>NC_137458.1:71140354-71719686 GCF_964235325.1 Thermobia domestica
CAAGCAATGAAGCTCTTCACATATGTGCGATGGTGAATGTTTTGAGTAGGGCCTCCTCTAAATTTTTGGGCTGGCTACGGACCTGGTAACAAAGCGAATAAAATGCATTATTATTTTGCATTTGTCCACTGCAGCCACGTTAACAAAACTAATGAATGACAATAGTTGATGCGATAGACATACGAAAGTAATTAAAGAATTTTCCTTCGTCTTCCCTTAATTGTGGAAACAGTATAGAAAAATCAGGGTAAACGCATATGTATCTCTGACGTTTTTTTTTTTTTCTGCCTGTGTCTTAACAAGGCGAGTAGAAAACACATTTTGCGTCTGTCCATTACAACCACCACAACACGACAAGAGTCACAGAGTTTTGTTTCTTCAGTTGCACAGCAACCCTGCTCACATATTTTTCATCCACCGGATTCAACGCCGGATATTTTTCAACGCCGGATAATATGAAAGGGGCCGAAACCGGATCCGGCAAACAGCCGGAAACGAATCCGGCAAATCGCCGGATAATGTGAAAGAGGCCTTAGCCTAAAAAAAGGCATCAATGTGGGATGTTGAACTAAAATATTTCATTTCAATTTCCACTCCAACCAACCTTGTATTTTTTTTATTTGTTTCTTTCTTTATTTTATTTTTATTTGATTTTCTTTATTTATATATTGAAAATTTAAATGGACAGAAACATATTCAGTTGCAAGAAATAATATTCTAGAGAGAAATAAAATCTGTTCTATAGAAAATCCTCTTATATAATTAAAATTTAAGTATATACTATGTAATACACAGTATGCAAATTGAACTTAAATATTTAATGTGGTTGTACATTTTGTTAATGGAAATATCAGCAAGAAACAAGGAGAGAAATAATGGAAATAATGTCATATTTTTCCTCAATGTTTTTGTTTCGTACTACTTTATTTCTCACAACTTTCTGTAAAAAGAAATAAATAAAAAAATAATCAACCCTACAAAAAGTATAGAAAAATATGAAAGGAAGTAATACACTAAAATTTTAACAAAAAAATTATACTACTAAATTATTCAAAATAAAATTAGAAAGATAATAATTTGGAAAATTAATAATACTAAGAGATAAACGAAATGCTTCTAGCATGCATAATATTCTCATTGCTAGATATAGTTAAGAGTTATCTTCTTTAGAAGAATAGTTAAAGAGTTATTTATGGACATTCACGTACTAATAACATGTACAAAAGGAAGGAATTGGTAACTAAATGATAAAAATGAATAATGAGTTGTTTTTTTAAATGGAGCTATAACACAAATATAGGAAGAACGAAGTCCTTTCTTAATTTTATCTTCAAAGACTTGTGTAAAACCTTATTTGTAGTATGGAATATATATAGTATCTAATGTTTTATATACCTTGTACTTAATATAATTTCTAAATAAATGTTTTAAGAACAACTTTTATGTACAAAATGCGCTATTTATAATTTTTGTGCATAAAAATGGGTGAGTTCACATTTTATGTAGATACTAGTTGAACCTGCGCTTTTTACACAGCGCATCATTCACATATGAACACTAATCTCCTTGTCAGTCCTTACAACATCTGTACGTGCCCCTTTACAGACACAAGTGAAAGTCGTATTGATGAAAATCGACAAGGGGTACCATAAATGAGAGTTTTTTTCGATTATTTTTTTTTAATATCTCGCATCGTTTGCAAGATTTGAGCCTACTTCCGGTTGGAGTTTCTAATTCATGTATGATGAGTATTTTTTTTCTTTCTTTTTGCTTGCAGTATATAATAAGAAAATACATTACACATACAATTAATTTTAATGTCAGTCAGTGATATATGGTGTTCATTTTGGGCAAAGCACTCCAAACAATAAAGATTCATCTTAGACTGGAGAAATGTTTATCCTTTGGTTTTCATTACCATTTGACCATGAAACAAAAGTCGGAGAGATATACTAACCTTGTTTACAACTATGTGGTGTTGGAATGTGTAACTCGTAGGATACGAAGCTTCACTTAAAAAAAAAAAAAAAAAAAAAAATTCAACACCTACAGTGTTCCCCTAGAAATGTAATAATGCTAGGCTGGAATAGTACAGCAGCCGATTACTAACAGATGCCATTAGAGCTGCTCACGCCCACAAAAAAATCTACTAAGACAAGTTGTTTAGTTTATATTTTTGTACATAGAAACTTAGATATTATCTATGTACTTAATACAGCTTGTGTAAACATGGTATTGATTGCATAGATAATATGTAATAATTATTGCTATCTTAAATCAACTCAGTATTTTCTTAAATGCTTTTATATCTAATAAAATTGAATATTGGTCACCGATATGTGCTTCAAATTTATCAAGTTTAGATTCTGTCCTTAGCCTTTTTTTTTTTTTTTTTTTTTTTAATTTGCCATTGTCAAACAAAGAGTTCCTTCAGTAGAGCTCCTAGACAAACTCAATATTCAGACTCCACTTACTCGAGGTATGGTAGCTGAGTTGCTGTTTCTCCATGAAATTATCAAAGGGGAAAATTAACTCCGAATTGTTGGTCTCCGTTTCTCAATTTTCGAGAACCTTCTCGCCTTACTCGCAATCATACGCTACTTACATATGTAACATCCAGATTGTCAATTATTCAACATTAGGGTGGAGCGTTTTGCACTTTTGTTGAAAATTCGATGACGGCTAGTGCGGAAAAGGTGTCATTAGTGATTCTTGTTTTGTTGATTTTTTGGATAACATCTTACCCTGCCCCAAAGTTTTTTAAGTGTTTGGTTAGGCAACACACACAACACCAATGACAGAAAAGCTACTTGTGGTCGTTTTTAGTTACCTGATGGGTATAATACAATTATTTTATTAAAAGAAACTTGCCAGTAAATAATTCTAAAATGTTTACAGTCAAAGTACAGCCATATTAGCTCAATTGTTGGAATTAATGTCCAGATTTTGTTTGGAATGCCACGTTAACGATGATTATAGGCATAGCCCTTGATATAACACGATTTTCTTTGTGCAACTCTTGGCTTATTTTGCTCTGTACGCAAAATAACCCAAAACTCACCACGGGGAGGTGATTGCACATCGAGTTCCGTACACCCACCCACCCAGTAAGCATACGTTGACATTTGACCTTAGGTCACGTAGTTCTTCTTGGTCTCGAAGCGGAGCATTCTTATTCTAAACTTCAGTTTGGCTCTAACGTAGATATCTCTTGCGTTGTGGCCGCACTGTTTCGACGCTACCTCGGACACCAGCTTCACTGTGCGTTCCACGGCTTGAGTATGGCAAGATAATGTTGTTGTTAGAGTAGCTGAGCTTCGGATGTTTTCTTCAAGCTGCTGATCCGTTATGTTTCGTGTGATTGGCGGCTCTGTTAGACATTTATGTCAATTAATCATGTCGTAGAAGTTTTCAACTGTAAAGTTTAATTTCGCAACAAAGAACTCACATGGGCGGCTTGACATCGGAGTCTTCTGGCTGCGGCACTTTTTTATCTTGCTGCATCCTAACGTTCGAATATGCGGATTTTCATCTGCTGTCATCGCTATCAGCAGGTTTTCATTATGAGCGTATTATCCGTTTGTTTGTAGAACAGAATGAACTATGTGTTGTAGATTTTCTGGCAGAAAACGTGATAGCTTAACTACGCTAAATAGATGCATGGGGTCCATTTCGCACGAAGGATTTCGCTGTATTGAAAACCAGAGTGGAGCGTATACTTTAACAATGTACTGGCAAAGTAGACACAAACTTGAACTAGGTTTATCAGTACTGATGTAGTGGCGAAGCATCCTACAGGCCAATGTAAGTCATCGTGAATGGGATAATGGTCATGGTTTTCTGTTTGCTAGATCGGTAGTAAACATTCCTGTAGCAACATCCCTACAAATTTCAGAGATAATTGTGGTGTCTGCTTAAACCACCTGTTTTTTACCATTTCAGACACCTATTCAACGGGAATGGGTGTAAAGGAGACGATTGGTGAACGTCCGCAATCCTTTAATTTCTTTCCTATGGAGCCGGAGAAAGCTTTGACTCCGGTCGTCCCATCATCCAATGCGGTAACCAGGTGTCTAAATGGCAACTCGTTGGTATGAAGAATTCAAATGAGATACTGCAGTTCCTTTCCTAGGGATCTTTGCATCTGACTTATCACGGCGTTATCCCATCCTGGGTTCGTGGCATCACCATCGCTGCCGACTGCCTCAAGACTTGACACGTCGTACTGGTTCTTCTCTAAAAGCTCCAATATAGAGTCGGCAATATCCTTGCCAGTGCCTGACTTGGGTGTGACATGACCCAAGTATTTTGAACCGGGCTCCGATAGAACTGTGATATGCTTTTCTGTAACCTCTCGTCTTCGTAGTTTGCCGTTTTTTTTCTTTTGCACAAGAGTTCCATCATTTTTTCCGTCGAAGTAAATACTTGTAATCGCCCGGCCTAGGTGAGCCTTTTCTTTCTGGATCTTCTCACCCAGTTTATATTTTCCTCTTCGTACCTTAGATCTGTCAACAACGGAAATTTTGTCCTCTGGCGTTATGAGTTTCGCGACCTGAAGTACAGCAGAAGCGATAAAAACAACCTGTTTGTCTGAAGCTCCAGTTCCAAATGCTGCCTCCGCTGTATTTTGAAGACAGATGCGCTTTAGGCTGTTTCCTTCTTGGTCGCGCCTCGAAGTCAGATCCCGACGTGCTTCCCAATTCAAGGGCTTTGCTGGATTCCCCTGACGACGCCAGTATCTTTGACCTGTACGTATGCCTAATCCTACTAGTTGATGGACTTGCTTCAACACTTCCAGCGTCTTTCTTGGTTGTCTGCCCTTAAATCTGCTCACTTTACGGGAAAACATCTTTGACAGAGATTTTCTTGTTCGGACATCAATGTTACCAATACTCATTTTCCGTGATGTTTTCTGGTCCAAAAGAAACTTGAATTCTCGTTTTGGAATCTTACGTGTCCTCTCACAGTTGCAATCTTAGACGGTTTTACGTTTGCAAGACGCAATATAAAAAAGAGACTTTTCCGCGTGTGCAACAGAACCAGCACGGAGTGTTACTTCTTGTCCTTGTCGACTGAAATGTTTTTCCTTGGTTCGACACTTTTTTCTGAAACCACAGAAATGCTTGCTTTACGCCAATTATGTACAACTCTTTGTTCAACTAGTTACAAATATCAGTCACTGGTAATTTAGTTACACTTTCGTCACCACTTAAACCACTTCGAAACCAATGATAATGTCGCATAACGTAAGCGTACGTGAGTAACTGCACTTCACTCATTTCACTTGGAGTGCCAAATAAGAATCGTTTCGAACTTTCCCGCGTTGGTCTGCTATGAGGCTTTTACTTCATCTTGCTTTCCATTGCTTCCGAACTTGGAAACCAAAGTATACAAAATGTATATGAATCGTATCGCACTAAAAAGACTGTAACTTTAGGAACAATGCACAAACTCTCTGTCTTAACAGAGACAGTAGCGAACTAAAACCGTTAAAGCTTAAGCTGCAATAAACTAGCCTGTTGGATTGGTTGACCGAAGTACACAATATTTATACCACAGCCGAACTTCGAGCAAGAATATTCTAGAAACGTCGGCGTAAGTTCTGGAGCCAATTAGGCGAGCGGGAGGTGTGCGAATCTTCTGGACGGAGCCGGACGTTGCGACGACGCTCGAAGAGCTTGGCCAAAGTAAGCAACCACAAAGTTGTGTAGCCTGCCGCTAGATGGCATTTGCTGTCGGTGTACATAACAAGCGAAGAGTAGTCAAAAACAAATCGTGTTATATCAAGAGCTATGCCTATAATTATCGTTAACATAGTATTCCAAACAAAATCTGGACATTAATTCCAACAACTGAGTTAATATGGCTGTACTTTCACTTATAAACATTTTAAAATTATTTACTGGCATTGCTACAAGTTTCTTTTAATAAAATAATTGTATTATACCCATCAGGTAACTCTAAAAACGACCACAAGTAGCTTTTCTGTCATTGGTGTTGTGCGTTTTGCCTAACCAAACACTTAAAAAAGTAAGTCCTTTGCGGCAGGGTAAGGGGTTGTCCAAAAAATCAACAAAAAACATCACTAAGGTCGGTGCCACTAATGGCATCTTTTCCGCACTAGCCATCATCGAATTTCTAATAAAAGTGGAAAACGCTCCACCCTATTCAACATTTCTTATACTTCCGGTTGGCATCATTGTATAATAATCTATCGCCAGACGTTGACATTTTTGACTCTGAAAATCATTTTAAAAACAAGTTAAAGTCTCTGTAAATATGGTAATATTCTGTGTATATATAAATATAGGGTGTTTCAAAAAGAATTCCCTAAATTTAATTATAAATTTAATTGGGAAATGAATGAAAAGTTACATCAATGAGTACATATCATGAAAGAGAATTCCTTCAAGTTTTGTTTAATGTTGGTAGACTTCAACGTGGGATCCATTTGTGGCTCTGCACACGTCGAGATGATATTCCACTTCTCGCCACGTATTCACCAACATTTCAGGTGTAACTGTCCCAACCGCCGCGACGATTCTTTCCCGTAAATGATTGATGTCTCTGATCTTTTCACTGTATACTACATTTTTTATGTGGCCCCAAAAGGAAAAGTCCAGTGCGGTTTAAGTCTGGACTTCGTGGTGGCCAAGGTATTGGGCCAGCCGTGCCTATCCACCTTCCTGGAAAGCGAGTGTTAAGAACCGCACGCACATGGTTACTGTAGAGAGATGGCTCGCCATTTTTTCCGCCAATGATCCAACGCAAGCCCCTTTTCAGCCTCAATATCGTCCATTGGGGAAAGACGTACTCTATCAGCATGTCGTAGTAAAAGTACCCGTTTATTGTCTTTTCTTCAAAAATGAAAGGATCTTCCATCAAACCGCACGAGACATTAAGTTTGAGAGTGTCGTGCTCGCGTTGATGCTGAATAACTTCATGTGGATGCTCTGGCCCCCAAATTCTGCAGTTATGACGATTAACTGTTGCAGTAACATGAAATGTAGCCTCATCAGAAAAGAGAATCTTTTTTAAAATTTTGACATCATCATCAATTCTGTGTAGAAAGTCAGCAGCAAACTCATACCTTTCGATTTTATCAGTAGGTTTAATTTCATGTAACAGTTGCAATTTGTAGCTGCGCAACTTAAGTCTTTTATGCACAACATCATACGCAGTGTCTTTAGGCACTCCTAATTGTAGACTACCTCTGGCCAATGACTTCTTCGGGCTCCGAACACAAGAAATACGGATCTGTTCAGCAACATCTTCAGAAGTTCTCGGTCTACCTGGTGATTTTGCTTTTAAAACTACCGGTTTCCTTCAAAGACTTTAGCCAATGACGGATAGTTTTTGCTGTAGGTGGTTCAACACCATACTGACGTCTAAAATTACGTTGAACTGATATAACTGACTCAGTTTTCACAAGCCAAATAACACACTGCGCTTTCTGTTGCGAACTACACATTATTTGCTGAGTTGCTCTGCACTGCACGCCTGCCTGGACTGAACTAAGGAAACAGAGGTAAAAAACAGCACTGGTGCCGTCTCAAGGTCAAACAAACCTGCCAACTGCAGAGGAGCCAAACTTGGAGAGTTGATGAATCAAACATCACAAAGTAGAATAGTATATGCCACTTTGTACAGATTCTAGGACACATTAAGACTAGGGAGTTCTTTTTCAAACACACTTTATATTTTTGTTATTTTTATGTTTTAAATTTTTTTCTTTCTTTTTTGTTATTTCCTATATATACTGTTACTTGTTTCAATGTAAAATAAACATTGGTATGTATCTGAAACATTTATAAATAAATAGATAGATTATAAATAATTTATGTTCTTGTTCTCACTTATATAGAAATTCTAAAAATACACAAAAATCTCAATATTTTCTATGTACTTAATATCTACGTGTTTATGTAAAAGTACACTTTTTTATAATTTTAATCTATAAAAGTATGTAAGCACATAAGCTTATGTACCTTTTTTATTTGAAGAACGCAAGGTAAACTTGTAAAACTATCTCTCTCAAGAAATAAAACTTTACGATAAATTATAAGTTGTTCTAAAAACGTTTTCAAGTTGTACTATGGTTTCTGTTTTTAATAAGAGTAATAATTGATCATTCTCTCTGTTAAGAAATATTTGAAGTACATTTAAGGAATATTATGAGTTTACAGCATTCGAAAAGAGGTGATAATAATTATTCAAAAAAGGCACAAACGTAATTGCGTTCACATATTTAAAATAATTAGAATTAGAATTTCACTATGTTTTAATGCAATTTCTTGTTCAATACTTGCTTTCTTATCCTATGTCTTGTGGAACAATGAAGTGTTAGATAATCCATTACTATGGTTCTTTTTAACCGACTTCAAGAGGAAGAAGGTAATTCTTAGTTCAGCTCATTTATGTATGTGCTCTAGGTATGTTCTCCCATCACTTCAACATAAGTGGATCGATTTTGAGTTTTATTTTCGACAAGCATGTCCTCACAGTGATCCCATAGAAATCTTTTATAATCTTTGGAACTAAGCTATGAAAGAATGTTGAGCTAATTACAGCAAAATTACGTATTTTTAGGCAACCATAATTCTTTAGCACGAGAATGGTTGCATAACGGCAAGGGATTATATGGGAAACTTTCGGAACGCCTTCATGCTACTTTATACTGTCTCTGTTGTGACATTTTAAACAAATAGCTTACGTGTGTGAAGTCACTTAAGACTTTCTTTTGGAAAACGTTTTATTATTTGAACATATATAATATTATTGTATCAAAGAGGTTGATAGACATTTTGATTATCTGTATAGTTACGAAAGAAAGAATTCTATCCTGTAAGTTATATGAGAGAGGGAAAATATTTCCAACCCTGTTCACTTGATTTAACACTTAAAGACCCATGGACAACTATAGTTGCCCTCTTGTTATGAGGCGTTCAGTCCCGGAGACAACTTTAGTTGCCGTGCACCCATCAAGGTCAGCTCCCGCACTTCAGCACGCAGTTGACGAAAGAAGCCAACAGCTTCATATAGCTAGTCCCTTCTGTTTACTTTTCACTAATATTTATCACCTTCATGCCTACAGGTCACGTACTGCGTAGATTTATATGACATGCTGTGTCAAGTGTATATTCCCCAAAAAGATATGAGTACTCAGAAGGAAAAAATCATGTAGTTATTTTTTTTCTCCTGTTTTATAAGCCACTGGAAGTGTGTGTGGTTGTTTCAACATCCTTCTTGTAATTTGCTTAGGCTTCACTTCCTCTTTTTAGTTGAGCTTCTGGGCATGAATACCACCGCAACAAGTCGTGGTTCTTATGATAGTGGTGTATCTTCTCTCGGAGAAATTACGGAAATAATAGATGATAGCGACTCCGATGCTTTTGAAACGGACGATGAATCTAATATTTAGACATTGCTACAATATTAGAACAACTAGAATCTTCCGACAGGGACACGAAAACAACACTCGATGCTGTTCCTAGCACTAGTTCTCAACCATCGCGCCGCGTTTCTAAATGTCCTCGCACCTAACATGTCACCAAAAGGGAGAAGAGGGGGCAGAGTGACATGTTGTGATATGTAGTGTATATTTAAACTTATTTATATTTAGTTGTGTGGTCGTTTGCAATTTACACGAAATTATCGGACAATGTATCTTTCGATTGGATTTCCAACATATAAAAAATATTCCTTAAAGTTTGCAACACTGTGTATTCAACGGTAACAATGCTAAGTGCGTTACTGCTTTTCTGTTATATTAGTACATTTTTATTCGATTGAATCTGAAAGTTTCATTCACTTTAAAAGGGTAGTTTCTGAGTAACAAAATTTTAAAAATACATTTAAAATGGCCGGGATCCAAGCAATTCTACATTTAAATTCTCCCCGGGACTTTAACTCCACCGTAAGACTGCTGCTCCCACGTGAGGTCGGCAAGGTCACCTCTGGATGTTTCCATTTGTGCTTAAAGGTGTTTTCAGAACGGGAACTCGTTACAGTGACTACGTTCATAGACAGTTGAGTAACGCAATGAGCAAGAAGGCGTTAGCAGTAGTGCACATGTGAGAATTGCTTTAGTTTGTATACAGCACTACAGTCCACTGTGTCTAGTGGAAACTACTAGTAGGGTACTGTTTTGTCAATTTTGCTGGATAAATCTGGTTTTGATGGTTTCTTAACCTGTTTTTCGAACTCGTTTGTCCTGCTTTCTACTAATCAGTTGGTAACTCGAGATATAGTACGATACCAAGAATTAATCCAAGCGCCTGACAACTGAAGTTAAAGAAGAAAGCAATCGAACGCTTCATTGAAATTCTCATCCATTTCAAAGAAATTATAAAATTATTTCCCCATGGAGATCGATGGTCTGAAGAACAGTGACGACGCAGGTAGTCAAAACGATTAAGCTACAGAAGATGTAATGGTTTAGTCAACAATAATTATATAGAATAAACAATTGTACTTTATAAAAAATGTAAAAATAGGAAACATTGAAACATTTACGTTTAACGAGATAATTCTGTTTTAAAATATATTGAAAACACGAATTAACTTTTTCTGTTGTTTTTAAGAGTTAATAAAAATATATACTGTATTACTAAATAAATATTTGATATATATAGTAAAAAATTAATTACTATGTATATGTATTATTTTCCCATTTAGTTTTTAATTTGCTAAACATTTCAATGTAGATATTCAATGTTTATGTATTCAGTACGTACATTTATGCACAAAAATAAGAAAACTAAATATTTGAAAAACATTACTTAAAAAAAAAAGATGTTGTTGTACTATGCAAATTAAGCAAACCATAACTCAATAAATTAAATTTTGTTCCAACTTTATTCATTCCCATTCTTTTTTCTTTTATTTCCGGAGATTTTTATTTTGTTTTCAATTTATTGTCTAAATTTTATGTGTACATATAGTGTACCAAATCAACATTCAACAGGTATTATACATACATCCGGGAAGGGGAAAGATATATGTATGGCTATATACGTTGAATTTCCATACAAATATTGCGTATGTTATTTCCTTTGTTCTATCATGCCGTTTTTTCCCCTCTCGTTATTATTTCCCTCTACTTTCATCTCTCTCTCCTTTCCTCTTTCTTTTCCAGGAAATCCTGGAGACTCAATCGAACAAAAACATATCTCAGAATCCTGGAAGTATCGTCCATAGCTTTCCACCCATTCTTCCGAAGTGTGTCTAGGTGGGAGCCATCTCGCAGAGAATGTAGGGGTTGCAGAAATACAAGCACAAAAAAAAGAGAGAAAAGGGTGAACGACAGAAAACGGAGGAAAAATCAGATTGAAAAATCTCCTCCCCGTTCCTCTCTCCTACACCCCCACCCCACTATAGCATCCTATCCTGATATCTTCCCACTCCAATATGCGAGAGAAAAAGAGAGGAATTGAATTCCGGGTGGAAAATCCTGCTGCGAGGGTCCGGGCTCGATCTCTGGTCACGGATTATTGGCATTTCAAACGTTCCATCAGCCGATGTCTGGTTATTTGAATGTCCGAGAGTCCTGCACGTTTGAATTTCCAGCTAAAATCTCTTAGGTTAGAGAAGGGAGAGAAAGGGAATCAGAGAACTGGGGTCGTTGTAGTAGATAGGAGGAGACGCACCGCTCTTCAATATTCGTTTGCTGTAGGTGGCGGAACTGCGCCTGACAGATATTCACTGCAGACACATAGCAAGAAATCGGGGGCACAAAATAGGCTGGTTTCGTTTTTTCTTTCTCTAGATATGTGCGATTAGAGTCTCATCAAGGCTTCCGTGTTATTGAAAAATCTACTAAATGCATATGTGTCGTTCCTTATATATGTATTCAATCTAGAAAGAATTTACAGCAAAATTACAATTAGTCATGAGCAAATTGTGTTACCATAATAATGCGTATTTAAGTTTCAATCTAAATAAGAATGGAGAATGATGTTAAGGTTTGTCACCATGCTTTCCTGAAGATTTTCTCATCTTAATATATATATATAAATATATATATATATATATATATATATATATATATATATATATATATATATATATATATATATATATATATATATATATATATATATGTATGTATGTATGTATGTAATAGTAGTAAACGATTTTTTTAGAAATACATTTTTTTAAATATTTCAACAAAATGAGCTAAATCTGGTTTTGAAGACTTTGAATGTTCGCAGTGAAGAAATTTGAATGTTCGGCTATTCTGGCGTCTCATAAACTCTGAAAAGAATACTGGAGAATCAAGGTTGCGGTGTTATGCATTAACTGACCAAGCGCCATTTTGCGATTTTCGAGATTTTTACATCAGTATGTAAATAATGTAAAAAAAATAGTTTAAAACCGTACTATTTGCTCAAACATTCAGGAAAAGGTATTCCATCAAGCGCCAAGTACTGGATCGTAATGGTAATATTTTTTTTATTCAATATCTCAGAATCGTGTTTTGGTGCTTGGTCAATTGATGCATAACACCGTCCAGAATTCAAAGCTATAAATCATACAATTCAAATATCCTAAGTTCTCTAAAGAGTCTACTAAGAAGTGATTTGAAAGCAGTTTCTACATTTAACAACATTTTAGCATTTTGTAAACACTATCTAGTTTACATATATTTACTGTTAAAATTTTCTATATCACAAGAAGATGGTTTTCATACTACTAATGTGAAATTTGACATTCTTATTGAAAAATGTCTGATTTTTTAAAATTTTAACAGTAAATCAAAGAATGTCATTGTTTAGCCCCTCTTTTGGGGGTGAAAACACAAAAGTTCATTTTCCTCATGGGGAGATTCAAAGTTAAATTTTTGAAGCAGTTTTCTCATAATGACTATTGGTAAGAATTTCGGAGCAAGTGAGTATTGTTTTGTTACAAAATGAAATAACACTCATTCGCAATGCTAGAATAGTCGTCTCGAACATTATTTTGGGCAAGACTCCTCTTTTGGGGGCAAGAGGCGTAAAAAGGTGGTGGGTGGAGTATTACAAAAATCCTACATTTTATTTTGGGAACGCCAGTAAGCGTCAGATTAATCACAAATGCCACAGAATTAATGCTCCGATGCTCCTCGCGTGTGCCAGTGACTGATATGGGCTACTGACTCTTCTAAAAATCACATTAGAAAATTCACAATAAGTATCCTTAGCATTGACTACCAGAAGAAGCTATTTTTTGGATAAGTTAATTTGAAATTCGATGTTATTGTAGTAAAAAGGTATGTGTTTTTTTTAATATACGATGTTATTTTGGTAACGCACCACCTAAGTGGGAGCACAGGAACTAAACATATGATGGTGAATCCTTACAGTACGCCAATTTCAAATTTTATTCTGGAAATACCAGTGAGCGTCACATTAATCATAAATTTCACAGAATTAATAATCCGATACTCCTTGCATGTATCAGTAACTAGAGTCCCCATCCAAAAATCACATAAAAATTCATCATAAGTATCCTTAGCAGAGACATGCGGGAAAAAACTATTTTTGGGGTCAATTAATGTGAAAACTGGCATTATTGTAGTAAAAAGGTATGCGTTTTCGGTATCTGGATTGCTATTTTGGTAAGACGGGGTCATGGGGTCGGGGTCATGGGGCGCGAAGCATATGGTGGTAAATTTTTATAAAACCTCCAAATTTTATTTTGGAAATGAGAGTGAGCGTCAGATTAATCACAAATGTCACAGAATTAATACTCCGATGCTCCTTGGATGTGCCAGTGACTAATACAAGGCTACAGTCCCTCTTGTAAAAATCACATGAAAAATTTACCATAAATATCCTTAGGAGAGACATGCCAGAAGAAGCTACTTTTTGGATCAATTAATGTAAAATTTGGTGCTATCATAGTATTAAGATATGAGTTTTTCAAACTTGGAATGCTATTTTGGTAACGTTCCGCCTTAGTGGGACACAGAGTGCGAAATATATTAGGATGAATTTTTATAAAAAATTCACAGTTTATTCTAGAAATGAAAATGAGCGTCAGATTTATTACAGATGTTAGGGAATTAATATTCTGATGCTAATGACTGATCCGGAGTCATGCTCCTCCCCTTCCAAAAGTTACATCAAAATGCACGATAAATACCCTTAGCATGGGTATACGGGAAGAAGATAGATATCTTATGTATTTTATTATTATTGCAGACAAATTTTGTGATTTTTTTAAGTAATTCATTATCTTCTATCAGAGTAACAGATTATGCATATAGCTTTGTTGTTATGGTGTCACTGGAATATAATCAAAGAATTCGCATTTAAAAAACTTAATTAGGACTCTTGTTATAGCAAAAAAAATCACACACACAAAGTCAGTAACTTGTAAAAGTTTAGTACGTTAGCTTTACATTTCAATATTGTTTTCTTTATTCATAAAAAGAGCGTAGCTTTTCCATACTTCTTATACAATAACCGTATGATCCCATTTTCCAGAGAATAACCTACTCGTATGTACTGCACACGTAAATATATCAAGAAATCGTACACTATAAACAAAGGGTTGTAGTAGAAAGAAACGCGAGGAATAAGAATCATTTCTTCAAAAGTGTTCCTTCTTGAAAACAACACTTTTTGGCTCTATCATCATTAATTGTTTAAAAGTATCATTAATCTAAGTATAAGACAGAGCAACAAGAAGGGTGGTGAAGTGCACCGAATGGCAAATGTTTTTTTTTTTTTTTTTTTTTTTTTTAATGAAGCCTATTACCTCTCCCACCTACGTCCAAATTCGCCTTCTCGTGGTGGTGCTGTTAACCCTTGGTGCAGACAGGGTATGAAGCCTTTGTGGAAGGGAAAGGGAAAGAAGAAGTTGGGCCTGGTCCTCAAGGTTGGGTATTTTTCGTCAGGCTGACAACTTGACACCGGAAAAAAGTCATAGTTACAAGACCGGAAGAATCGCTTTAGAATGGACGGATCAAGGGGAAACGGGACCGGCAACGGAAGAGAGACAAAGAGCTGGTAATAGGAACATGAAATGTTAGAACCTTACATAGACCAGGGGCACGTCAAGAACTAATAAACGACATTCAGAAGCTTAATATATAGACACATGTGAAATACAGGAGACGAGATGGACAGATAAGGGAATCCATCAGCGACAAAACGAAACTATCTACTTCAGTGGCAATGACAATAAGAAACTATGTGCAAAAGGGTTCATAGTCAGAGGTCACATACACAAAAAAAAGTTATCAACTTCACACCAGTTAACGACAGGATATGCAAAATCAGAATAAAGGCAGAAATACATAACATAACCATCATTGCAGCCCATGCACTCACAGAAGATAAAGACGACAGCATCAAGGACGAATTTTATAATCAGCTGGACAAGTTGTATGACCAATGCCCGAAATATGATATGAAAGTAGTGGTAGGTGATATGAACGCAAAGATCGGCCAAGAAACCTAATTTACCCCGCAATAGGGAAATATAGTGCCCATGATACTACGAACAGCAACAGCATGAGACTAGTTGACTTCGTGTCATCCAAGAACATGATCATATCAAGCACGTGGATTTCCCATAAAAGAATACATAAGGTGACCTGAAGATCACCAGATGGAAAGACCGAAAATCAGATTGACCATGTTGTAGTAGACAGCAGATATTGCTCTAACATCCGAGATGTGAAAACAAGACGAGGAAGGAGCCAACATAAACTCCGACCACTATCTGGTATTGACGAACATCAACACGAAAATAAGAGCACAGCAGAAAACCGACATACCGACAATGAAAAAAAAAGGATGTAGAGAAATTGAACTATTAACAATGAGCCCATGAATACAGGAGCAAAGTTACCCAGTACATAGAAGAAACAGAATGGACGAGAAAACAGGATATCAACGAGGTATGGGCGTCACTAAAAGAGGACATCCTCAGAGCAACAGAAGAAATCATAGAAGAAAAACTAAACACTAACGAAATGACTGGTTCGATAGATAGTGTGAGATAGCAATAGATCAAAAGAATAGGCCAGAAACAACAGAGATCAGACAAGAATCTTCTATAGAGAAGTAAAATAATTCAAACGAGGGTTCAAGCCATATCGAACTGCCATTAAGAACATCGAACTGTCATTAAGAACGAAGAAAACAATCTGCTTAATTCTAAAGACGGGATACTGATTCAATGGGCCAAATATTATGAGAGAGTATTTCATCAGAGTGGGAAAGAAAACCAGATGTTAGAGATAAATGAGGATAACAACGAAATTACAGACTCTCAAAACCAACCAAGAGCAATAGAAGTCCCAACAGTTCAATCCCAAGTTAAAGAAGCAATCAAAAGGTTAAAAAAAAAATAACAGAACCCCTGATGTAGACACAATCGATGCTGAGCTCCTTAAAAAAGGAGGTAAAGAATAAGAAAACATAATGCACATAATACACATGCTTGTTGAAAAGAAATGGAAGGACCCAAATGACTTGCCCGAGGGATGGAAAATAGTACTACAGTAATAAAAGTCATACATAAGAAACGAAAGCAGCTGTCTTGCGACAACTACATGGCAATTACCCTACTCGCTACATCATACAAAGTCTTGACAACCATCATACGCAATAGACTGGAATCATACTACGAAGACCTAATGGGAGAATATCAGGGTGGCTTCAGAAAAGGATGATCAACCACGGACCAACTATTCACAATCCAACAGACACTTGAAAAATTGTGGAAGAAGAATATCGCCACATACCATCTATCCATAAACTTTAAAACAGCCTACGATAACGTACAACGGGCAAAAATTGGGGAGGCTCTTCAAGAATTATTTATACCGGGCAAACTAGTGCAACTATGTAAAATTACTGCAAAAGATTCGAGGGCACAAGTAAAAATAGGAAACAATGTATTGAGATAGTTCCCAATTCAAAAAGGTGTCAGACAGGGAGATGGACTTTCCCTGTCCAATATTATTCAATTTGGTGCTAGAAGCAGTGGTTCGGCGAGAAGGAATAAAAAGAACAGGAACATTAATGACCAACAGCCATCAAATTTTAGAGTATGCAGATGACATTAACATCATGTGAAGAAGTCTTACAGCAGTAAAGGAAGTATTCCAGAACTTAGAGAGGGAATCGAAACAGGTACTGCTGGAAATAAATAAGGGAAAAACCAAACTCTTGGTTGTGTCTAAGAACAAAATACACCAGAGAAGACTCGGAACACACTTTTGCATTGATCCATACCAATTCGAAATAGTAAACGATTACACCTACCTGGGATCCACAATCACGTCAAACAATGATCAGACCTCAGAAATCAAAAAAAGAGTTATAACAGCAAACAGAGACTGCTTTGCACTGCTTCCCTTACTAAGATCCAATTTCATCTCCATAAACACCAAAACTAAAATATGCAAAGCCTTAATTACGCCTATAGTTATATATGGATCTGAATGCTGGAGTATGCGGAAAGAAGAGATACAACTACTAGGAAGTTTTGAACGTTAGATATTAAGGGAAATATATAAAGCAGTGAAAATAGATGAAAACATATTCCGAATGAGATACAATGATAAACATAGTAACACATATAAAGCTTAGCCGTTTACAATGGATAGGGCATATTGTCAGAATGGAAGAAGAAAGAGTGACAAAAAAAATTCTTAGCTGACATAGAAGGTACAAGAAGGGGAAGACCGAGGAAAAGATGGTGGAACATGGTATTGGGGGATATGAAGGACGCCTGAATAAAAAAATTGGAAAAACATGCAGAAGACCGGAGGCGAATTCTGACGGAGGAGAAGGCTCGACTAAGAGTTTCTTTCTTTCAGTTTTACGGTTATGCCGGTTAGGCTAAAGGAGACGGTGACGATGAGAAATGGATGAAATAGTGAAATGAAGAAAGTGGAAGGAAACGGGAGAACAACGAGAAAACCCACGAGCACGGTGTTTGTTCCCCATAAGGTCCACACGGCGCGAGCAGGAATCGAACCAGGGACCCCAAGCACCGAAGGTAAACGCTCTACCACTGAGCCACCGCGCTCTACCACTGAGCCGCTCCCCAAAAGGTGAGACTTACCTAAAATAATATTCGAAGCCACTGTAATAGCATTGTGGATGAGTGTTACTCCATTGTGTAGCAAGTAATATTATCAGCCTTATCATTAATCAGCCTTGGAAAAAACTGCTTCAAAAATTTAACATTGAATCTCCCATAAGCAAAACGAACTTTTGTGTTTACACCCCCAAAAGAGGGGCTAAACAATGTCTTTCCCTGATTTACTCTTAAAATTTAAAAAAAAATCAGACATTTTCAATAAAAATACCAACTTTCACATTAATAGTGTGAAAACTTCATCTTCCAGTGCTGTAGAAAATTACAGGAATTACGGAATAGGCTGTGTATATATATTACATATACTAGCTTTTGACTGAGTCGAACATCACTCTTAGTTCCCCAAATTTTCTCGCCTAGGCCTCGCACCACATATTTGAGCATTTGCTTCCGCTTTTCGCAAGGCAAAAATAAGTTTGTAGCATTATTTTTTAAACATCTTTCCCCCTTAGAAATCGAATTTCAATCAAAGTGAAGTGATAGAAAGCCATATCGGTCCAAGTACTGTGTTCAAACACTTATTTCAAACACTTAGTTCGCTCCCTTCCCATTTTCCCATAGTAATGAGACACGACCCAGAATTTATTTTTATACATTGGGAAAGAAAATAAAAATTGCCTCTTTTCTCCCTTTAAAAGCAGAATTTCGGGAATTGCTGTGACGGAATTTTTGAAAACGCTGTGCCATTGCCCACTTACTTTGAACAAGGAGTTTATATACCAAATTTTAGATCCCCAACATACCTTTAATCATAAGGGATTTCGAGATACAGTCATCTTATTATTACAATAGTAATCCCCACCTTTTGGTATTTCCGCCTTTTTCTTTCCTTCTAAGAAAAAAGTCAAAAGGATGCTGAAACACATCTCTAACTATCTTAAATTAAAAATCTAAATATAATTTTCATATCTCTAACCTTAAGGAATTTGGAAAGATGGCCATTTATTACTTTAACAATCGCAATCTCCATTTGATGATTGTAGAAGTGATCAACTGTAAAACTCGTAAAAATGCAGTAAATGTTTTCTCCAGTGTCTGGAACTTATTGCCTGCAGACATGACTTTCTTCTCAAATATCTATCGCACCCTTTATCTACGATATATATATATTGTATGTAGAGATAGATATAGATAGATAGGATTATCATCTCCTAACTCTGTCACAAATCAATGTCGTTGAGCGAAAGAAAAGGTTCCATGGACTGAAATATCTCGATTTTCCTCAATTGAATATGGAGATCAGAATTCATGGAGTTTTCTTGATATTTGTCTAATAATCCATGACAGATTGTACCAATGGAAGAAATTACCGATACTCAAGTGTTTTTTCTGCTCAACAATGGTACAGGATTGCATATAATTTACGAATGTGATGCTGTTCTGTGAGTTAGAAAATTTCTAAATATTTTAATCTGCAATATTTTGGATATAAATAAAATATCTAATAATCAATTTATGATAGCTATTCTAAAAAGTCAGCTACTGTTAATCTCTCTAACTGTTTTGATTAATTTAGCACGTAGTACAACATATATTGTGCACAGATTGCATTTTCAATCGCCCTCTGGATATTTTGACTATCTATATTCGCCGTTTAGCGTATGCTTTCTATGTGATTTTTTCTTTTAGTAATAATAATAATAATAATAATAATAATAATAATAATAATAATAATAATAATAATAATAATAATAATAATAATAATAAAATAATAATAATTGGAAATCCTCATATGGGAACTTGAAAAATCAATTAAAACTTGACTTTTAGATTTTTCGCTTAATTCCGACGAGAAATAAGTAAGTGTCATATACGAAACACTTACAACTCACAAAGAACATGCCAGATGACACCGAAATCTGTTATTCATACACGTCAATATCTCACACAGCAGATAAAACAGTCATTTGATCCCTTCGATAAATCACAAAAAAAGCTAAAGTGAAAAAAGGGTATGTGCCATATATGACACAGCATGCGGTAAGGGGTTAAATAAGCCTTATGAAGATGCTGTATCTCAAAATACGAAGCGTATTCCAAAACTAAGGGCAATAGACGTATAGTGAAATGCAGGTAGGCCGAAACACGATTTCACGCATGCAGAGCTAACGACGCACTATTGACGAAGCCACTGCAGTTGTCTTTGAGTCAGTAGGAGCTTGGCAGCCGTGGAAGGCAGATCACAATGGCCGCGAGAATTGTTTCTCTCGCTAGTTGTGAAGTGCGTGGTGTGATACGGTTTTTGCTTGGGCAAGGAACTTCTCCTGCTGATATCCAACGGGAGTTGTGCATAGTGTATGGACTTATAGTAATGAGTGCAGAAAACGTTCGCAAATGGTGTTGCGAGTTTCAAAATGGCCTCACCAACGTTCACGATGAAGACTGGAATGGCAGGCCTAGTGTTCAGACCCATGATCTTGTGCAGTAAGCAGTGATGCCAACCTGAAACAAAATGAAATCCCATGTCGAGAGTCAAAAAATCCCATTTTACATGTGAATTTCCCACGTTATACTAATTCCATGTATGCTATAATATTAAAAATTAGATTTCTCTGTGTTAGTCACTTTTTACAATATCTAAATGAATAAGCTGTAAATTTCGATCTCCTCGAAAAATTCCATATATGCTGCTTATTATCTCTTTCCGAGAAAATAAGGCCAAAAACTCCCACGATATGGGATTTTTCCCACAGGTTGACATCACTGGCAGTAAGTAAACCAAAAACTGCTAAGTGATCGGCGATTGACGATCAGTGCTCTGGCTAATGACTTTCCCCACGTTGCACGAACCACCATCTACAGGATTGCCACAGAAACGCTTGGATCCCAGGAGGCAAACTTCTATGCAGTGGGTTTAGGGAAGATGGTGCAGAGCTACTAAAAGTGTTTGGAACGGCTAGTAATTGTGTGGAAAAGTGAAGTAGCTCTTTATTCACATACTTCTGTCAATAAAACGCATTCCGCACGAGCGGCTGTTCTTTTATCATCAAACTGCCCTTACTTTCGGAATACGCCTCGTAATATGTGGTCATATTACGAAAAATATGTGGTCATATAATGGCAGTCTTTGTACCTTCAACGATCAAGAACTTGTATAAAAATTACAGTATAGTATGTACTTGTACATCGAATATAAATATGAAAATTGAAATCTGCATGACACTGTACAATATTGTTTATTAAATATTAACGATAGATTTACTGACGTAACCATATTGAATTGAAATTTAAAAATAAAGTAGATAGGTAACTGATGCATATGGCCGGTGACAACCAATCTTTTGGAATTATTCGACTGAAACGTATTTCATTACTGTAGAGCCAGGATCTTGCTCCAACTTATTTTTATGCTTTTTATACCTCAAGAAATGTATATTCTAAGTATATTAATAGTGATGAATGATTTCAGACGGCTGTCATTCACTGGTTCGACTCCCAGGCGGCTTAGTATTTCGACATCACTTTACAAAGGTTACTCTACGATATGATAGATGTCTGAATTCTAATGATGAATATGTTGAAAAGTAGTGTCATCTATACTGTGTCTGTGGCAATAAATGTTTCAAGGTCATTGTGACTTCTTTGTGTTTACAGCCCTAGAGAAACTTACTTTTTGAACATTCCTCGTATATGTAGCATAGGAGGGACGTACCTTTTGGAGGTTCAGATCACTCCGAATTCTCGACTTTTTCTCTAATTTAGTCTAATTTTAGGGGTGATTTTAACATATTAATGTAATTTATTTTTATTTTGAATTTGTATACTTACTCCTCTGAAATAAATTCCTGCGTACGTGCCTATAGTTCGTTCGATTGTTTAACTCTTTTTGCTTCAGGTACCAAAGTTACATATTTCTTTTTAACCCTTTATTTGGCAAGCATTGATAGCACTACATTTAAAATATTTAGTTCGCTTTTTATGGTTGAACCATATCTTCCTGATGATAATTTCGTAATTTTTAAAGTATTTTTGTACTTTGGTTACAAAATGCAGGATGTTTATTTCAAAGCAACATTGCCATAAAATAGGTCTTATGTGTAGCTACTGAGCAGCATTGCCCTATTATGGTCAAATATCATAAGAATACTCTCAGTAAATATTAGCAGTTTCTTTGAAATATTTTCCTACAGAGCAAGAAACCACAAAAAAAAAAAAATAAATAAAAAACTTTCGCGTAACGTGGGAGATAAAGCTCTTACAATACTAAATTTGACGAAGATTAGAAGTATCCCCTGTTGATGAAGATTAGAACTATCTAAACATGCGACCCGAAAATCATGTATATGAATATTGTATGAAAGCAATAATAACAATTAAGTGATCACTGAAGTTATAATTCGTGCGGATAACACAATAGAATGTGCTGTTGCTTGAGAGCAACAATGCCAAATAAAGGGTTAAAAGTAATAGAGGAATCGATGTGGGTGGAGCGAAGGGAAAACAAAAGAAATGTCATGTTGTGTTGACTTTGGTTCGATCTTGGAGGGGAACTACTACAAACCAACCAGAAAGAAAGAAAAAACAAAAATAATTTTATTGTTGAAGTGATAAAAACAGTTATACACTTAAAGAAAACATTAAGTTGCAGTAAGTATAAACCAGAACGAAACTGAATAGAACCAAAACAGGCGAGACAAATCATGACCCCGCATGCTAACATCCAATCTTTGATAATTAACCATTAAAATAAAACTTGAAACTGAAGATAAATTTAAGGTTAAGATAAACTTTTGAAATAAAGAGCGCTTTCGTTCATTTAAACTGTCTTCGTTTTAGCCTGTTCTTTTTCTAATTTTGCAGTCCTGAGCAACCGCGTTAGACGAGATGGGGACATATAGCCTCGTTGTTGACGTCCCTATTAATCCCCCCCCCCCAAATAAATAATCAATCATAACCTCAAATATCTTGCCACATACAACAGATACAGCAGCTCTCCTGGAAGAAGACAAAGATGGGACTGGAAGTTGCGTTCGCATTGTTAAGTTATTTCCCAATTCTTTTCCACACCGTATTAGTTAGAACTATGGAGGATAGCAGAATTGGTATCAGGTGAGGGGATAATTTTAGACCATTATACAACTTGTTAAATCTTTGTAAAGTACAAATTTGTAACTGTTAATACAGTAAATCTTTCTGTTTAAGTTTAACCAAAAGGCTTAATTTTGTAATTCAATAACAGACCTTGTTTTCTTTATTCTTTTCCTTAAAAAACTCTTAAAACACAAAACATTTAAAAAACAATTAAAACACGTGATCCTCTTCCTCGGCTCGGCAAATCATCGTAGTCGATGTTCATATCTGTTTCGGTCTGGAATGTTAAGAATCAACAGTATCAACAATTTAATTCCTGGATTTTGATTTGTTAGATATCCTGGTTGACTAATGAGACAGGACTGGACTTGGGATGAATTCTAGAATTTAAATTGGGGTTGCATTGGTGTTTGATCTGGTATTCTGCTGCACTGCTATTTGCAATTTGTTGAACAGTTGGCTGTTTAAATGGCTTGGTATGATCAAACTATTCTGAAGTTTGATTAATCTTTTTAGTGGAAGAAATAGATTGCTTTCCCGTTAAAAAGGAATACTTCTGGCTGCTGATGGTAGTCGACATATTTGGTGTGCGGGAACTCACACGTCACGTCGAGTTGGAGGTTAATTGTCGCTGATTTTGCAGTCAGTTTGCATTGCTAACGAAAAAGGTTAGGTTGTCTAAAAACAACACCAATCCATAGCGTAAGGACTCTTTTCTTAATGGGGTTTAGCGCAAATGTCTCTCAGAATGAACGCTGCGCTCGGTACTTTGAAACACGAAGATTCAACACTGTTGGAACTTAAGTAAAATATCTTCGAATAGATTATATTAAGTATTATGCCTAGCCAACCAAGAGTTATCTCATCATTACAGATCATGTATATCTTTGATATGGGAGACCTGTATTGCACACCTGTTGAAAAATAAAACAATTTAGATATCAATTCAGAATGTAGGTTCCCTCTTCAAGGTTAAAATGAACAATTAACTCCAAAATAAATACAGCAATTTCATCAGATTGTCATAGCACATCTTATATTATACATTTATTATCAAGTCGATCTAAATCCTTGTTTCCAAAGACTTCCCTATCATAAGTCTATATTAAGCAGGAGAAAATAAAATTATTGCTTTGTATGTTTGTATTCCGTAAGTAAATGCAAATAATGTCACTATATTTTCTTTTTTATCGCAAGCACTGGGGAAAACATGCTCTGAATTTAACACATCATCATTATAGCAAATATTCACTTCTATCTTTTCGGGGACATTTCTTTCTTTCATGAAAGGACAAGAAAACGGAGAGTGGAACGTGATGCAGAGAAGACGTTCCTCATAGCCTTGTACGAGAATAGAACAGAGATTCTTCGGATGAGCAAACAGAATCGACATTCGAGGGAATATTTGTTCTTTCCCCTACCACAGAACTCCCTCAGTTATTGACAAGCGATGGAAGGAAATCGCATTTCGAATTCTATGACTGGCAAATTGTAAACGATTGTCCTTCAGACTTCCACTCTCTTAGATTTTACATGCTTCTTTTTATTTGTTTGATTAACGTTTTACCATACTTGTCTTAAACAGTATAACGGCAGCCTACGTAGCCAGAATATATACACTAGGAATGTTGATACTGTTTATGTGTTGTTTCTTTCTCCCAAATCCAAACAAAGAGAAATGAAATCAAGTGTTCTATGTATTTACAAGATTTTAATAAACTTAATTAATGTGAAAATTACAGGTAAATATGCTGAGAGAACGCACTGAGACAAATTCGTTATCTGGACAGCGGTATATTATATACAGGGTGGTAGGTAACTCAACCGAAAAACTGTGGGAAATGGTTGCTTATACGAGATGAAAGAAAAAAGTTCTAATAAATATGGGTCAAAAAACATCTCCTTTCAGAGTTATGAACTACCGAAAATTCGAAATATCACGTTTCAAAACGCTCTGGCTTAGAAACTATAGGACCTTTCCCAAGCGGTTTAAGGAATTCCACAGGAACTGGTATATGCTCTATGTAAATATATTACATGTTTCAGAATTCACCGGTACCAGCGAAACGAACGCACCGCTAGTACTTAAAGGAGTATCCCTATACTTCAAACGATCAGGAAGATCCTACTGAATGCGTCTTTGAAGACTATATGCCCGTAAAATTAGTTTTTTTTTTTTTAACAACAAATACTATGTTGTTAAGGAATTTGGGCGGGGACGGTTTTCCAGTGTGTGACTCTCTTACGATTCTAAAAATAATAAATTTATTACGTTGAAGATTTTGAAAGCGAAATTTGAGTATATAAAGGTGGCACTAACTGAAATAAACATATTGAAAGCTAATTTGCGACGTTGATCCTGAAAATCCGGAAAGAAAAAGGTTGGTAGAAATTTGCGATTTTTTGACATTACAAATGAAAGTGGAACCCATATGTGTATTGTAACTGAAGCTTTAGGGCCTAGCCTGTTAAGGCTAATAAGATACAAGAAACGGGGAATTCCCCTTCAGCTTGTGAAGTGCATAGTAAGACAACTTCTTGAAGATCTAAATTATATACACACAAAGTGCAAGACTATCCACACAGATATAAAACCCGAAAATATTTTACTTAAACTCACCAATGACACTCTAAATACTATTGGTAAGAGAGCAATAGAACAGAGCGGACTATGTGATAAAATTCCTGCATTTTGCAGACAAAGCCAACACCACGAGAACCTGAATGAGAATGGAGATAATGAAATGGAAATTGAAACATCTCAGGATTACACTGATGCTTCAGAGTCTGAAGATGAAGATGATGACTACAATGTCCAAGTTGATGATCAGCAAAATTTATGTATAGATATTGATTGCTCATGCCTGAATCTAGCGCTTAATCCTGATCATATGCAAGTGAAGCTTGCTGATTTTGGCAATGGATGTTGGACGTACCTCCATATGGGCCTTTCTCGCTTGTCGACTCGATGTGTGCTGTGTGACGAATACTGCTCACATGGAACATTTGTACCAAAAACTGTTTGAGTTGCTCTTTTACCTGATGTATTGTTTATAATTATACGTAACATATAATAAGTAATACGAAGACTTAAAACCCCGATATCCATTTTGAAACACACTTTATTTCTCAGCAACACTATTGGAACCAAGATGTAAAACAGAGAGAAAATTTTTCTTTTCAAATTATTGTTTACAACAACAAAACTATCACTAGTCGAGACTATAACTACTACAACACGAGTTACTAGTGACGAAAGTCAAATATACAATAGTTACATAATTTTGCTCGTATTAGTATAAAGAAACAAAGGATTTGTAAGTTACGAGGCCTGACGCTGAAGTTCTGCTGATTTTTTTATTTATCTGCAACATATATCAATAAATAATAGTTACCAGAAAAGAAAACAGGCTTTTGCAAAACAGAAGAACATTAAAAAGAACGAGGGTTTTATTTAAAAAAAAACTTCACAGAAAAAACTGTTTTTTACAACACTACATGAAAGCCAAAAGCAAAATGGGGGGCACGGTGACTCAGTGGTAGTGTGCTTACGTCTGTTGCGTAGGGTCACTGGTTCGATCTCCGGTCAAGTAAGCTAGTAGTGGACAACATCGTATTCGTGAGTATCCTTGGGGTACTCTCCTTTCCTCCCACTTTCTCATTCCACCAATTCTTCCATCATCATTCACTTGCCTTAATCATCATTTCTTTTCGCCTAAAGAGTATAATCGTGAGACGTTAAACTGAAATATTTCATTTCATTTCATTCCAAAAGCGAAATGTCAGCGAATATTTAAAAAATATTTTTCTTAAAGATCTATAGGATTGGTGCTATTCAAAAATCCGATTTTATGTCTGGTGGAAATGCAATGAATAGAGTAAGGTCAAAAGTACATAGTCACAAACTCCGTATAAAATGTCCAGAAAATAGACTGAGATGTCCAGTCACGAGGCAGTACGTTAAACAGGATTGTGTGGAAGTGCTCCACAGAGAACCTATCATTCAGAGTTATTTGAATAACTTTGAATATCTATATCTATATCTATATCTATATCTATATATATATATATATATATATATATATATATATATATATATATATATATATATATATATATATATATATATATATAGAGAGAGAGAGAGAGAGAGAGAGAGAGAGTACATATGTACTATATATATATATATATCTTATAGCTAGAATCAGCTTCAGAGCTCCCTCGTGGTTTAGCGTGCGCGCCTTTGGCGTGGGAGACCCGGGTTCGATTCCCGGCGGGAGCTCATGTGATTCGGATTCCACGTTAATCAGTAGGTTCACGTCTCATATAGTCTCGCTGCTGAAAGGGACGCTAAACTAACTCAACTAGAATCAGCTTCTAAACATCAAAGTAGTGCTAAATGAACTCTTGAGTGTAATAGCCGTCCCATAAGCATGCCCTAGAACGGTGATCACCAAACCGTCCATCGCGAGCTACTACTAGGTTGCGGGGATATTTTCGGTAGATCACGTTAACGCTCCGGTTGGCTAACCTTGATTTTACCACTGAGCTGACGCTAACGACAACAACTGCTTGTTTCTCCCGTGCAACTGCTTTTGTCAGCCTCATCTCACAGTTGATTGTATACGCTTGAGGTTGTGCACGTTATGTTTTCCATGTGTATATTAGACATTTGCTAACTTGAATAGTTCGATTTCATTATTTACTATGAGGCAATAAACAAGCGTAAGTTCGTAGTTCTTTTGGTTGGTACCTCATGGTATGATTTAAAAGACGTACGGTAGCTCAGAAGTTTCATAAGTTTGGCGGCCACTGGTCTATAACCTAAAGAAGACGGATTATACACATAAATATATCATGACGAAGTAATGAAAAAACACCTTCGCTCCACACAAAATGCATGCTTCTATCTCTGTCATACAGTTCTCGCTCAGCAGAACACATAACACTAGTTAGGATTGGATTGGATGGGATTTTTGAGTTTAGCGTCTCGTTCAGCGTCAGTGCCATATTAGACGTGCACCTACAGTTTAACGTGGGATCTGAATCACATAAGCTTCCACCGGAAATCGAACCCAGGTCTTCCGTTGCAAAGTCGCGTATGCAATTCATGTGACACATATTGGAAATTCTCACACTTCCTATTTTTAATTTATCTATTTATTGAAGTTTAGGAGTCCCTTTCTAGCAGCGAGGCTGTATGAAACGTAAAGTTTTCAGATGAAATCCGAAGCAGGGTAACCCGTTTAAATTTTATTAAAGATCTTCATAAACCGGAAATGGTTAAAATTAGCCATTTCCGGTTTCAACTTTTATCGCCACATAACAAATACGGTATTGGATAGCCATTAAACTTTTTTTTTTTTTTTTGACAAACGATTCAGCGTCTAGAGACAGCATATCATGACTATCCAGAACACTGTACCAGAACCAGAATTCAAATTTCCGGTTTAAATTTAGTACTATTTCTGGTTTCAATACTGATTTCCGTACAGCAAAAACGGTAAATAAATCAAGAAGCGGCCTTTTGCAATCGATTCAGTGTCCAAAAAATAGGTTCTATCTCCTCCTTTAGCCATCTATTCAAACTGGAAGTAGTTGAAATAAACAAGTTTTGATATCAATCTTTATTGCCATTGAACAAAAACGATTGCGAGTAATGGCTTTCTGATATGGATTTAGCGTCCGAAGAATAGTTTCTATTTTTGTGCTTAACTACTCTATTGCAATCGGCTAATAGATGCACTACTTCAAGTTTAAGTAGAGTCTTTTCTTAATGATCAGATGGAGGAATATCGATGTTTTGCCGGTTGTTCCTTCCGTTCATGGCAGCATCCAGAACACTAGCAGGTTTATAGGTGAGATTTGTGGATAACCCTCCTCAGCTCATGTCAGCCTCGCAAGGTTTCAGTTGTAGTTGGGATCCTTAGTCCAGTGCGACATAAGGGTTTAGGAAAGATGTACTTCTAGTCCAATGGAATCTCAGAGCAGATGATGGTTAGTTGATCAGTTGGTCGACTGATACCAGCTCTTTCTGTGGTCCCTCTTTTATTTGCCCTCTTCGGGTCCCTTCGTGAGATCCATCTCCTTTCGGCTTCCCTCGGTGTCTTCCGTGTTGACTTCTCGTTTGCTTCGTTGTTTCTAATCAATAACACGTGTTGTATTAACATGTGCTTCTGCTACGATTTGGAGATCCTTACGTTATTATTATTATTATTATTATTATTATTATTATTATTATTATTATTATTATTACTACTATTATTATTATTATTATTATTATTATTATTATTATTATTATTATTATTATTATTATTATTATTATTATTATTATTATACTTTCAATACCAAAGTATAGAAAGTCCTACAAAACGAGCCGGGGCCGATCGTCAGGACCCGTAAGGAAGCTCTATTGATGTCAAGATAATGTAATGGGAAACGATCCATACTGTGAGGGTTAATCTTACCTGCCTACTGCACCGGAATCAAGCTGGACCATGTTTCATAGCGCGTGTTTTTCGTCATTCATAACCTTGGTATTGCATACAGAGGCAAAACAATAATAAAGCTTACACTCCTAATGAGTAATTATGTCCATCCGTTCGTTGATAGGTATTGGAGTTAAAACGGTGGTGAATAGCAAGAAATAGGTTCTTGAACTTGTTGTCCCAAGAATACATTTACATCAACATTTAACCGTCTATTGAAAACGGGAAATAGGAATATTTCTCACTTCGTGATTCAATGTTGGATTCGAATAGGCAGTCATTCTTTCAGAAAAAATGTTCCGGGGGAGCACACTTAGTATTCCTGGAGGCACTGCTGGCACTATTCTATTTATTATTGTATTATAGATGTATTACTTTAGTCTTCTCCGTTGGGCAGTACCTCCCAAAAAACATGTCTGGAAGAAACACTGCAAATAGGTTGGAAATTAACCTTAGTTCCAGAACATGAAACGAAATATTATTATTATTATTATTATTATTATTATTATTATTATTATTATTATTATTATTATTATTATTATTATTAAAATAAATTTCTGGTGTATCATCACTTGGGAATAAGATCTACCAGCTGGCTTGTTGCAATACTGTATTTGCGGTGATGTGTGATCTGCACATCGTCTCCCCTTGCTGTTAATGCTGGCTTTCTAGACCGGACCTCGTTCGGCCTACTTCTTTATTTCAAGTAGCTCCTTAATTATCCTCACGACGATGGTTGGAAGCTGCAATGCTAACACTATCTCATGTGTGCTCCTTAACTGTTCTCACGACGCTGGGTGGACGCCGCAATGCTAATACTATCTGATGAGTATGATCTGTCACCCACATTTCCTTTGACCACACTGCTTGACTTCGTTGATCTCATAGAAAGGGGTATTTCCGTGCGACTAGGGCGTTGGCATTATTATTATTAATTTATCAGAATAAAATGACTGGGAATAATGATACCATGAAGTTATTGATGCAAGGAGGTTCTACCCCTTTTCTTTTAACACTGAAGTTAGAAGACTTAGAGACCACGGGTAAAGAGATAGAGAGAGAATCAGAGCTCTCAGTGGCAAACGATGATTAATCCACAGAAGAAAGAAAAAAAAAAAAAAAGGATTTCAAGAAGATGAACACAAAAATCAGCGAGCGAGCGTCCCCCTCATCAGTGAGTATAAGCTATGCCACCCAGCAGCATCAGTATCGAATGGAGTCAAACGCCACAGAATGAGTCAGGTCTTTATCTCCTCTTATGAAGAGCTAGGGAGAAGGATCTCTTTCTTGCTTTTGGGGCTTTCAAATGTAACAGAGCGTCGCCATCGTCAGCAGCTTTTAGACTTGATTGAAGTAAAGAAGCTAAAAGAAACGAAAGGAAGAGAAGGAAAGAGAACGGAGGGAGGTAAAATATTAAGAAACTCCCGCGTCTGAAAGAAAAGAGGTCCTTTCTGTAAGAAAATCCACAAGGAAATAAAGGGTTGCCAACTTCTGATTTCATATCATTATTACTAACAAGAAAAGGACATGAATCTGTCATCCGAACATCCGAATCAAATTCGATAAGTATAACAAAGATATGTTTATGCACAAAAAATTAGGTGCCATAGACAAAGGAGTAAGTCACTGGGGCTCATTAACCCTGTTAGTAGTATAAAGAAAATTGTAGACTCGCAGTGAAATAGCTATTGCATCAACATTGTTCGCTGGAAAGTTATGGTTTATAGTTCATTCTTTTCAGCATGTAACAAACTTTCCAGAGGTGCTATATATTGGTGCTCATAAATTACTTGAACAAAGAAAATTGGGAGAATATCGGGAAAATTCCCTCCAGAAATCCCTCCCACCAACTTTGGACCCCTCTGGAGTGGCCCCGGGTAAAATCACACAAGCCAAATGTATCTCAAAAATATTATAGGGTGTAAGAAACTGGTGTACCAAGTTTTGAATTGACAGATAGAATTGGTATGAGCGGGAAAAGTGTATTGGTATACAGGCTTTTCTCTCATATTTATTCCGTCTATCAATATCTTGGTACAGTCATTTCCTACTTCGAATTTTCGAGATATATTTGGAGTATTTTTCGACAAGTTTTAGTGAATATATCTGTAAAGCTTCTACTATAAATCTTAGTGAATATTTCCATTATCTTTAAAGTTTCTACTATAAGTCTTAGTGAATATTTCCATTATCTTTAAAGTTTCTACTACAAATCTTAGAGAATATTTCCATTATCTTTAAAGTTTCTACTACAAGTCTTAGTGAATATTTCCATTACCTTTAAAGTTTCTACTACAAGTCTTAGTGAATATTTCCATTATCTTTAAAGTTTCTACTACAAGTCTTAGTGAATATTTCCATTACCTTTAAAGTTTCTACTACAAGTCTTAGTGAATATTTCCATTATCTTTAAAGTTTCTACTACAAGTCTTAGTGAATATTTCCATTATCTTTAAAGTTCTTACTACAAGTCTTAGTGATTATTTCCATTATCTTTAAAGTTTCTACTACAAGTAGAAATGTTGATCACTATAGTGCAGAAATAGATAGCAAAAGTCGGTTACCTGCAGTCAATTAAATGTCTTCAGAAAACGTTTTACTTTCATTCTTAGCTCAGTACTGAAACTGAAGGTGATCGAATTATACGACAACTTTCAATTTCAATATTGATCTACATAGAGTAAAGTTATCAGAGATAACTGGGAGCGGCTTTTTGGAATCGATGAAAGTTCTGAGAGTTATCATCGTATCTCTCAACATTTTATTCAAACCGGAAGTGGCATAATAAATCACTCTTACTTTTAAAGTTGATCGCTGTAGGGTCAAAACGGTTATAGATAGCGAGGAGCGGTTTACTACTTTCAATTAAGTGTTCGAAGAATACATTCCGTATCCAATCTAATCTGTTAACTAAAGCCGGAAATGGTAAAAATCTACTACCACATCCGGTTTCAATATTACTTCAGAAAATATCTTAACAATATATAAAACTGCATCAACTGACATAAATTAAAGGGGTACCGGTACTTCTGGCCTACGTGGCAAGTTGAAATTTGGCATTATTGTAGCTTTTCGGGACTAACCAACAGGAAAATTGCCATAAGTGAATATTTTAATTTTGAGGGGAGTCTAAAGGAGAAATGAAGAAATTCCCCATGTTATTTAATTGGGCGTTTTTTTTGGACATATAATCTCACATTTTAGGTACTTGGAATTGGAATTAAAACTTGAAATTCGATATGCTTGTATGATTATTACCTAAGTAAATAACCAAGAATTAAAAAAAATCTCGCTTTAAAGTAGTTTTATGAGGAACTGAAAAATTTTCTGTATATTATTTATATGGGACACCTTTTACACCCCCAAATTATTGGGCACTTCCTGTAGGACTACAATGGTCAAATTTGATATGATTGTAGCTTTTCAGAACTAACCTACAGGAAAATGACCAAAAGTGAAATGTTTAACTTTTAGTGGGTCTGAAGGGGCGATGAAGAAATTCTCCATGTTATTTAAATAGGCGTTTTTTAAAGCTATAATCTGATATTTTAGGTACTTGGAATTGGAATAAAAACTTGAAATTCGATATGCTTGTACATTTTCTAAAATATTACTTAACGAAATCGCTAAAAATAAAAATTTCCAAATTTAGAGTGGTTTTATGGAGAACTGAAAAATCTGCCCTGTGTTATTTATGAGGGACATCATCTACACTCCAAAATGTTTATTTACTCCCTGTAAGGCTACAATGTTATGAAATTTCGAAGGATTGTAGCCTTCCGGAACTAAGTCACAGGAAAAATGCCAAAACTGAGTATTTTTAGTTTTAGGGGGTCTAAATGGGAAATGAAAAACTTTTATGTTATTTAAATATTGGTTTTTTGGGGGATACAAAATGTTATCGTTTAGGTAGTTGAAATATGAAAAAATAAACTTTAAATTTGGTAGAATTGTGGGTTTAAAAAATACAAGGACGAACAAAGACGGAGGCTGCGGGCGGAGCCCCTAGCTAGGCAAAGGTTAGTCACACCATGTAAACTCCTATATTTGCATGAGTACATGAGACACCGTACATATTTTCACTTTATATTTCTTGAAATTTTCAGTGAGGTTTTATTTCCTGTAGCTGGTTTGAGCAAAGTAAACTGATCGAAGGATTACGAAATTGGATGCAAAGTGCTGTAACTCCATTTTTTTTTTTAAAGAGAACAGTGAAGTTCAATATCTCATTACAAATGCATATCTATTTTATGATTGCATCCGAAAGCTTTATTATGAAGCTTTTTTTCAAATGCTGATGGTGAGTAATATTTTATTTATGTGATTTACATGAGATTTTAAAGTTCCAACTTCTGTCCTGGAAAATTTATAATTTGGAGTTATACCACTTGGCATCCAAGCGTTTCACCTATTAAAGATTATTAAAGATTATTCTTTCTTACGCAATGAATGTACACTGCTATTAGGTGTACTCTTAACTTTGTTGCAAAATAAAATTGGTAGAAATTAGTTATTATGGACTTTAGAGGTCTGCGCAAATATAAAAATATCGCACCCGCAAACACGTATTTACAATACAAAGACAATACTGTTTTATAATACTACAATGCAGAAATTCAATTAGATCATAGCCTTTCTTACAACACGACACAAGAGAAAAAAGCAACTTATTGATAACAGTTCAACGATAGTTAATTGCCTAATTAGTTCATGTTTTACTCATTAGAGGCTCTCAAAATAGAATTTAGAAATGTAATACTACTTCTTACTTCAGATGTAAACTGTGTTGCCACACTTGGTACAATTATACCAGATTCAGCCCTTTTTGTCATTCATCGGCCCGTTGGTACCACGCTGACATTTTCAGCCCCTTTTGTGAAAAAGTTGGTACAATTCCACCCAATTCAGCACCATTTAACAAAATATTGTCACATTTTCAAAAGTTCACGTTACTCATACTGTGTTGGACTCTTAATAAATGCTGGTGAATATTCTTCTGTGACGTTGCACCGCATTACGCTTTAAACTTCATGTGGAAAATTCGTAATTCGAACTATACTGGGAAATAAATGACGATAGATGGGCTAGTTTGATTTTTTTTTTTTTTTTTTTAAGTACACACACATTGAATCAAGTGTTGCATATTCTCAAGAAGACAAGCGGGTGGTGAAGTAAGTCTATAATTTATGTGTCGTTGAAAAGATTATGCAACATCAAAACAATAATAGCACCAGTGCCGTACCGTGGAAAATCAGCGCCTGGGCGAGAATATACGACGGCGTCCACGTACATATTACTGAGGTCAATAGATCAGCCACAAAGCGCACTATGGTTGGCGCGAAGCGTAATAAAATTTTTAAAAGTAAACCCTGGTTTTCCTTGATTTTGAGCACTTTTTCTTTATATGTATATATATTCCTTCCTAATTTTGCGCCCCCTACTTCGGCGCCCGTGACCGTCCCCCCCCCCCCCCCCAATGGCATGGTATAGCACAAAAAATACATTGACGTAGTTGCTTGTTTGTTTACTAGTGACGCCATATTGACGAATATAAAAATACCCGAACATTTCTGCGTTTTAGAGATCTATATCGACGCGTTGTAACAAACTTTATGTATAGGTCTAAAGTTAGATCAGGGATGATCATACATGGGCAAACATATTTTACTTTTTGACAAAAAATGAATTCAGCCCTTTTTGTTTAAATTTGGTACTATTTTTCAGCCCACTCCAGAGCTAGGACTGTGGCAACACTAGATGTAAATACAGTTCGTAAATTGTACTTATGTGGGAATTTTCTCACATAAATATGAATTTACGTATGTCGAATTTACGTAACTCGCGAACTGTTTGTAGCTAATTCTTTTTGATTGTAAGATAATTATGGTTATAATTTACATGGTGACATAAATTACTAAGTTAATGGAAAAATATGCCCAAATCCAGAGGTCTGCTAAATCACTTAACGCATGTGCTCATTGGATGTCCTCTCGGCGTCTGACAAGTCACTGTATGTCCCGAGATATCCGGGCTCAGTAGAAACTTTACGAACATTGAAAGTTTTCACTCACATCAGATTTGTAGTATAAACTTTAAAAATAATGGGAATATTCACTAAGACTTGTAGTAGAAACTTTAAGAATAATGGAAATATTCACTAAGACTTGTAGTAGAAACTTTAAGAATAATGGAAATATTCACTAACACTTGTAGTAGAAACTTTAAGGATAACGCAAATATTCCTAAGACCTGTAGCAGAAACTTATTGATTTCCATAATTTCCGGCTTGAATATCATTTCCATCAGCGAACTCAATTATGATCTTTTCACCCTGGCTAAAATGGATAATGAATAGTAATCCAAGTAGTTGTTAAGGTCTTTTATTTTTCTTTCTCCCGGATGTACAGTCCACGGCATAGAAATCGTTACACAAATTCTAAGTCCAAATTAATAACAAACTCTTGCCCCGTTTTCTTACGCATCCAGAAATACATGTCTCAATTGATTAGTTGCTTCTAGAATTCAATCCAATTCCTCCCCCTTCCCACCTCTCCTTGTCTAAAACAGTGTGTGTGACGTAGTACACTCCTTCCATTCAGCTGGAAAAGAAACAGGAATTAAGTTTACAACGTTATAAATTTAGCTTTAAAACAGTCTTTTCCATTCGTTTGTTCTGAAATATTTTAAGAGCCTAAATTGAAAAAAGGCCACACAATGTTCCCAGAAATTCATAAAGACCTTTAGTTTCATTCTTTCCCTTCTTGAAAGACTGCAAGCTAGTAAGATGCTCCCTAAGAAATCTATGGAAATTGCCAATAACGTCAGTAGGTTTTGTGCTTCCTAAAGTGTGTAATACAAGCACAGATCTCTAAACTATCTACTGACAGAAATGAGTGTTATTCAATGATTCATTTCATTTCTTTTCAGTAATTGCAAGCAAACGTTCCAGGGGCGTCATTTGGGCAAGACAGAAGTGTGTAATTCCCCCTCCCTTGACCTTCTTAAATACGTATTGTTTGATCAAATATATAGTAATACACTAATAAAAAAGTTAAAATCTTATGTCGGCGGAGAATCCCCCCCCCCGAATAAAATCTAAAGAGACAGCTTTTAGAAAGAACCTATAGAGTTACGGTAGCACATTGCTAGAGAGCTTACATTTGGGTTCAAGAGTCGAAGGTTTGATCTCAAGCCATATGAGTTCCTGGGCTACATTGAGAGAGAGAGAATCAAGTATGAAGACATAGAGGGATGATTTATATACACAGATTTAGAATTGGGAGAAATGTTCGGACAGCACTCGTATTATGAAGAAAATTGTGATTTTGTGATCGGTGGATGCGCTGTTCAGATAGGACGTAAACCTCTTGTAACTTAGTAACAATGTATCGTGGCGGACATAAAGGTAGTAATGGCCCCACCTGAAGACACTTTTGGCCCCTGGGTCCCTGCCTCAGGACCCATGGTCCCTGGCTCAGGGTCAATGACGTAGGGGTACTTAGGACCACCCCCTCTAGATTTTGGCAGGGTACCTGGTCCACCTCCTAAATTTTGGCAGGGGTACATAGGACCACCCCCTTAAATTTTGGAAATTGCCAAATCTAAAAATTTGGTATTGCAGCCTAGGACCATAGTATGTACCTTTATTAGTATTGGGGGTTCAACTCGTTCCCTTTCATGGGTAAAAAATTGCCAAGAATCAAATTTCGGGGTTTTTGACTTAATTTAACCCCTTTGATGAGGTGTTATTACTCTATATAGTCATATGGGCGTACACAGGGGTCCATTCCCTTTCATAAGATATGGGTATATTGATGCACCCCTTTAAATTTTTGGTAGGGGTACCTTGGCCCACCCCTTCAATTTTGAAAATTGCCCAATTTAAATATTTGGTATAACAGTATAGGACCCTAATATAGATCACTATAAATTTGAGTGGTCCATCTCGTTCCCTTTTAGGGGTACAAAATTGCCAAAAATATAAACGTAAGCAGTACGTTGTACCACGTGTTTGGTTTTTGGCCCATTTTATCTCCTTTGATGAGGTCCTATTACTTTATATGGTTATATGGTCATGTATAGGTGTTCATTCCCTATCATAAAGCATAGGTACATTGATGCACCTCTTTAATTTTTGGGAGGCGTACATTGCTCCACCCCTTAAATTTTGGAAATTGCCCAATTTAAACATTTGGTATTGTAGTATAGGACCCTAATACTTATTATTATAAATTTGGGTGGTCCACCTCGTTCCCTTTTAGGGGTACAAAATTGCCAAATTTTAGTACAACCACGTGTTTGGTTTTAGTCCCATCTTATTCCCTTTGATAAGGTACTATTACCATATATGGTTATATGGGCGTATACACGGGTTCATTTCCTATCATAAGACATGGGTATATTGATGCACCCATTGAAATTTTGGGGAGAGGTGCCTTGGCCAACCTCTTAAATTTTGGAAATTCTCCAATTTATGCATTCGTTATTATAGTACAGGACCTCAATATGTATCATGATAAATTTGGATGGTCCACCTTGTTCCCTTTCATGGGTAAAAGATTGTCGAAAATTAGTACGACCACGTGTTTGGTTTTGACCTAAGTTATCCCCTTTGATGAGATCCTATTATCTTATATGATTATATGGGTATGTATAGGGGTCAATTATCTTACATAAGACATTAAAATTTGGGAGGGGTACCTTGGTCCACAACTTAAATTTTGTAAATTGTTTAATATAAGCATTTGGTATTATAGTATAGGACATCAATATGTATCATTATAAATTTGGGTGATCCATCACTTTCCCTTTCATGAGTAAAGAACTACCAAAAATCAAATTTCGGAGGATATTGACCCATTTTATTTCATTTGATGAGGTCTTATTACCTTATATGATTATATGGGCATGTATAGGGGTCTAATCTATTTCTTAAGATATAGATACATTGGTGCATCCGTTGAAAAATTTGAAGGAGTACATTGGCTTCCACCTTAAATTTTGGAAATTGCCAAATGTAAACATTTAATATAGTACTATAGGACCCTAATATGTATTAGTATAAATTTGGGTGGTCCATTTTTGTTCCCTTTTATGGATAAAAAATGTTAAAATTCAAATTTCGGAGGTTATTGACCCCCTTTGATGCAGTTTTATTAGCTTATATGAACATATGAATGTGTTCAGGGGTTTATTTTCTTTTAGAAGGCATGAGAACATCGATGCTTTCATCTTAAAATTTGATAGAGGTGTCATTGGCTCACCTTTAAAGTTAGGAAATTGCCCAATTTGGTATAATAATATAGGTTCTTAATATATACCATTATAAATCTCATTCCGTTTCATGGGTAAAAATTACCAGAAATTATTATGACCACGTGTTCGATTATTGACACAATTTATTCCCTTTGACAAGGATTTAGCAAGTTATATGGGTATGTACAGAGGTTCATTACCTTTATATTTTTATGTTCCCTTTTAAATTTTGTTGGAGTATAAGAATGCGTATTATTGGGCTGCGGAGAATCCGCACTGGACATTACAGATCGACCGACAAAGACGTTGGAGCATCAATGTGTGGGGTTGGGCCCTGGTTTATTGATGGAAATTTAATGTCGGCTCTGTTCCATCAATTCTTGACAGAACATCTACCGCAACTGCTGGAAAACATCCCACTTCATGTGCGACATAATATGTGGATGTAATTGGATGGTTGCAATTGATGGCTCGTATATGCAGAGGTGCATTAAATACTTTATTTCCGCACCTTTGGTTAGGAAGAGGGTCCAATACTCCTTTCCCTCCTCACTCTCCAGACCTTACATGCATGGAGTATTATTTCTGGGGTCGACTCAAGGAGCTTGTTTACACGAATAGACCAACTACACCAGAAGATATGAGGCAACGTATAATGACCGTATTTCAAAGCATAGGAGAGGCAGAGCTTGAAGCTGTGGGCTATAATTTTATCGCCGTCTGGACCGTTGTCTTGCTGTACATGGACGACAATTTCGGGTAAAACGTGATGTAAAACGTGCTATGTGAAGTGCACATCTGTTACATAACGGACAGCAGCCGTCTCCAAAGTAAATATGATATATCCTTTGTACGTTATGCGATGGTAAATTAATTCTTAGAACAACGTTAGACGTTTCAATATAATATGCTTACCTGTCCACCATAACGCTTCCATTTCTATACTGTTGACTACGAGACTGTGTATGTGTTGACTACGAACTGTGTATGTTACCAGTGTTGACTACGAGACGAGACAAGACAACACTTTTCAGTAGTGTCACGAAAGAGGACTGAACAGTCTCTGTAGTATTGTACCCGGAAAACATATGTTACCAAGGAAATATAGCTGTTCAAAATGTTCAGGGTCTTCCCTCCAGCACAATCAAACAGCTGCTAATTTGGAGGTGAACCCTGCCTGGATATCTAGAACTGGTTACCGTGATGTGTTGTATTTTTGAAATAATGAAACACTTGTTTTTCAGTTTTTACGTCTGTCAGCCCGTTTGAGATTTATAGGGATGGCCATATTGTTTTCAATGCAACTTTGATGACAATTTGACCCGCTGCCATGTTGCATAGGGTGATCGTAGAGAATCGGGACTTGTTGTAGCTTCTTTCTTTTTACAAGAGCTTTCAAGCGATATACCACTTGACCCCTCTTTCCATTTGACAATTTTGAGTTGGACCCCGTCGGGGACTCTGGGACGAAACTTTTTACTTCGCTTTGTTGTCCTTTGCAACTAATGGGATACGTGTTTTTCAGTTTGTACATATCTCGGACCGTTTTTGATTTAAAGGCCTGGTACGGACTAACGGAATCACCCGATATATATATATATATATATATATATATATATATATATATATAAATGATTGGATTGGATTGGATTTGGCCAAAGACGATTACGCTAATCGCTTAGCCACGAGGAAGCTCAAAAAGAAAGTTAACAAATAAGGTGAAATATAGGGGAAGAAACACATAATGAAAAACTGTAGGTAGATCGGTTAGCCTAATGTTTTTTGTGTATGGAAAATACATTCTATGCACGTGCCAAGTGATTAAATACAAAAATTAAAAAATAGGTTTCATTGCAACGCAATGGACACTTTGATGATCAATTATCATGGATAGTAGATTATCAAATTGAAATGATTAAAATGCATTTCAAAACCAAATTCGTTTCACTAGGTTCAGCGGATTTGTCGTTAAAAAAATGAATAAAATGTAAATTTCGTTTTTATATAAATAAATACCTTTATATTTTCATTTATTTCTAATTTATTTGTATTACATTTTTCATAAATTCTAAAATACGTATTTCCTCATAAAGTCTGTCAACTTTTCTGTTTAACATTCTAAATATATCAAGTTTATGCTGACATATTATCCTGCAATCTCTGCTCTGCCAGATGAGTATAAAGAAATTTCTGAAACGACGAAATATTTCATATCCCAAAGGTGTTGGTTGTTCGTGACATGGAAACGTGTATGAGAAGAACATGCGTGTGCTTTTATGAAATTGAAATTTTAATGATGGAGCGAATATGGTTGAAATGGTACCACCAAGTTACAATTACACCTTTATTAGTGGTATATAGTTGGACATGGAAAAAGCATCATTTCCGCGTTCCTTTCTTTCCTCCATTAGATCTCGTTGGTAACATATGGACTAACAGCTCCACTTTATTTCAGGAAGATAATTTCCGTATTTCTTCTGGTACGCTTGATTGAAATTAACATTTCCTTTATGGCAACACATTTACAGTGATCCTTACTATTTTATTGAAAGGTCTTATGGCGTGCGCTGAGAAAAGAATTTATGCTTTGTCGCTATGTAAAACTGGCTCATGCATTATAATGCAATTAACTAACTAGCTAACTCTATGGCCTATGGAACTAGAGATTTAATGCCGCGTTCACAAAAAACTTCATTGACTTCTGTCCTTAGCTAACTGGATCCCGTTTCTACTTTGTATTTCTGTTCCTGTGACATCCATCTTAATATTGTCCATCCATCTGCTTTTAGGTCTTCCTAATAGCCATTTTCCGATTATAATTATAACGCTAATTACTGTCTTAGACTGTAATGTAGCATCATTGGTACGTAACTAGGTACTACATTTGAGGTAAAAAGTAGAGCTAAGCGAGTGTATCAAACGAGTAGGATTGTATAACAAACCTGAAAGTTGTCGGCGAAATTAAGGCTTTCTCGAATATTCTGCACACGATAACAGCTGATAAACGTTTCCCCATTATCTCATATTTTCGTTGGTATGGACTCCTTGGAGACCAGTTTCATCATTATGCAAAATTTAGTGACAAACAATTGATTTGTTTCGAGATACAGTGTATACACTTCTGGAACTCACAAACTCAAAAATATGAACTATATACAAATAAGATCTTAGATCTTATGTGTATAATAAGAACTGTATACAAAAAATATCTTTCTTTCCACTGCTTAGTCCGTATACCGTTGACTTTGTTAAAAGCCATACGTTTCAAGATAGTTCTTTAAATACATGTAAGAGTCATGTTAACTTCCTCGCTGTCAACGTTTGAGTTCTATACGAAATTCTCTGGGTTACTAAACCACGACCTTGCACGTCCTCAGATTACAGATCGAGGTGAAGACTTATGTATATACGGAGGCTATAAATTCTCTGAGTTTCTGCACCACGACCTGGCGCATCCTTAGATTATAGATCGAGGTGAAGACCTCCGTATATACGGAAGCTATAAATTCTCTGGGTTCCTGCACCACGACCCGGCACGTCCTCAGATTACAGATCGATGTCAAGACCTCCGTATATACGGACGTTATAAATTCTCTGGGTTCCTGCACCACGACCTGGCCCATCCTGAGATTACAGTTCGAGGTGAAGACTTCTGTATATACGGAGGCTATAAATTCTGTGGTTCCTGCACCACGACCTGGCCCATCCTGATATTACAGATCGAGGTGAAGACTTCTGTATATATGGAGGCTATAAATTCTCTGGGTTCCTGCACCACGACCTGGCGCGTCTTCAGATTACAGATCGATGTGAAGACCTCCGTATATAAGGACGCTATAAATTATCTGGATTCCTGCACCACGATCTGGCGCGTCATCAGATTACAGATCGAGGTGAAGACTTATGTATATACGGAGGCTATAAATTCTCTGGGTTCCTGTACCACCACCTAACGCGTCCTCAGATTGCAGCCCGATATGAAGACTTTTGTATATACGGACCCTATAAGTTATATGGGTTCCTGCACCACGATCTGGCGCGTCCTCAGATTACAGATCGATGTGAAGACCTCCGTATATACGGAGGCTATAAATTCTCTGGGTTCCTGCACCACGACCTGGCGCGTCCTCAGATTACAGATCAATATGAAGACTTCTGTATATACGGAGGCTATCAGTGAATATATTGAATAACCAGTTGCAGGCAAATAAGGGGTGATCAGGTTGGAGGTTTAGCATGAGGTTAACAACTTCATCCTGTAAAAAAAAAAAAAAAGTACTTGTTCAGAAACGTTCACAGAAGCTACGGACCAAAACGGATAACTTCGTGCGAATTCAAGAAAGTAAAATGGACATGAGATTTAAAATATGGAATATAAAAAGTCTTTGAAGAGCAGATACAATAAGTGAGTTAGACAAAAATATTCAATGAACATGATAAGAATTCAGAAAGTTAAATGGAGAGGAAAATGGGCGGTCCAGATCGAAAATTTCTAGCTTGTTATGAGGAACTAAAAAAAAAAGTCTACAACTAGGAAAAGAAGACTTTCATTCATAAACTAATATCAGCAATTAAACCTGTTTAATTTGTTTATGATAGCTTTATATTACACTTTTTTAATCAGTGATAAGATATTATTGTTCTAAATGTATGTGTTCCAACATAAAATAAGGATGACAATGTAAAGAACCGTTTTTACAATGAAGTAGACAGTGGTGCCTACCCCCCTTATGTCCATGACGCACCCCCCCGAATTGTCTATCCGTAGGTGTTCTTCCATGAAAACAATCTTCTTTTCGATTAATTTTACCCCCCCATCAAACATATTTATATAGATTTTTAACCCCCCCAAATATTTCAATGACGCAGTTTGCGTCATAGCCCCCCCCTTCTGGGCACCCCTGAAGTAGAAGTATTTGACCAACTTCCGAGATTATTATTATTAAGTATTCTGCCTTTTTGGAGGTCCTGGGACTAACGAGTTATTATTATTATTATTATTATTATTATTATTATTATTATTATTATTATTATTATTATTATTATTATTATATTTTAGGTTTAGGCCTGGAAACTTTTCCTCTACGTGTCTCTATCTTTCTGCAACGAAATACGTGCTTCAAATCGAGTGTAGAAAAATTAATAGTCATTACAATATTTTAAAAGAGCGATTATCTTGTTCGTTTTTCTCTCATAAAAACTAAATTTAGCGCCAAAAGTAGATAATTTGCAAAACTCCCTAGAGAGAAACCAAACAAATGATAATCACACTATCAATGTTTGAATATTTTTTTTTAAAAAAATAAAATCTTGTTAACCTTGAAGTGTCCTAAACTTAAAATTGAAATATTTTATTTATCATTTACAATTGAAGAAATATGTATGCATGCAGGCACGTAGCCAGGATTTCGTGAAGGGGGGGTCCGTGACATGAAATACTGTGGTCATCACACCAGGGGCTCGATCATTCTAAACAATTTTACTGGAACATATATTAGTTGGTTTAGCCAGGATTTCGTAACGGGGGGGGGGGAGCCGTGACAAAATTATGAAGACCCAGGAACTCGATCAATCTAAACTACTTTACTATCAACATTTATTGGTTGCTGAGGATATGTTGGTAAGTATTTTAATAAACTATGAAGAAATTTCGAGTTAAAAAAAAACATATTGAAAAGAAAACGTATTTTACATCCTTCCTCTGTTTATTCAAATATAACAATTTTCCTTTCATTATGACCTCACTAATTATAAAAAGTACATATTCACAATTATAAAAATTACATACTCAATAATGTCTTGTAAAATATTTTGCAATATCTGCGTTCCGTTTTCTGTTGAATCAAATGTTAACAGAACTTTCTTTCCACACATATTTTTGTTTTTATTTTTCCGTCAACTACTGTCTGTTTCAAATGACAGGTTAAAGGAGCAGTAGAAAATTGTTTTTGAAATAACATGTTTGATATTGCAAGGATGCGATGACGAAAAATTATGATAAAATATATCCACGCTGTTACACAACGGCACTATGCTTTCGGAAGATTGAAATCTCCCTCACTAGTAGCAGAAATTCTGAGAATTCCGCAATTTTTCTAGAAATTTCAAATTTCCTGACTCTTCCAGGATATATCGCTTACCTCGCAATCATGTATTGCAAGTAATACAAATTTCCTCATAAGAAAGAATAACCAAAAGCTTCCTGTAGTTTATTTTTAACGCTGATCCTTCTTTTTCTCATTTCATTTTTTTATACTTCCCTAATTTTTTTCACTTCTGGGCTCGAAGGAGGGGTCCGCCCCCCCTGGCTACGTGCCTGATGTATGGCGTTCTTGTTTACAACTTTCATATTTTAAAAATGATTTGCTGTATTATTTAGTATTTTTAGAACTTGTTGTGACGATCAAATTCAATTTAAACCTGTTGGAAATACTTCACGGCAAACTTGGTATTGCATTCCTTGGTATTACATTTCGTGGAACCAGTTAACTCCATTAGTAAAGCATTTCTGTACGAAAAGTAAGCAGTGTTGAAACTACAGGTTATAAATGATATTTAAACGTACACACAACGTTACTTTACTAACAAACAGTGAACGGTTTAATGTCCATTGATGCTAACACAAACCTACAAAACACATATACCTACAATCCACTGTTTAGACCTACTATTCAAATAGGATTCGAAATCGTTACTTGAGTTGTAGACCGGCCGCACATTCCAACAGAGGGTCAGAGTAGCCGAGTTGAGGCGCTGTACAGTGAGCAATGCAACAAAGCCATCTATCGCATATGCACTAGAGCACATGCTAGAGAGACACTCTCCAACTTCAGGAACCTTTCTCTCTTTTTCCTCGACTTGACTGTCCTGCCCCTGGTTAATGTACGCCCGCATCTAGTATATATATATATATATATATATATATATATATATATATATATATATATATAAGGTATTTGTGGCAAATAAGGCCCATCAAAGAAAAAATGCTTCATTACGTAAATACTTAAATGTAATAGACATAAATTGATATGCATTTTATTTGTCAATGTTTTATCTATCTTATGGTATATTTACTTTAACTTAAACATTGAGATAACTGTATGAAAAACGTATTGCAAGATAAACATACAAAATGGCCTTATTACCCGCACGCTAGGAAAATAAGGCTCATTATTTGAAAAGTAAAATTTTATGACCTAAGAGATTACTGGAACTCAATTAACACCTAATATTTTTAAACACTTTAAATATTACTAATAAAAGGACATTTAGTAATGATATGGAAATGAAATAATAAACATATAGGTAATCTTCCATGTGTTATTAGCAACTAACTGAATTTTAAAGAATAAGCTTGGACATATAACAACCAAGTCGCCATTGAAAACAGTTTTCACACTAAATTTCAACAATGTTTACACCTGATACACATGTACCAAATGAATTCCTCATCATCGGCGTCGACCAAGACAATGCATTCGTCATATACCCATACACCGCACCATTTATAGTTTCGCATGTCACCGATCCAATCTTTGACACATAAAGGAACTATATCACGATAACTCGAACGCTCAGAACCGCACGAAAATGTGCTTAGAATATACCCAAAAAACAGTGGTATGAGCCATTCGCATGCATAATTAAAGACTTACATTATGAAAGACACCAAAGTAGAACTCGAACCCGCAAGTCCCCATACTCAACAACTAGGCCCGAACATGATAGGCCGCCCTATTATAGAGGGTGACATTGGCCAAGAAAGAATAACAAACTAACACATTCAAGTTGCCAGTTTCTAAGTATTTAACAACGTATACATTTTTTGTAGGGTAATGAGGGCCAGTAGATTTTTGGTGGGCCTTATTTACCGACCATGCACTTACCATTTTATAAATCGTTATTCACAAACACCTTTCGGACTAAAACGAAATAACTATTATCCCAAATACTAAACACTATGATCATCACACAAGTAAACAAGTTATTCGCGTTAGCTTTATTCTACACACAAAAGGATGAATTTATAGTGCCTCCGTAAATTATATCAACACATGGAAACTGACTTCTGGATAATTCAATAAAATCCAGTGTTCCGCCTAACCTGGGACAGGAAGACGAGCTCTCGCAAGTAGGTATTGTGTGAGTAATCGCTACTTGCGACATTGCCAGATTTCTCCTACAGTGCTTCTAACGTAGGAAATTTTGCACTAGGCCTTATTTCCATCCGGGTCTTATTTGCTGCAAGTACCTTATATATATATACACACACACACACACACGCACACATATATATATATATATATATATATATATATATATATATATATATATATATATATATATATATATATATATATAAAGTTCTAACTGATTTGAACGTTCGGATACTCAGTGTAAGCAAGACAACTAGCAAAAAGCTATCATACATTCTGATTCAGAAAATGCGTATTTGTAGAATATGTTGTAAGTCAAATAAGTTTAAAAAATATATTTAGAGATAAATTGTATATTACCGGATAGCTAAGTTTCGATGGCTTATAGACGATAAAGTTGTGCTTTGTAAAGTGGTGGAAAATTATACATCGAACAAATCGGTGTTAAATTCAGAAAGGGCATGTTCAAGAAGGGGCCGAGACCCCTCTAGAATATATATGCGCCCTCTCCCATAGAATAACTATACGCATGAATTAAAATAGTTTTTTCCTGTTTATATTTTTCGGAAATAAGTTTCTTAAAAGCAAAGATTTTTTAAAAAAGAAAATTAGTTTCTTCTTTCGCCGTAGCTAATTGTTCTAATTAACAAACCGCGTTCTCGTATAACCTCGCGTTATCCTTCATCCTGCTAAGTCATTCTTCACATATGTTTCGCGTTGGTTTCGAGACATACTGTTCTAGAAATCTTCTTACACTGTTGGGAGCAAGGGAGGAAGGCAAAATTTCGAAAATGAGAATCTCTCACATGGAGGTGTAATATGAGGGTTTTCCACACTGGTTTTAAACAAAGGTTTCTGTGTTTTGTACTTTTTATGCATTTCAGCATTCGCCTGGTGGGACTAAGGAAATTCTTTGGAAAAATTAGTTAAAATAGCTTTGCCTGAACAAATCCGAAAGTGTTTTTTAATGTACACTTTAAACTTTTATCGCCCCTCCTTGTACAAAAGTCTCAATTCAACGCTGGAACAAGTATGGGCAACCAGGGCAAGAGTGAACGCTTTTTGTAAATCAAAGAATTGCGGTGGAATGGTGACAGAGAAAAACGCAATATGTTATCTTTGTGAAAGCCTGCTATATCTAATAACATATAGAATTTAATTGCGGCAAATCAAGCAGAGGATACAGTGGAATAACAGTTTTGACGAAGGAAGAAATTTTATACTCTTGCCGAATATGGTGGGGTAAGAGTTAACAATGGCTGGGGCAGCGATGTACAGTCGAATCAAAACATACGTAGAAACGTAGGCATAAACACCAAAAAATACATTGAATCATATATATATATATATATATATATATATATATATATATATATATATATATATATATATATATGTACTGGTTACATGGAACTAAGGAAGTTATAAACTACCAAACAGATTAGTGTCAAATGGAACTGCCAACAAATGTTACAGTACCGTATATCATACATGTTATAAATATAAATTATGAAAATAGGAGAAATTAGTTCAACATTCATCACGAAGCACAAAAATGTTACTTGCGGTGCACATAGTGATCACACACGTACATAGACTTCCTTTGATTAAGATTGAACATTATTCGTGAGACCACTCGCACATGATACACAAAATCCTCATTTCACGGTTTGGTGTATCTAAAAACAATTTTCCACTGAATTGGGTGGGCGTACCCATGAGGGTGGATGACTTTGATGCAAATTTCTAGCTTCTTTTGTGTTCCCGTGCGACATGACATATGCTCAACAACTCGGGCTGCGAAATTCTAAATGATAATGCAAACGTTTTGTTAGTAGTTTATAGCCGCCAACTTCTGTCTTACCTCTGCAAATGTTTTTACTGAATGTTACGTGTTGGCTCCTATATTTTCTTTACCCAACTTCAAAACAAGCGGCAAGTGTGAACGTTCACACTTGCCCCGTACACTCTTGCCCCGCTTCAGGTATCTTCCAATAATTGCCTGCCATCTCCGGCCAGAGCATTTATTTCTTTTGCGTACCACTGATAAGAAACACGAACTTATACAGCTTTTCCAGGAAATATTTCCAATCCCGCACCTTCAGCTAAAACTACGTTATAAACTGTGACACTTACCTATGAATCTTTTACTTCTTTCCTTTTGTAACAAACTTTCTACTCTGCTGCTCTTGACACTATACGCACACGGCTCCCCTTTTTTTCCGTTCCTACATGTGTCATGCCGAACTATTTTCAACATTCGTTTGTTTACCGACGTTGCCACTTCTTCGTCAATAGCATTTTCACTCTTGCCCCAGCATTCACTCTTCCCCTGGTTACTCATATAGAATGATTACTGTCATAACCTTACAAGTTGCAGTGCACAGCTTTATAATTAATTCCCTAATAATATTATAACTTAACTGAAAAAATGTTAAAGTAGCGGATACACAAGTTTCGTGGATAAATAATTGCACACGAACTGTGATGTTTAGCGGTAAAAATCACATTTTATTTTTAAAAAGCCACATTGGGTTATTTCATACTTTCTTGATTCCATAAATTGTCGGTTTGACTTCCATTTGTTTGAGTAATTTCTAAGCATTAAAGTTTATAGCAAACTCATGATATACCTCTCACAGTCTGGGTTCTGGTTGCCCTTCCCCTGTTTTTACCTTCTTTATCCACCTGCTTCGTTGTGTAATGCAACTCAATGAAACAAATATTTACTCATTATTTGAAGAAATCCTTACATAAAGGGAAGACTTAAATAAAAGGAAAAAAAAACTTGTTTTCTTACCGTTTGGTTAGCATAAATATGATTCCAGGATATGGAAACACTAAATAAGGTAATAAAAATTAATATTGGAATACCTACACATGTTCGTGAAATTCGAACACGGTAGCATATGTCAATAAATTGACTGTACACGGGAGTATTTGCTTCAAAATGTCAAGGATTTCTTTCAACATATCATAATGATTTTTCTTTTTGTGTGCGTCGTTGCCAGTTGTTTATTCATATGTATATAGTGCGTACAAAAACTACATACATCTTAAGATGAAAAAAAAAACAAGTATAATATGAAAAAAATTAATAAATACAGCAATATTATTATCGTTTAATAAAAAGCAATTTTGTCCAAAATTGATAATTTCGTTAAGCTGAACCAAATGACTCGTTAACTGCGCTTCATTTACGATGGGAAATATTAATAATTTGAAAACTAAAAACTAAAGTTAAAACATACTAGTCACTGTTTATTCACTGTTAATTAAAATTTATACATATTATTATTATTATTATTATTATTATTATTATTATTATTATTATTATTATTATTATTATTATTATTATTATTATTATTATTATTATTATTATTATTTTATCTAAAACAAGACCAGTATTACCCTGTAGAGAACGATGGAGATCAGTTCTTAGATACACTGAGAAAAAATTGTACCTAGGTATGTGGTGTACGTAAAATCGTATGTTACATTTGTAAATCCTATAATTTTTGGACTTAACGTACAGCAAACGTATAACTGAAAACGCATGTTTTATAATACTTTCTGTACAAGTGTTCCATCAATACATACTTTCCGTATGAAAGAATGTAGGCGGTCAGGATCTTACATACAAATGGACGTATATAACATACAGCTGACAAAGGTAACATACACATATGTATGTAACATAAGGAAGACTATTAGATATCAGACATCCTACAACGGCACGATGTAATGACTAAGGGCAGTGCCCAGGGCAGGATCCAGAATTTTCTGACGAGGGGTGCACCAATAACTACGAGTACATTTGAATTAAATTTGAATATTAAAAAAAAAAACTTTAGGCATATGTGGTGTGAATAAGGAATTACACTGGAAATACTAAGTGTCTGCTCTCGATAAATCCTTTTCCTTCAACAGTCAGAAAATTGATTTAAACTATTGATTTTGCAAAACTTCACTTTCTGTTAGGTCCGAACGGAAACATGACAGCAGAAATTTTCAGTAATGTTGCTATTTTCACTGGTAGCTTCTTACTTTAGCTAGTGTATATTTACACCGAAGGGGAGGTGCACGTGCACCTTTGCACCCCTCCCTAAATCCAGCTCTGGCAGTGCCTATGTAGCATGCGGATAATGTATGCTCCTTACTGATTTCTGTAGTAAGCAAGAGGACTACGTATATTACTAGTACAACATACCACTGTCCGGAGGACGAATTTTTCTCAGTGTAAAGAAAAATAAAAGTTATTTCTGATGTGTTATCCTGGAATTGTAAATTATAATTCCAATTATAGTTTTATTCCAGTAAAGGGAAGAGAATGTTTGGCGGAAATTGTGTTAGTTTGGTGTACTTCCTTAGGGATTAGGGGATAAAATACCTACTATAAGGAAGTATAATCTCTTTAAATATTATACAGAAGGTCGATCCGCGTATATGTGTCCAATTTTGAAATAGCACTAACCTTATGAAAATCCATGGGACCACCATCGATTGGCCTCAGTGTGATGGCCATGTGTTCTGGCAATAGCCCTGCACCGTAACTTCCACTGTAGAAGACTACGACGAAGTACAGGAAGTGGAATCTTCTCCCATTCCTCCCGGCAGGCTTTCCACAGGCCTCCGAGAGTAGTGACACGACGAGAAGAAAGTGCCCTTTTCAGTAGACCAAACCCGCAGAAATCCATGGGACTGGCATCTGGTGATTTCACTGGTATATCATGAAATGGAATAGCACGAATACCGGTGTCTGTCTCCATCTGCTTCAGAAAGTTCTGGGTAGAACGAGATGAATGTGAGGAGGCCTTATCCATATGCACAGACACTTGCTTTATGGCATGCCCAGAGGTAGATCTTCTGTATAAATTGGGGTCAGTATATGTTGCTGAAAGAATGCAGAGTTGATTTTACAGTTTTTAGGGACCTGACAAATTGTTAACTTGCCTTGATAAGAGTAACCGGCGACAACCATAAATCCTTTAGAGAAAGTTGCTTTGCAATGGCGGATGAATGCAGCACGGCTTTTTGCATCTCGCGAAATGTAAGTTATCGAGCGAATTTTGCCACAATCTGATAGATACACCCATGCTTCGTCTAGTGTGGCCACAAACTTCCACTTTTCCCCAGATAGATGGCGTTCATAGAGGCGCCTGCTGTTGGTCTTTCTCTCACGGCGATGGGCCGCACTTAGGTAAGGTCCATGACTTTTAAAGACCATCCGGAGGTTTAATTTCCCACCCAGGGTGCGGTTAACAGTTGACTGTGGTATGTGGAGTCGAGCTGGCATCACACGTTGCGGAGGAGGATTTTCTTGTAAGGCAATTCGCCGCAACTTCTGAGCTGCTTGTGGAGTCACTGTAGTACACGCTCGCTTCCTCGACCCCTTAGTGGGTGAATGCTCACCTGGTATGTCTTCTTTTTTATACTGCTTGATTATGTTCTTGATAGTCGTCGAACCCAATGCACAACAATTTTCTTTGCACTGCTTCTGAATTTTAGAAACCGAATATTTGGCGTGGAAAAGTCCAATTACGTAGTCCTTCCAAAAACGGTTCACCTTTGGAGCCATGATGCACACAATACACAGTTTCGCTTGGCAGACGATAGAATGGACCTCCAGGTATAGCACACGCGTTTAACCACTTGGTCCGGTCGCTTCATTGGTCAGGGGTATGGGTGTAAAATTGGACACATATACGCGGATCGACCTTCTGTATATCGTTGGTATATAATTCAGGTAACGCGTAAAGACAGTTAATTCTAGAATGTATTCAGGTGTGTGTTTCCTCAGGGCGGTGAGTTTCGAGGGGCAGAAAACTCTGTCATAATTATACCTATTAGTTAAAATAAATATTTCATGATGGACTTCATGATGATGGTAGTTAAATTTACTAAGCTGACCTTCTATTTGGATAGTACATTTATAAATCATGTTTAGGTCACTTACTTTATGATCATATAGACAGTGCTAAAGGAAATGATCAAACAAATCCCAGCATGAATTGCTTGATTGTCGTCAAATACAAGAAGTCCATTCTCGAACAGTATCGAACACCTGTTCCATTTAGTTAGTTATCACAGTTTTGATATGAAGACTAATTTTGTCTTTGTTACAAACAAGTTCCTTATCATTGAAGATGTAAACAAGTTTCTTTTAAATTTTTATAACAGATGCAGAAGGAAAATCAAGAAATAAAGATAAAAAAAGCTAGTTGCACTGAAATTGCAAATGGATATATTGAGATTGAAGCTCGATATTGATTTTTATCAAAAGGATTACCACCTTTCCTCTGCAAGTGTGTTTGCTAATTTTTCACTAACATAATAATTATTTAAAGAAAAAAAATAGAAACAACGAAATTGTGTTTGTAGTGTTTAGGTCTTTCTGAATGCTCTTTCCGTACCCTTCATTGTTCATGATGAGGTAGTATAAAATAGTGTCTTTAAGATTTGTTCTTTCTGGAGAAAAGAGGGCGGCAAATAATGCCTATGCACGGGCCGGCAAACTGAATAGGGCCGGCCCTGAATATATTGAGTTTCAGAGTCTAATAAGCTTAGTTATATTGAGTACAAAATTGATATTAAATTTTGTAAATTAAATGGACATAATTGGAGAAAATCATTGTTGTACTTGATGCATTATAGCTGTATATAACATTATAACTGAGCTTGATTGGACATTAGGCTTATAGCTAAATTCATTACATAGCTCGGCCTTAGATTCTGTACAATAACAAGAAGCCGTTCCCTGCAATCAAGAGGGCGAACTATTAAATATTTTTGAAAAGCTAACAGATTTTCTTTTTCCCGATTTTCGTAAGTGAAAAGAGATAATGAAGTGTAACTTACCACAATAATAGATAATCCGAAAATGCGAATCGGAAGAATTATCAGTGTTGCCATCCATAGAAATTACAGTGTGTCCAAAATTTGAATTACCCAAAAATCTAGGTTATGGCAGCGACTAGAAAAATGAACTCAACGGTAGTTGATTACTTATCGTATTGTCTTGGTTCCTTGTTTACTACTTTTTAAATAATGTTTGTTTTTATTTTGTAATAACTTATTTTTTGTAATAATTTCTGTAAGTTATTACAAAATAAATACAAACATTATTTAAAAAGTAGTAAGCAAGGAACCAAGACAATATGATAAGTAATCAACTACCGTTGAGTTCATTTTTCTAGTCGCTGCCATAACCTACAATTTTGGGTAATTCAAATTTTGGACACACTGTAATTTTTATGGATGGCAACACTGATAATTCTTCCGATTCGTATTTTCTGATGTAGAATAACATTATCTATTATTGTGGTAAGTTACTTTTCATTATCTCTTTTCACTTACGAAAATCGGGCAAAAGAAAAATTGCTAGCTTTTCAAAAATGTTTAGTAGTCTGCCCCCTTAAGTGCCCCAAGAATATATTCTATTTCTAGTCTACTAAACCTGATTCCCGGTGTGAGCTGATGTGATTCAGATTCCACATATAGCTGTAGATCCACGTCTTAACATACTCTCGTTGCTGAAAGGGACGTTAAATTTAAAATCAAATCATATCAAATCTACTAAAGCTGGAAAGGGTAGAATTTTACTACCATTTCCTGTTTTTATTGAGAAAAATATTGCTTCATACAAAACTAATTTCTTCTCGTGATATGCAGGTTACACTGGTACTTGTTACATTTACTTGTTTTAAAATTTTGTTTGTGGGTTGCATCATAATACACTGTGTTTGCGAAAAGAGAAAGGCAAAATCCACAGCGAATCACGGGTAATTCCGCCAGTTTGGTGTAAGCAGAAGGTAAAAGAATCATCTTCTAATTACCGCATTTCCCACAGAAAGGAATAACTCAGAATGGCTGCCGATATAACTTAACGCAAAACGAAGTACGGTTTTCGTTTCCAGTTGCAACAATGATACAACGTTGCAGTTAGAAGAACCAAGTGTAGTGTTAATCTGCTTCCCACAGATATTGGTTGGAAAATTGATTTGGAGTTTACCGTTCCGTTCAGCACTGAGGCTATATGAGATGTGGACCTGCAGTTTAACGTGGGATCCGAACTACATCAACTCCCACAACTGAATCGAATCCGGGTTCCTTGCATCAAAGACGCGTGCGCTAACCATATAACCACGTGCGAAGCTTTAATCATAGAGGTTGTACCAAGTAATTAATGAATACTGGATAAATCTCTCGAGAATCCATATATATATATATATTATAACACTAAAGTCAAGAGGGTCCAAGAAAATGTTTCATGACATCATTGAATTAAAAATCTCATGATATGAAGACAAATTAATTTTATTATGTCTTCTTGGAAATAAAATGAAATGAAATCTTTAAGTTTTACGTAATACGGTTATGCTATGTAGGCTAAATGAGACAGTGATGATGAGAAATGAATGAAACGGTGTAATAAAAAATTGAAAGGAAGCAGAAGAACTATGAGAAAACCCACGCACACGGCGTTCGTCCAACACAAAGCCACTTGGTGCGAACTGGGATCGAACCAGGGCCCCTTGTACCAGAGATGAACGCTCTACCACTGTTTTTTTTTTTTAAGTTAACTGATTTACGGAACGTTTCTCAGTAACTTAATTTTCTTAATATTATTATTTCAGTTATATTCTATTATTATTTCAGTTTTACTATCTTCCATTAACTCTTCTCTGTTTTTTTGGGGGGCGGGGGCAGCGGTGGCTCAGTGGTAGAGCGTTCATCTCTGGTGCTTGGGGTCCCGAGTTCGATCGCAGCCCCCACCAAGTGAAGTTTGTGGTGGACAAACACCGTGTACGTGGGTTTCCTCGGGGTTATCCCGTTTCCTTCCACTTTCTTCGTTCCACCGTTTCATTCATTCCTCATCACCACCGTCTCCTTTAGCCTAACCGGCATAACCGTGGGGCGTAAAACTCAAAGATTTCATTTCATTTTCATTTTCTTCTCTGTTTTTAAGAACTGGGACACGAACAAAGGAACAACGAGGACAATTAAAATTCCAAAGTCTCTCTCACCGAGAATCGAACCCGGGAGAACGTACACCAAAGACTCACGCCCTAGCCACTATATCAGCGGGAAGGGCTTTGAGCGACCGAGGCTCCTATATCTTCTTGGATATCTGTTAAGATATAAGAGTAGATTTAAAGCAATCAGATCATTCAGATGATGGTAGCTCAGTGGTAAGAGCACTCAACTCGGTGCAAGGAGTCCCTGGTTTTACTCCAGATTATTTGAGTGTCCGATGAACAATACCGTATCTAAGGTTATTTTCGATGTTTTCCTGTTTTCTCTTACATTCCCATTCTACCAATTCGTTCATAAACAATCATTCTTCTTCTTTGGCTTTGAACACACAACAATTGCAGTCTCTTAAATATTATGTAACTGGAAAATCTTATTTATACGTATCATAAATAATCGTTAAGTAACGGTGACGCCTGAGGTGTAGTTAAATTTACATCGAAGTTGTACCGTCCGGTCGTGACGTAATGTCACGTGGCAATTAATCCACTTTGCTCACACGACCTTACTGATTTTTTTTTTTTTTTTTTAAGAAAAAGAATTACTTACAATACGAAACATAGCTGAGCGAGCGAGAGAAGCTCCACAGGCATGGGTGGAGTTATGGGAACATAAGGGGCATTGCTTCCCCACCATTTTGACAAAAATAAAAATACCACCTATATGGTGGCCACCTATCAAGACCTCCGAGACCGACTAAAAGGTCTGCCCCCACTGCCCCCAGCAGACAATTCCTAGCCCCGCCTATGTCGGCAGGGCTCGTTTGATTCCACTTTTGTTCCCTGATAATACCACGAGACATTACGTCATCCTCGGATGGTGCAACTACGATGTGTAAATCCAACCTCACCCTGATGCCTGCGGTTAGTAAATATATCACAATCCTTTTGTAAGTTAAACAGTATAACAATTTAATAACATTTAAGATAAATAAAGTAGATTGTAACATAAAAGTGATTATAAGTTAACGAAATTTTAATTACTGTATTTTTTAACTATATATTAACTTCAACCAATATTAACAAACGTTCTTTGAACTGTGCACGCAACGTAATGCTAATGGTTGTAAAATTTACTGGGATCTCTGGAAGTTTAATCTGTAGTACATTTTAGCTTGCTATACCATCTCTACAGTAATTTTCATAATTGGTTTCCAAATTAAACAATAATAGTAGTGAAGATAGACGATAATATAATTGTGATAATTACAGGGAACATTCATCAAAGTTTAAGTAATTTCCGCAATTAAGCATTTACAGTATATTGTACATAATTATTCTTATTTACACGGTCTCTGCTTCTATTGAGTGTTACAAAAGTCGAGAGCTAGATTATATTGTGAAAGGTTAACAAATAAACATCACAATTAAACACACTTCCCCTCAGTTAAATCAAGTTTGCACATATGAAAATATTTTCTTTAATTTATAATTATCTGCATTATTTTTCGGTTGTCAAATGAAATGAAATAAATTATTAGTTTAATACTAGGCGATTCTGCCCTTTAGGTAAAAGAAGATGGATGGTTAATGATAATGTAAAAAATTGTTGGAGTGACAACTTGGAACAAAATGGAAAATCCTCGAGAAAAACCCCACGGGTACGAATTTATTCACCAGAAAAGTCATTTTATTTTGCAGCCTGGGTCGAACTAGGTAAATCCTAACATCAAAGGTGAACACTCCATTGCTGAAGTATTTTGGATTCTTCAGTTGACTAATTAACAAACTTACGTTTCATATGTTTGTCGTCCTTGATCCTGTTCACTGGAGATACGTGTACTCTATGGTATGTATATAGCGGGCTTTGCAAACTGGTGTGTCGCGCAGCCCCATGGGATGTGTAGCACAATTTCAGAATTTACCTAGGTATTATTATTAGTAGTAATAGTAGTAGTAGTAGTAGTTGTTGTTGTATTAGCCATCCAAAGGCCTATCAACATCAACTCTATAAACATATATTTCTTTATGCTAAATCTATAATAATAAGTTAAAATCAATTTTGAGAGAATACTGTAACAATTAATATTTGCTACGACAACGATGCTCAATTCTAACCTAACGTGCTTCCACCAACGAAACTCCAATCGTGACAACACATCATTTCGATTTCAAGTTGGCACCCCTGTCACTTGTACACGACGCGAAATTAGACAACAGGCAAGAGGAGACTTTTTGTCTTATTTTGATGTCACGAATCACCTCCCCGAGTTTGTGCATTCTTTCAGGTTCACCCTGTATAGGTGACAACATAGTAGACTCAAAAGTTAGTGAGTCTTACATCTACACACATTACAGAACACTTATGCTCCGTCGGTAATCAAACATGGAGCAGAGGCACGAAAATACAACCATTAAAGATCAACTTGGCTACAGAGACAGTATTATTCCCATTAAGATTAAGGTATAAGGTAATGATCCCATTAAGGTTTAAGTGTCACTACCTCGCAGTCTCAATTATGAAATTGTAAGTGGTCTGTGTAAAGATAGTATTTCAGTGTACATTTATAACAAACTATTAAGATCTCATGTTGAAACGGAAAGCAACAGATCTATCTGTTCCGGTTTCAAATGTGTAACGAAACACGATATGTGGCCTATTATTGACATGCCGAATCCATACTATAAAACCATACGGTTTTTTGCTATATGGGTTCCAATGTTGAACTGGGAAGGGGTTAAAACTACTACTTTTGGTAGAGACACAATATAGTCTTGGGTCACGGAGTCCATATCAGAAAACTTTTCTCGTTATATCTTATTGTTTTAGCTTTGTGGGGAACAAAATTGAATCCTACCAACTCAGGTTTCAATGGTAGGAAGAAGACTTGTTCTTGGGAAAATGAATCCATACCACAAAACCATTTCTTGCTATCTTTTTACGTCCTTGGCGTATGAGGATCCAATACTGAAACCGGAAAGGGTTAAAACTACTGCTTTTGGTTTAAGAGCAGAGATACAATATAGTTCTGGGACGCGGATTCCATATCAGAAAACATTTCTCGATATATCTTACTGATTTTGCTCTATGAGATCAAAATTGAAACCTACAACTTCCGGTTTCTATGTACACTGAGAAAAAAAAGGACTAGGATTTCCGTGTGGATACATCGTATTTACGCGGGTACGCTCCTTAAGTAATGTAATTTCATGTATAAAAGTACAGCAGGTGGGAACACCATGCCAAGTCTGGAGTTCGGCGTCGAACTAGACTCGCTGCGATTGGATAATTTTATTCACATGATTGATTTCGTGTTAAAAACTATTACTCTCGTAAGGTAGGGAGTCACAGATTTAGAAAGAACCAAGAGGGGACACTCGTAGGAAGGTAGTAACAACATTATATACCTAAGTTACCACCGTCGGAATGGGTATGGCGTTAATTCTAGATTTGAAATGGTGGTCCCACAATACAAAATTTTCGCTGGACAGTGGTGTAGATCAACATTACTTAATGTGGTGACGCGCGTAACCTGGTAAAAGCAGCATTTACATGCCGACTGGATTATGCATTTTTCTCCGTGTAGGAATAAGAGCAGAAATAAGATTTCTTCTTGGGACGCTGAATCCACACCACGAAACATTTTCTTGCTGTTTTCCTGGATTTTCCTCATTCACACCAGGCAAATATCGGGGTGGTACCTAACTTATAGGTCACAGGCTGCTTCTTTCCTTCCCCAATCCTTTCTTCCTTCCCTTTACCTGCATAGTGTGCTCGCAGAGGGGCGCCATCCTTCTGCCATCCTACCGGTTAAATAGCCGTATATCCCAATAGCAAAGAAATCTAAATCCTAAATCCTTAAATCTATTGCGATCAATGCTAAGCTCTGAAGTGGTTGATTTCTACCACTTCCGGTTTTAGTAGAGAGACTAGAGTGGAGACAGAATATATTTTTGGCACACGTAATTGATTGTAGAAAACTGGTTGTCGTTAATGTTACCCTATACCAATCAACTGTAAAAAGCCTTATGTAGTTGATTTCTGCCACTTCCAGCTTGAATGCAAGCCAAGAGATAAGATTGTAACTATCTTTAGAATGCTAGATCGATTCCAAGAAACGGATTCTCGCTAACTCTGATCGGTTTTTCCTCTATGTAGATCAATATTTGAACCGGAAGTTGCAATGGATTTCTTTCACTTCTGGTTTTAGTAGACAGTTAAGAATGTAGTTAAAAGTGCACTTTTATGAAACTTGATGGATTGCGGGAAACCACTTCTTCCTACCTATTACCATTTTTGCTCTATAGTATGATCAATTTGAAACCAAAAATGATTGACTTCCAGGACTTCCGGTTTGAATATTACTTTTATCAACGTCAACCCTTTAATGTGCTGGCCAAAACTGATGCCGACCTACCAAGTAATTATTGAGATATTTTTTGTCTCCCAGACAGAGACACGAACAGAGTAAATATACAAAGGGTGATAGATAGTAAGATTATAAAGCCTGCAGTAAAATGTTACTTCATACAATGTTACTTCATAAAATGTTACTTCATACAATGTTACTTCATAAAATGTTACTTCATAAAATGTTACTTCATATAATGTTACTTCCTACAATGTTACTTCATAAAATGTTACTTCATATAATGTTACTTCATACAATGTTACTTCATAAAATGTTACTTCATATAATGTTACTTCATAAAATGTTACTTCATATAATGTTACTTCATATAATGTTACTTCCTACAATGTTACTTCATAAAATGTTACTTCATATAATGTTACTTCATAAAATGTTACTTCATACAATGTTACTTCCTACAATGTTACTTCATAAAATGTTACTTCATATAATGTTACTTCATAAAATGTTACTTCATATAATGTTACTTCATATAATGTTACTTTATATAATGTTACTTCCTACAATGTTACTTCATAAAATGTTACTTCATATAATGTTACTTCATAAAATGTTACTTCATACAATGTTACTTCCTACAATGTTACTTCATAAAATGTTACTTCATATAATGTTACTTCCTACAATGTTACTTCATAAAATGTTACTTCATATAATGTTACTTCATACAATGTTACTTCATAAAATGTTACTTCATATAATGTTACTTCATATAATGTTACTTTATATAATGTTACTTCCTACAATGTTACTTCATAAAATGTTACTTCATATAATGTTACTTCATAAAATGTTACTTCCTACAATGTTACTTCATAAAATGTTACTTCATATAATGTTACTTCCTACAATGTTACTTCATAAAATGTTACTTCATATAATGTTACTTCATACAATGTTACTTCATAAAATGTTACTTCATATAATGTTACTTCATATAATGTTACTTTATATAATGTTACTTCCTACAATGTTACTTCATAAAATGTTATTTCATATAATGTTACTTCATAAAATGTTACTTCATACAATGTTACTTCCTACAATGTTACTTCATAAAATGTTACTTCATATAATGTTACTTCATAAAATGTTACTTCATACAACCAATGCAGCCAACAGATAGTACATACATTTTGTTATTTTTCGACACAGTCTTCATATTGGTTGAGGCATTGTGACATCGTGGGATGAGTTTGAAGATTCCCTCCTGGTTAAAAAAAAAAAAAAAAAACATGTCCTTCCATGTTTATCCACGTTGTCACAAGAAATATTTTTATCTCCTCATCTGCAGAATATTGTGCACAATGTGACGAATGCTTCCGAATGACATTCCCAACGCTGTCATCAGATGATGTTACATGATCTTCCTGTTACCTTCAATCAGATCCTCCACGCGAGCTGTGTTTAAATCTGGTGATGCCGTCAACCACTGCTCTCCTTTGTCGGTGACGTTTCCTCTACCAGCCGCAAACTTTCGACACTATTCGGCGACATGCTGACGAGACATTACAGTCTCTTCGTAAACCTCTACCAGCTACTGGTAAATTTCACCCGCGGTTACATGTTTCGCCCTCAGAAATCGAATACCTGTGCAGACTTGTTCGCGAGACCAGTTTTCCAAACGAGTCGCCATTTGTGTGTACCTACAACTAGTGCCGTAGCTGACGGGTGGCTAAAACTCTGCACAGTTACCAACTCCATGTATTACAATTACCGCACATTCCTCATTTCTGTATCACACACGAATGTCCACAAATATCGGCCTTGTGACCTTAGTTTTTTTATCCTCCCTCGTATAAAGTTTTGCTAAACCAAAGTCCTTAGAAATACTACAGTAGATATCCCTTAATCGATTTTACCTCGATACCTTTCGACATAGTAGTTGTACAAGATTCCCTATGCACATATATAGCATAGATTGAAAATTTAAACTGATTTCTCATTATGGCCGACTGAGCATTTTTATCCGTTCAGGCACAATAACCTTTTCTCAAAGTCCACACTAATGAAACAAGAATGGGAAATCACAAATAATTGAATACTACACAATACAAAGACAAAATGACATCTGTGATATTGGGTGTATTTCCTTATATACATTATAAATTCCTTGTGAACTTCTTTAGGAAAGGCAAAGAGAAATGTTGCTTTCCTCATACTTTCCCCTTCTGTTGAGCGACTCTCACGTAAAACTAGAATCAAGTCAAGACCATTTGTAAAAAAGATTTATTTCCCTGTCTTTGTAGTGTCACAGAAAACGAAGACTAACTACCCTTAAAACTTTGTAAATCATTCACACACTAGCACAATATAATCTGAATTTACAAAGAATTTCTCTGCTGAAGCAGTGAGAGAAAGAAAAGAAACGACCCTGTGTCGTATGACATACAACGATACATGATCTTCCCACATGAGCCTTGAAAATTCTATAATGTTAGGATATTAGCGTTCAACGAAAAAAAAATACAAAAATTGTCCAAAGATAATACATACCAGGGGCATACCTGGAATTTTTTTTGGGTGAAATATCGGCCCAGCAGCCTAATATGACAATCCACTACGTCTATATAGGATTGAAAGGGGTTTTATTCTGCATCCGAAAAGACGATAAGTAATTGTAAAATACTTTCACCTATATTTTCTCAAAAGGGGGTCACGGTGATTCAGTGGTACAGCGTTTGTTTCTGGTGCGTGGGGTCCGTGCTTCAAACCCTGGACAAGTAAGTTTGAAGCGGATGACATCATGTCCGTGGGTTTTCTCGGGATACTTCCGTTTCCTCCCACTTTCTCATTCCACCAACTCATCCATCATCATTCACTTGTTTTAATCCGTCTCCCTTACCCTAAGATTTCATTTTTCCATTTTCAGGGAAAAAATGATAGAACTAGATTGTTTGTATAAGAGAAAGAGTACAGATGAAGTGTAAGAGCAAATTTTCACGCTATATGAATCATTTCCCTGCTATACAAGTATAGTTTTATTGAGACAGTGTACAAATGTATGGACAATTTTATGTTTATTGTCTGAATAATGTGTTCAAAATAGTTTCCTTTTTTCTCTCCAGTCCCAAAGAAGTAGAGAGGAGATATTGAAGTTTGAGTGTGATTTTTAGTGTTTTTTACGTCTTATACACCACTGGGGTTATGAACAGTAGGATCTACAGTTTGATCCAAACAGGAACTCACTCACAAGGGAGGGTCCAGCGGGTTCGGACCCACCTCCAAACTTGGTAACTCGACATATATTTGTGCAGATTCTTAATAAAATTATATTTGTTTAGCAGAGAAATGAAAATATACTTGTTTAGCAGAGCACAGAGATGTACCTGAATATTGTGATCTTATACTTTATTTGACTCTTTCTTTGCTTACAAGGTAGTCTTGTTCTATCACTTTCGCTGAGAATCTAGATGGCAGTACCTGACAATTACTTATCGTTTTTCTTTTCGGGGTATAGAGTAACGCCGGTTGAATACTACATAAGGTAACTGTAGGTATATTCGCCAGTGCTGCTAAATACGCCAAGTGTTCAGTGCTGGGATGTTTCTAACGAAATCCGCTAGATACGCCACCAATATGTGCCACGGTCTTGGACAAGTCCAATTTGACGAATACTCCATTAGACAGCGCTGAGACCAACACGCCATGTAGTGTCGTTTGCTTCGCGAAGGTTCCTTGGAAGGACGTTATTATTTTAATAGAGGTAAGAATCCATTATTAGTAGCGTGCTAATGCAGAACATTTCCGATTGTTTACAGCAATGTACACCTTATTTCGTGTTCGTCTAGGAACACTTTATTTTGTAAATGTAATTTCAGCATTTGTGATTCCATGGCTATTAAATCAATACCAAACATGGTGCAGCGAAATACTACAGGGCCTTTGCTTGACTACTGCACAAGACAAAAATGTTTTCATTTGTCCCACATGTTCCATGTAATATCGGTGTAGTTTTTTTTTTTTTTTTTTTTTTTTTTGTCATAGTACAGTGATACTGTTTCTTTATCTTCTTATGGTTTAAACCTTTCAGTTTGGAAGTTCATTTCAACTTTGGAGATTATCGTTTTTATCTTTTATCCTCTCTTGCACTTTAAATATTATACTTTTTGCTTCAGTCATGTTGTGTACTAATATTTGAGTTCGTATAATACAGACGATATAAGGAGTTGCAAGATTTATTACAGGTTTCTAGTAGACTTGGCTTGATTACCTGCACGTGTTGTTAAATACACCACTTTGTAATACTTTACATTGGGTATAAAATGGAAGTGAGTCGCATCATTACTACATTTTTTCTACACGAGGAAAAGGCTGCTCTGCAACGCACATCTCTTGTTCTTTGTGTTTCATGAAATTTAACGCCATAAAAATACAACACCCTTAACATGGTTTACCTGCACCTACCAATGTTGTATTATGTCTTGTAGTATCGGACCCCTCCTAGAAACTTTGAATTCCTCTCAGTAAGAAATTCTGGGTGCGGGCCTGGATCCGAACCATAACCAGTGATTGAATGCAATGTACTTGGTGGATCCAGAGCCCACCATGTAAGGTCAACCTTCACAACACAAACTGTTCATCTCAACACTAATTACGGGTAGTGTTTTCTGTAGGAATTGGAATTTATACCCGGGTAGAGTAACGAGTCATTCTCTTTAAAATTTATTGTATTTCTGAGGATAAAAGGAACAGGAAATTGAAGATTTTTTTTTTGTAATAATGGTCTACTACACTAGTATGCTATCACACACAACCACATTTCACACCAACACCACATAATACATCTTAATTCTTGTTACTTATATTGTGGGGGGGGGGGGAACGGTGGCTCAGTAATAGAGTGCTTAACTCTAGTGAATGGGGTCCTTGGTTGGATTCCCGGCTAAGTAAGCTTGTGGTGGACAACATGGTGTCCGTAGATTTTCTCGAGGTACCCCCATTTTCTCGAACATTTTCATTTCACCATTTCTTCCATCAGCACTCACTTGCTTTTATCATTGTCTCTTTTAACCACAAGGGCACAATCCTGGGACCTTAAACTGAAATATTTAATTTATACATATTTTTGTTATTCATTTTATCTCTAATATGAGTTTCACGCCTCTCGTAAAATCCAGCTTCCCTCATTGTTTATTTTTGATTGTTTAATCAATATAGTTGATGAGAAATCCAATGAGCTTATTTTTCGTCAAGGTACTTCAATACTAAATAACACACGAGTAACTTCTAAAATTTGGTTTTATATAACTTGTCGATTTTATTAGTGTAAATGGAAGTTATAGAAAATGTCTCAGCGGAATACGCACGATATGTCAACAGAATAATACGTCCTGTTCTAAATGGTAATTAATTTCTTATTTTGCTCCAATTGGTTGATTTGAAGTATAGCGACCTGTATAGCACCTAGATTTACAGAGGCGTACGCAGGGGATGGATCCTGGGGGTCTAGACCCCCCGAAATCCCGGCTTTTTGTAAATGTAATCTACTTTTAGGGGCAATTTTAGAAATTTTCATATAATTTAGCCTCAAATTGTATTTGGAACCCCCCCGGAACGCTTTAGACCCTCCCGAAATAAATTCCTGCGTACGTCCCTGTCAGGTTATATAAGACATGTTCCTATATCTTAACGTTTGACCCCAACCACATGAGCTCCTACCAGCGAGCGAACCCGGGTCTACTTAATCATATAAGTATATTGAAGTTTTACTTGGCTCTGAATATAGAGAGATCATTAATATATTTCTTTAGCTAAGGGTTAAGGATTTTATAATACTTTTCTTAGCAAGTATCTGGAAGCACTGTAATAATAAATACATAAATTTTCATTGGTTGGTTAACGGTTTCAAAAGTAAACTATTTCCAGTTAGTATCTCGCATCCAGTAGTATTTCGCATTTTTAATTTGTTAGCACATATAAGAGGAAAAAGCTCCACTTTATGGTAAGACTCTATTGTAGATAATTCATCTATCTATATCTATATCTATCTATCCAGATATGTTTCTCACCTCGTACCTCTTGAGCCACCCAACCAATCTCGATCAAATTTTCAAAATAGAATAAGTTCGAACCTGGGATGGTTTGTATCAGCTCACTTAGACGGAACAACCTAGGAAAGTAGGAAGGGAACATATACAGGGTGAGTCAAAATAAGTGTTACAAGCCAATATCTCGCGAACTATACATCATATAAGAAAAATATTAAGAGACAATGTACAATACAGAGGGGCCTCAGAAATGAGTCAAACATTAAGTTTCCCCCGCCCCCCATTTTGGGGGAGGGGGTAACGTGAAATTTTCAAATAGGAACAAAGGTCGAGCGATACCTCGTTCGAAAGAGCTTGAAAAATTGAACAATTTTTGTAGGAAACAATTTTTGATATGGGGCACCGTTTTCAAGATGGGCCCCAAAAATGGTCCTGTATCCGATAAAATTTCCAGTACTTATAAATGTTACAAGCCAATGTCTCGTTAACTATACATCATATAAGAAAAATATTAAGAGACAATGTACAATACAGAGGCGCCTCAGAAATGAGTCAAACATTAGGTTTCCCCCGCCCCCCATATTGAGGGGAGGGGGTTAACGTGAAATTTTTAAATGGGAACATAGGTCGAGTGATACCTCGTTCGAAAGATCTTGAAAAATTGAACAATTTTTGTAGGAAACCATTTTTGATATGGGGCACCGTTTTCAAGATAGACCCCAAAATTGGTCCTGTAGCAGATAAAATTTCCATTACTTATAAATCGGAAACGGCTAAATAGAAAAAAATATGAAACAAAACATGAAAAAGGTTAACGCCATAGGCATCGTGGAATGGTGTTGTCGTGGTGGCCCAGGGCCCCATCATGTTGCCCCGGGACCAATTTTAAAATTTCAAATCTGAATATAGGTCGAGTGATACCTTGTTTGATAGATTATGGAAAACCAAACAGCTTATTAAAAATATTATTTTGATTTCGGGCAAGCCTGTTTCAAAATGGCCGCTGGAAATGGTTCCACATTCAGGTAGAAAGTGCAGTGTTCAAACTGAGTGTTACAAGCCAATATCCCGCGAATTATTGCATCAAATAAAAAGTGTTAAGAGTCAATGTATATACAATACAAACAGGCCTAAAAATATGTCGAACACGAGGTTCCATCATCATACTGTAAGTGAATAGCAAGTAAAATGTTCGGGGGCAAAAACGACCTATAAGGGTTAACCTAATAATAATAATAATAAGAAGAAGAAGAAGGATACTACTACGAAAAATAATAATAAAACTAGTAATAATAATATGAGTGAAAATAATAAGACAAAGAATAATACTAATACGTATGCACAAAGAGACGTCGTTTCTCAATCACTACAATCGTATCAGAAAGGGATAGGGAGGTATCTATTAGGCCCTACTTGTAGGCAACATCTCAACATGTGCCCAGTTAGAGTAGGGAAAGCCCATCAACGTCATTGCCTGGGGAATGGAGCCGATGGCCTTCGGAACATAGTACAACGATAACGTTGTATATTGCATTAACAATCTGTACCATCTTATATAAAAAAAAAAAAGGATCAAAGGCGAATTATTTGAGCCATTTTATACAAAGAAAAGAAAGTTGCAATGAAATATCTTTAGATTATTTTTGATCGTCAACTATTAATGTAATCGCTATGGAAACGTAATAAATGTAAGTGTAAGTATGCAGACATCTTGTTAAATATGTCAATGTGGAATATAAACGCTTCTCAAGATTAAGTATTAAAACCAATTTAAGAAAATTGTAAATTGTGTTTGTCACGTAGTTTAAGAACCGGGATACAATCTAGATACTACGTAGAAATAAATGTAGTAAAATTAGTGGTGTCTCAACTCCAGAAAATAGACATTTTAACGTATTATAAGGTATTAAGGTAGGGGTCGTTACCGCTTTGCAACCAATGAAGAACGTGCAACAGGAATATTGGCAGCAGTGCATGTAGACCCACATGTTACCACGAGACACCTTGCTGAGGCCAGTGGAGTTAGCCAAAGATCTGTAGTGCGTATTTTGCACGAGTACATGTTTCATCCGTATCATATCATCTTACATCAGGAACTATCTGGCAATGATTTTCATGCCAGATTGCAATTTTGTCTATGGTTGGAAGGTATGGAAAACAGACAGCGCAACTTCATATCCACCATCTTGTTTAGCGATGAAGCTACACAGGACACCGACAAACCCAGGACACGTAAACCGACATAATATGCATTATTGGGCTAGGGAAAATCCACTATGGCAGAGACAAGTTGCTCATCAGCATCGGTGGTATCTTAATGTATGGTGTGGCATCCTTGGTAACCATATCATTGGGCCATATTTTTTTGATGGACGTCTTACTGGTGATACCTATGCCGCATTTATCAGTGATGAACTATACCCGGAGTTGTTAGAGAATATTCCTTTCGCTGAACGTATAAGAATGTGGTATCAACATGATGGTGCTCCAGCACACAACACATGCCAGGTCAGAGCCTTATTGGACCACCGTATGGCGAATAAATGGATTGGGCGTCGAGGTCCTATTCACTGGCCTCCACGATCTCCTGACCTAACCCCACTGGATTTTTTCCTCTGGGGTTATGTTAAGGATCGAGTAATGTCCAACGTACCAACAACTAGTGATGATATGAAGGCGCGTATCCAAGGTGTGTGTGCATCTATCACTCCAGAGATGCTACATGATGTACGAACATCCCTATGCCGCCGCTTACGGAGGTGTGTGGAGCAGGATGGAGGACATATAAGTGTTGAAATCATTTGCTTCACAGTGATTGAAATTACAATTTCTAACATCGCACATATCCGTAGAATTACTAAACGTTATTCTACTACTTTACAGGATATTCGGTTGTGGTAATGCTGTTGTGACAGGCTTGCCTGAAATCAAAACAACTTTTGTAGTAAGCTGTTTGGTATTTCACGATCTATCAAAGAGGTGTCGCTCGCCCTATGTGGCGATTTGAAAATTCCATGTACGCCCCTCCATACAAAAACGAGGCGAGGGAATTTTAACAGAAATTTCAGGCCTTCTGTATTGTACCTTGACTCTCAACACTTTTCTTATTTCATGCGTAGTGCGCTTGATATTGGCGTGTAATACTCAATTTGAACACTGCACTTTCTATCTGAATGTGGAACCATTTTTAGCGGCCATTTTGAAACAGGCTTGCCCAAAATGAAAACAAATTTTGTACGAAGCTGTTTGGCTTTCCACGATCTATCAAACAAGGTATCACTCAACCTACAGGTATATTCCCATTTGAAATTTTGAAATTGGTCCCGGGGCCCCATGATTAGGGCCCTGGGCACACCAGGACAACATCATTCCACATTGCCTATGATGTTTTCGTTTTTCGTTTTTTCTTTAATCGTTTCCTACTCATACGTTTCCGATTTATAAGTACTGGAAATTTTATCTGATACAGGAACAATTTTGGGGTCTATCTTGAAAACGGTGCCCCATATCAAAAATTGTTTCCGACAAAAATTGTTCAATTTTTCAAGTTCCTTCGAACGAGGTACCACTCGACCTATGTTCACATTTGAAAATTTCACGTTCACCCCCTCCCCCCAAAATGGGGGGCGGAGGAAACCTAATGTTTGACTCATTTCTGATGCCCCTCTGTATTGTACATTGTCTTATTTTTCTTATATGATGTATATTTCGCGATATATTGGCTTGTAACACTTATTTATAAGTACTGGAAATTTTATCGGATAAAGGGCCATTTTTGGGGCCCATCTTGAAAACGGTGCCCTATATCGAAAATGGTTTCCTACAAAAATTGTTCAATTTTTCAAGCTCTTTCGAACGAAGTAACACTCGACCTATGTTCCCATTTGAAAATTTCACGTTCACCCCCTCCCCCCAAAATGGGGGGCGGTGGAAACCTAATGTTTGACTCATTTCTTAGGCGCCTCTGTATTGTACATTGTCTCTTAATATTTTTCTTATATGATGTATAGTTCGCGATATATTGGCTTGTAACACTTATTTATAAGTACTGGAAATTTTATCGGATACAGGACCATTTTTGGGGCCCATCTTGAAAACGGTGCCCCATATTAAAAATTGTTTCCTACAAAAATTGTTCAATTTTTCAAGCTCTTTCGAACGAGGTATCGCTCGACCCCCAAAATGGGGGGCGGGGGAAACCTAATGTTTGACTCATTTCTTAGGCGCCTCTGTATTGTACATTGTCTCTTAATATTTTTCTTATATGATGTATAGTTCGCGATATATTGGCTTGTAACACTTATTTATAAGTACTGGAAATTTTATCGGATACAGGACCATTTTTGGGGCCCATCTTGAAAACGGTACCCCATATCAAAAATTGTTTCCTACAAAAATTGTTCAATTTTTCAAGCTCTTTCGAACGAGGTATCACTCGACCTATGTTCCCATTTAAAAATTTCACGTTAACCCCCTCCCCCCAAAATGGGGGGCGGTGGAAACCTAGAGTTTGACTCATTTCTGAGGCGCCTCTGTATTGTACATTGTCTCTTAATATTTTTCTTATATGATGTATAGTTCGCGAGATATTGGCTTGTAACACTTATTTTGACTCACCCTGTATAAAAATAAATAAAACTTAATAACACTTGAATCACTAGACCGATGTGATCAAATTTGCCAAATAGATGACGTTCGGGCCTAGGTTGGCTTTTATCATTTCACTTTGACGGTGTAACTTCGGAGTCGGGGGAGGTATTTAAAAATGATCGAAATTAACCGATACTAATGTCGAATCCCTAGTTTCCGGGGTCGCTGGGATGAACAGTAACGCTTCCGATGCCGTTTAAATCCAAATTCAATCCTTTATGTTGAAAATAAAACGTATTCATCCCGTGCGAAGAGTGGATGTTCTGTTAGTTCATTGTAAAAGTAAAAGTATTTTTTTTTCTTAAAGTAGATTAATAAATATTACATGAGTTATGCATTGGCTAGATAAAATTAGCTTTAAATGTGTTAAAATTATCACTAAATTATTTTTACAGGAACTTATATCATTGAATGAATTACCTGTAGTACAATCTTGACCAATTTATATCATTTCTACAGTGAGAAAAATCCTTTATCCAGACAGCGGTATATTGTACAAATATAAGGTATACATATGTTTACTACTAAAATCTCTACGGAGCATACGTTATCCATATGGTACATACGTACTTCCTCTTTCTCGCTTCCATGTTACATCATACCGCTACAGGATGTCTGATATCTAACACTCTTCCGTATATTACATACGTATACGTATGTTACATATATGTGAGATCCCTATAACCTATATACAGTTCTTTCTTTTATACTTATAAAGTACGTATAGATTTAATACTTTTACCGGAAAGTATTATAAAACATACGTTTTCAGTTATAAGTTTGCTGCGGGATGTTAGATATAGTCGTCCGTTAAGTCCAAAAACTACAGGATTTACGCATGTAATCTACGTTTTTACATACGCCGCACACGGTTTTTATCTCTGTGTATTACTTTCATCAGAAAAACACACTGCTGAACAAGACTGTACTTATTTAATATAAAAACACATTTACACGTGACGTTTCGATCTTCTAGGCAAGATCCTCATCAGACGTACACTGAGTGATACAACAACGACAACGACGACGACGAATCACTTCTTCCTGCCAAGAAGGCAGAGAAGGGCCTCTAGCATTTCTTGCTATTTTACCCAATGCAATGTAATATGGTTTTGGCAAGAGGTGAAGAAACAAGTCATTGTAGCACGTCTGGTTCTGGCCGCTGATGTTCTTCGTGTGATCCCTAAGTTGTGTGTTGCCGATGATATAACTCTTGCTTGGGATGTGGTCCTGTATATGGCTGGATGGTGAGGTCTTCTGCGGTGGTGTCTTGCATCCATGGAGAATTGCAGTTAATTCAAGAAGTTCTGGTATTCAGTCCAAAAACACTCGGTGGGCGATGATGTTCTTCAATTTTGTGGATTCTCGGGCAGGAGATTCTTCTTTCGTGTTGTATTCTTCAGTGAAGATTGCTGGTGGTGGATGTAGATGTCACCTACTGTGGTGGTTATAGCTCTCAGGTGGGTTTGAAATATGGTTCTGGAAGCTTTTTCTATGGCAGCTGATAGGGTTCTCTGTTGTTTGGGTTCCGCAGTGATTGTCAGGATGGAAGCAACCCAGGATTATCTTCTTTGTAGCAGCTTCAATTGCTGTGGTGATTTTTTCATCTATGCAGTTTTGAGTGGGCGAGGGTTTGCGAGGTGGTGGACTGGCTCTTGAAAGGGCCAATAGATCCGGAGTTGACCAGTTTTCTTCCTATTATGATGTTTGGTATCTTCCTGGTTTGTTCTCCTGGACGTTTAGGACAGCTACTGCTGCCTGTGCGGTGTTCTTGCATCTTACATGTGGCACAGAATGTTCTATCGATGGGTTGGCTGCAGGTCTCGGTGTGGCTTTCGCCGCATCGATAGCACACTCGTGGGGCGTTGCACTGGTATTTGGCGTGTCCATATGAGTAACAGTTCCAGCATGGTTAAGGTCTTGGGCTGCTACGTGAAGCTTCTACAGGATGTCTTCTTCCTCTTATGTGGACACCACTTTGGATGAGGGTACTGATGGTGACAGGATCCTTGGGAAAAGTCGAATGAGGGGCAGCGGACCTTGGTCAGACTGTATGCGGATGATGTTTGTGAAAGAAACTTTTTGAGATTGCACGTCAGCACGAATTTCAGCGAGTCCTATTTGAGTATTGACACCTTTGATAACACATGTGTACGTCGACTGATTGCGGTTGGTATCAGTGCCAGTCGTAGCAGGTGCTGGTTTTGACTTCTTTTGGGGGGCTTCCTTGTCTTCTTGTGCTGGGAGCTCTTTATGTGGGTGGGTTTCTGCGTTGGTAGGGCTTTCATCTGGGTTTGGGTATCATTCTTCTTCGCAGAAATTTCAGTATTAATTCGGTTTTCTGAGTAGAAGGCGTTGGGACCAAATTCTTCTCGATCCCATGCAGAGAAAAATTCACGACTTTCCTCGAATGAGCGAAATGTTATCTTCACACTATTTGGGTACTCTATCTTCGTGAGCATAAAAGGCACGACGTGCTTCATCTTTGTGTTGAGAAAATCAGCGAACTTCTGGAGATCCACTGTTTCTTCCATGTTGTGTATATATACAATGTTGCACCCATTGTCGTATGAAGAAAATTCTTCTGGATGTGTAGATGACATAACTGATTCTTCGGAAGGGGTTGGAGAAACAGCCCTTTCCTGTTGTGAACGTTTCTTGAGCGTTGTTTTCCTCCTAGGCATGTTGACGCGTCTTGTTGCGAGCAACTCCAATCTGAGAATGGAGTGATACAGAAACAGAAAAATTATAAACAAGGACGCCCCTCAGGAAAGCCCGCGTCCTGACAGAGAGTAAGGCATCAAGCATCTGTCTACATGCCTCTCCTCACATGCAGTTAGTAATCTAAAGCATCTGTCGGGTGGGAGTGTGTGTCGCGGCTTCTATCTTAGACGGAGACATTTTCCGCGAATCTCTAGTTGTGTAGATAGAAGGAAAGAAGGGTAAAGAAGAAGATAGGAAAGCGCGAGAGAAGATTTATTATGTTTTGATAGAGTGATAAAAAACCTGGAAACCAGGAAAAAAACCCTAATCGGTCATGCTGCATGCATAGGCAATTTACATGGCAAAACCACACTGAGAAGGGGTGGCTCAAATCCATGTAAAGATTTGTTACTATGTTTGAGTAAACTATCTGAGGTTTAAGAGAGTCTGTTAAGTTGTCTGTAATTTGGGGAGTGTATTGTTAGTTGGGAACTCTGTTATTTTTTTCCTTTTTAAACATGCAAGTCGGGCCGTCTTCTTGATCCTTTTTTTTTTCACGCCAAGGTCGTCATCGGTTGTTGGAGTAGTTATGTCGATTCCTGAAACGAGACTTAGGAAGCTTGCTTTGTTATTAGTAAAAGCTCGAATTTATTCCAGGTAATAGTCATGATGTTATACACTGCATTTGTTGAGACTCTTGGATGAGTGAGTTTAGTTTCAGTTTATTTGTTACTTGAGTATATTTTCTCTCTCTCCCTCGCCCCCTCCCGCGCATTTATTTCTCTCATACACACTCTTTCACGCATTCATACTATTCTACACTCGCATACTGTAACACAAACATTTTTATATGATTATTAAATTACCTTAGCTACTATTAATGTTTTTTAACTTTTTATTTTATTTATTTTTTATTTTTATTTTTATTTTTTAAGTAGGTGGGGTGGAGAGAGAGAGTTGGTAACATGTTTGTTTTCTATTATTTTGGTGGAGGATATTCAGTGGTCTTTTATGTTTGAGGTGGTGATGGACATTGTATGTTCCTAAGTTCGTGATCAATATGTTCTCTACTTGTGGGGTGTTGTCATAGAATTTCCTTGTGACTTCTCTTTTGTGATCATCTACTAGTTCCACGTTTAGTTGTTCTTGCAGTGGTTTAAGTCTCGTGTATCTCGGGCATCTGGTTATGAGTTTGATTACTTTGTTTTGGAACAATTGTATACGATTTATATGTGTTTTCGCTGCGTGGCTCCATGCTGGCGCAGCGTATGTAGTGATTGGTCTTATGATAAGTTTTATATAGTATACTTTTCGCTTTGTGACTTAATTGATTGTTTACCATTAAGCATTTCAGTTCCGTTAGTTTGCCCGATGCTTTATTGAGTTGGTTAGTTATGTGTGTTTTGAACGTTAATATTGAATCTAATGTTATTCCTAAATATTTCGCCGAGTTTTTAACAGTTTATGTCTTTGTTGAATAATTTTGGCAGTTTTGTAGGTTTTCTATCTCTTTTAGTAAAATATACTGCGTCGCTTTTATTGACATTATCTTTAATTTTCCATTTTGCAAACCATCGTTCCAGTTTGTGTAGGTTCTTGTATATATTCGCATGCTTTGTTTGGTTGCCAGCTATTTGCAAACAGGCAAGTGTCATCGGCAAATAGTGCTATGGTTGTGTTATTAGATTCGGGAATATCATTTACAAAGATGCTGAATAGGGTGGGGCCTATAAGGGAGCCTTTTGGAACACCAGCCTTTATATTTCTTAATGAGGAGGGTTCCTGTCCAACACTTACGAAAACTTTCTGTTCTGCAGGTAGGATTTTATTAGGTGGATAAGATGACTGGAACATTCGCGGTCGAATGCCTTTTCTATATCTAAGAATATTGTCCCGGTTCCTTGTTTTTTATTGAAAGCTTCTGTGATGTTTTCCACTTACCGTACTAGTTGGTGAACGGTAGAGTGTTTCCTTCTAAAGCCAAATTGTTCTTTACGCATGATATCATTGGTATTGATATGTTTAGTCATTCTTCTCAAAATTATGGCCTCCATCAGTTTTGCCATGGTGTTTAGCAAGCTGATCGGCCTATAATTTTGAGGGAATTTAGGATCTCTGCCTGCACTGAGAAAAATAAGTGGTAACCTAGTGGGGGTTAATGGACAATTTAGCTGCTAGAACCAGTTAATAATTTGTAACAACCCTTCTGAAACAAAAAAGGTTAATTTTACGAGGTCGCCGGTAATCAATCAAGAAAGGTTACTTGAAAATGTGTAGAAACAATCCAGTGTTTGGTTGCTATTAACCTATAAAATAGGTTAGAAGAAGGTAACCAATTCAAGAAGGTTAATTTAATTTAAAACACTGTGTTGTTATCAACCGATTTTCACACAAGGCAAATTTAACCCTCCGAAACTTGTTTACTGGTAACACTGCATTACTAGAAGTACAAACAGCAAGGTCGCCATTTGCAATTTTAAGAACGAAAAGTTTTAAGAATTATGAATACATCCGAAGGAATAGGAAAACAGTTATTAAAATATGGATTCTACATAAATTAATAGAGAAATGTGAAGGAAAGTTTATTTACGGAGGTTTATGCATATTCTGAGATTTAAATGAATAAAATGTTATGTGACATGTTTCTAGTACAAATAACCACACTAGATGGTAGCACTACTAGTTGTGTAATTGTCGTCAAATAATTCACACACTCGTAACAATAATTTTGTAATGTGTTCAGGAAACATAATGCGTTTTACGTTGCTTTACGGTACAAATATCAAAATCCTTTTACGTCTTTGCTTATAGGGAAGAGTATCACCCAAACAAATTCTCACTGTTAGTTGTTAAATACTTGTGATATTGGTGGCTTATAAGGGTAGGGCGTTACTGGATCCAAACAGTTAACCATCTTGACCAGGAACATAATCCTACCAAATTCTGGAATGCCTTTCACAGGCTCTGTGGTAGACGCTCGTCTCTCTCTTACCCGCTCATCGTCAATCAGACCTCGCTACAAACTGACACAGAGAAGGCTAACGTATTTGCTCAATCGCTTCAAAGCATTTTTACGCCACCAGTCATTTCCTATACCCCTGAACGTTTACTCACTAGAATCAGCAACGTAACAGATCCACATCAAACACATCTTCGTATTAGTGCTAGTCATGACTTGGATTCGGATCATCCTCTTACTCATCCGATTACACCTTTGGAAATCACCAAAGTCTTAGCTAATAAGAAGAATACAGCTCCTGGATTTGATGGTATAACTTACCGACATATTAAAGAGGCTCCACTGGCGGTTCTGCTCCTACTTTCTGCTATATATAATCTTATACTTCAAACTGGTGATTATCCGGCTTCTTGGAAAACCTCAAAGGTTTTAATGTTTTTGAAACCACATAAGGATAACACAAAGGCAGAGTCTTACCGCCCAATACAACTTACGTCTACACTGGGAAAGATACTTGAACGCATATTAGTTCGTCGCCTACATACTCACTTCTTCCACAATCACATTCCTCTACACCAAACTGGTTTTCGCCCCAACTACAGTCTCAATGATAATCTACTCAAACTTACCACTATTCTTACCAACCACTTCAATAGCATCCAACCTTCCTGTTTATTGTTATTTGACTTAGAGAAGGCTTTCGATTCAGTTTGGCACGATGGATTAATTTACAAACTTCATCTCCTACGTCTACCACTCGCATATATCAGACTGATTTATCACTATCTTACCAATCGCATAGCATATGTCTGCATTAATTCATCTCTATCTTTTCCTATTTTCCCACTTACTGGTGTACCCCAAGGGTCAGCGCTATCGCCACTCCTATATATATTATATGTTCGAGATTTGCCTGTTCCTCCTGACCCTATCCACACCTTTACTTTTGCAGATGATACTGCTTACCTTGCCTGTGGGAAATCTATTCAGCATATCAATAGCATACTTCAAGAGGCAATAAATAAGTTCTGTGACTGGTGTAATACTTGGCAACTCCGAATCAACTCCACTAAAACACAGGCACTTGTCATCCTACCATCAGGACGTACCAGTCGGGTCCGACGCAATAGATCTCTTTTACATCTTACCATAGCAGGCACACGCATTTCTGTCACACGTACAGCGAGGTATTTGGGTGTAATCTTTGATGACCATCTTTCATGGCGTGGACATCTTCAGCATCTCATATCTCTTGCGCAAAATAAACTAAATCTTCTGAAGAGATTAGTCGGTACTTCATGGGGCCTTCATCAAGAGACTGTGTTACATACTTATAAAGTCTTCATACGACCATCTATACTTCATGGACACATCGCATGGCTTAATGCCAGTAACAAATTCTACACCCGCCTCCAGATCATTGAAAGACATGCATTACGCCTGGCATATCGCATCAAACTGCCTAGTCCTACCCGGCTACTATACGATCGTATTCCGTTTCCACATCTTCTTCTTCATTTGGAAAAACTGCGTACCAGATACATCACTACTCGTTGGAGGCAAGGCCATCCCATCCTTTGCAGTAGTATACGTATAGATGCTGAACAAGACGTTCCACCCCTTCTACAACCTACACCCCTTCAACATTTAATTACAATGTATGTTCTTTTCCATCCTGACGAACACATAGACGACTATCTATTAGCATATCAACCATCAGATTTATCACCCAACATCTATCCATCGTTTGCACCTTAATTCGCAATAACAAGGGCATCATACTGTCTCTCATTATGTGCCGAGTCGCCCCGGCACAAGAAGATAACCCTTCATCTGTCTAACTAACCAATATCACTGTGTTGTGGCGTCTAATTTGCACTGCATCTTTCATCCTATCATACATAGACAATGACAAATAATGAACATACATTGAATGACGATTATTGTTAATCAATTGATGAATAAAGATCCACCATATAATGAATAAATAAAGATATCAAATAAATGAAATAAAACCTCTTTGCCCTTCCATTTTATCCTCAGTTTCCCTATACCATTTACTTCACTCCCAAGAGAAGGTATTCCCTTCTACGGGTTTTGCATGGTAAAAAAAAAAAATAGGGCGTTACGATACTTTTCCAGAGCTGTGCTCTGAAGCGTCGCTTCTTGTATGGTGACGAATTTTGGAAAAACCTTCCTTTTCCTTATCCTGGGTCTCACCTTCTGTCTCTTTCTCACGAACCGTCTGTCAGACTTATCTAGCCAAGGGCAGCCGGATCTACAGATCGAGCCAGGGGAGTTACCCCACTTGGACAACTATCCAAACGGGTTGTCCCACCTTGCTCATCTCATTCATCGCGCATTACTGCATCATTATTTAGGCTCACGGCTCTCCATTATGTCTGATCCTCCTATTGCTACTGGATCCTCGCTAGAAGGACGACATCAAGGCCTTCCTCCTGTGTTTGCCGTTCCCTCTGCTTCGGCTGCGAAAGTGGCCAAGAAGAGGGATTTGAGCAACAGACAGCGTACGCAGTCAGGCAGTTCTACTGCCTTTACAACTTCTAATGTGTCCACGAGGTCCAGATCTCCACACGGTCAACAACTCTATGCTGACTCTGTTAAGCAGACTCGCCAACCGGCAAAGAGACAACATCGAGAAAATGCTTCAGATACTTCAGACATGGAAGCCCAGCCAACCAACATCAATAACTCATCTCATCTTTCATCTTCTTCACCGTCTGTCCCGATACTTCACTCTTTTCTGCTTCAAAATTTTGACACCAAGTACAGTAATGAGAAATTCGTAACAATTCAACTCCGCAAGTATATACCGAGTGCTCCTCTTTCTCAAGTCGTAAAATCACGAAACGGCATGATACTGAAATCTCCAGACCCTAATTTCGCCATCCTAGTTCGGAATAAAGCTTCATTTGAGATCTTTGGAAAGCAGGCTATCATTACATCACTTAACTCCGCTAAACGTAAACAAGCGCCTCCCCCAAAACGGCTTCCACTTCTTTCCGTGGTTATTCGTGGCGTTGATCCCTCGTATACCGAAGAGGAGGTTCCAGAGGAACTTCAGTACGAAGGGCATACTGTTCAAAAGGTTGTTCGCATACGAAACAATATTGGTGCCACCTACATGATGCGTGTCCTTACGTCTTCTCAAAGCACAATTGACAACCTGCTCTCTTATGGAGCATATATTTATAAACGTAAGCATCGTGTAGAGCCCTCCCGGTCGTCTGTGCCTCTCCCACTACGGTGTGAAAAATGCCAACAATACAATTCACATCACACATCTGCCTGTCCAAATCCTACAGTTTGCGGCTTTTGTTCTGGCTCTCACCAACTCGTTCTTGTCCCAACATGGCACAGCCTCCGAAATGTTCTACTTGCACCGAACAGCACCCAGCTTATAGTTATAAGTGCAAAGGCAAACCTTCTGCTCAAGAGTCACATCCCGAACTTGTTGTTCCGCTGAAAACCGCCGAATCATCCACTTCCACCGATAATTCCGTTGATGACCCCGTTACAGTTAGTAAATTACTAGAATTCCTTGCCCTTACTTTGCAAAACATCCACCCTTTTCAACGTCAACACGTTCTTCAACAAATTATTGCCGCTGCCAAATCTACATTTCATGTATCTTTGTTCGCAACTTACTCCAATAACTATGTTCACTTCCACACAACTCGCCTCGAAACCTCAGTATAATCGTACCCAGTATGGATATAGTATTTTTGTTTCTTAACATCCGATCCCTTGTTAAAAACAAAGTGCTGTTCGAAACACTCTTACTCGAAGAACAAGTCACAGCTTTCCTACTTAATGAAACCTTTCTCAAACCCACTTCATCTTGTTCCTTTTCTCGTTTCACTTTACTCCGTCACGATAGTCATATGCCAGCCCTCAGAGCCAATGGTGGAGCTGCAATTGGTTTCCGACATACAATCCCGTTTCGGTCTCATAACTGTCCTCTATTACATCTCCCAGAACACATCATCACCACATTATATTTCCGTAACATCGCCCTCACCCTTGCTACTATCTACGTGCGCCCTGGCCTTCCTATACCTCATGCCTTCTTTCACATATCTCCAATACTTATAAACACTTTATTATCCTGGCTGATGTAAACTTTCATAGCCGTTCAGCAGCTGAACAAACCTCTTTCACTGACTTCATCACAGTTCATACCACAGGAACTTCTCTTAATCTCCCTCGCTGTACTCGCCCCATCACTAATACCACTCCAGATATAGCAATAGTCTCAAACACAATCATTAATCGTTGTACTGTTGATGTCCTCGACCTAATTGGCAGTGATCACGCACCCATCAAGCTCATATACCATTCAGGCCTGACTACTGTTCAATCCTCATTTTCGCCACGCATCTCACTTCGCTATGACAAAGCTGACTGGACTCAATATCGTACCTATCTCTCAAACACCTTAGTTGATTCCACATCTCCCACTACGCCGGACGAACTCACAAATCTAGTTACTCACTTAACCACTTCCATTCAACAGGCATCTGCACTCTATATTCCGCAATCAGAATCAATTCCATATCGTCCAAAACTACCACCCCAATACCTAGCCTTTGTTCGTCGATCACGACAAGCTTACCGCGAATTTCTACGCACCAGGAATCCCGACGCCCTAAGACTTCATCACCAACCTCAACGCACAGTCCGTAACTATATTTCTGCTTACAAATTACGCCAGTGGGTGAAAACTTGCAATCACCTATCCGATACTGTTCATCCTAGTCGCTACTGGAAACGCTTCAATTCTCTTTGTGGCAAGCATACTAAGACCCCATATCCGCTTCTTCTACAAGATACGCCATTACATTCCGACACCGAAAAAGCAAATGCCTTTGCTGATTACCTCCAAACTATATTCACACCCTCAGCATCAGATAACATAGGCACCAATCATCCAGTAGATCAAGTAGACCTTAACTGTCCATCACTCCAACCTCATGTCGCTCATCCACTACCCAATCATGTTCTTACCAGTCCCATCACAGTATCGGAAATCACCTCTGTTGTCCAGCACAAACGCAATACCTCACCAGGTTTCGACTCCATTACCTATCGCCATATTAAGGAAAGCCCCGCTATACTACTCACCATTCTGGCGCTCATTTATACATTCATATTACGTACAGGTTTTTTCCCCACAGACTGGAAAGTTTCCAAGACTCTCATGTTCCCCAAACCAGGTAAACCACCGTCTGCTGTTTCTTCTTACCGACCTATTCAATTAACATCTACTTTCAGCAAAATATTCGAGCGCATTCTTGTGAAACGTCTCCACCCATATTTACTAGACCGCCAATTACTGCCGAGTCATCAAGCTGGTTTCCGCCCCTCCTTTTCTATTAATGATCAGCTACTTCGTCTAACAACACTCATAACAAATCATTACAATTCCATCCTACCATCATGTCTTGTCCTTTTGATCTTGAAAAAGCCTTCGACAAGGTTTGGCATATTGGGTTAATTTACAAACTCAGTTACCGCTGTTACAAATTTCAGTTACCGCTGTCATACATTCGCATCATTTATCATTTTCTCATCTGTCGCATCACTTACATTGCCATTAACGAACAGCTATCACATCCAATTTTCCTCATGTGCGGTGTTCCTCAAGGTTCTGCTCTTTCCCCATTATTGTACATCCTATATGTTGCCGACCTTCCACCTCTTCCTACTGACGTCCACCAGTTTCAGTATGCAGATGATACAGCCTTTCTTGCTCTTGGCAAAACTATTCAGGATATCAATCTTTCGTTACAGATAGCCATCGATCGTTTCACCCACTGGTGTTCTAAATGGAAACTCAAGATTAACGCCACAAAAACTCAAGCTATTGTATTCATACCACCACGTAAACGAACTAAAGTCCACCGGAATCCATCTCGTCTGTCACTTCATGTCCATAATACGCCCATTATTCCCACACGAATCGTTACATACTTAGGTATCGTTTTCGATCATCATTTAACATGGAAACCGCATCTTCATCATGTTAAAACTAAAGCTTATAACCGTCTAAACCTCCTGAAGAGACTAACCGGCACAACCTGGGGCCTCAAAGCACCCGTTGTTCTCAACACCTACAAGGCTTTCCTCCGACCCATTCTCACATATGGTTTTCCGGCATGGATTTTCGCCCCTCCCTCGTACTACACGAAACTAGCCATTTTAGAGAGACATGCTTTTCGCATTGCCTTCCGCATTTCTCTCCCCAGCCCAACGCGTGATTTATATTCCTTAATATCATTCCCTATCCTCAGCTACCATCTCGAAACTCTTCGCTTAAAATTCATTACCCAACGCTACACACATCATCATCCTCTACTGTTTGAAACTATGCACCACCTTGCACTTCACTCCTCGCCTGCACGATACCATGATACTCCGCTTCATCTCCTCTTTACATTATATTGCTACACAGTCCCTCCAGACCATCTCGATCTACAGATCCTCGAAGACTACCGTTTGCATGTACATCTTCCTCATATCTTCCCATCATATGCACAGTGATTTCATTTCTCTAACAGGGTTCACCACGTCTCCATTAGCCTAGAGCCACCCCTAGGCAGAAGATAACTACATGCGTCTTTCTAACAACCCTCTATTGTGTTGTGGCGTCAAGTGCACTTCACCTCATCCCTCATTTTCATCATGTCTTCTGATTTGTTTCTCTGCTCTTTAACTTTGTATTAGATTTCTCACACCCATTATATTGACTATGTTTTCTACTCTCTTTCTGCCTTATATACTATGTTGTTTTTATGATCATGTCTGTATCTTGTTTATGTTCCAGTGTAACCTCCAGTATATTTATGATCGCAAAGATCATAATGACCTTTCCTCCAACTGATGATAAGAATAATAAAGATTAATAAATAAATAATACAGCCCATAGCCCAACAACCAATCCTTCAGTCCTCTAGTAATCCTCTCACTTCCCTTCCCTAAAAGAGGGTGTAGCCCTCTTAGAGGTTGCTAGCCTATGGCTAGCATTAATAAAAAAAATAGGGCGTTACCCTTTAAACGGGATGACTACAAAAAAAGAAAAAGTACGTACTAGAAATGAAAATAAATTTAGGAAGTTATTATCTATTTTAGTATTGTATTTTTTGATGTGCTCGTGGCTGAGTGAATATCTGTTACTGTTATTTATTAAGTAAGTTATACTAATCAAAATACACGGTTAGAAAGTTGTCGCACCCTGTTTCGTTAACCGAGCCGTCGGTTATTCCAACATACTAACAAGGTTACCGGTTACAGGCTATGATTGATCGTGGTAACTACGTGATCGGTTAGCGTACCCTTGTGAGTTATTACACTGTAACCTAGCAATGTTAACCTGTAACGCAAGGTTACGATCACCTTCTCTCGTTAACCTTTTTGGCTTGGCTGCTGGGACACACGACTCTGTTGTCTATATATTGACAAACTAACTTGGTTACTGTCCACCTTTTTCTTGTTTACTAGTAACCTTTCTTTTTTTGCGTGTGGTTTAGGCAGTGATATTGCTTTAGCTGTTTTCCAGTCTTGTGGGAAGTAAGCTAGCTGAAGCATTTTGTTAGCTATTGCTGTGAAATATGTTATTGCCGATATTGGAAGATTCTTTAGGCAAATGTTTTGTATGTCATCTGGATCGGCTGCTTTGTATGGTTTTAATCTCTTCAGAATTTCGCTGATTTCTGTTTGGGTTACTTCTGTTAGATTGTTTGTATGATCTTTAGCTAGGAATTCGTCTACCGTTCTCCTGACTATTCTATCGTGTGCTGCGTTAGACGGCTCTGTATTTGGCTGAAATGACTTTTCTAGGGAGTCTGCAAGGGCGTTTGCTTTGTCACTAAAAACAAGGCCCCTTTCCCCGTGTAGTGATGGTGTGGGTGTGTACGGTTTTGTAAGTTTTTTTTTTGGCAATCTCCATATTGAGTTGTCTTTAAATTTTAGTTTTTGTATTTTATTATCCCACTGTTGTCTGCGGAAGTCTTTTATCTCGGCCCGTACTATGTGCCGTAATCTATTTGCCTCTTCTCGGTAAAATGGGTTTCTAGTTATGTGGAATTTTTTTTCTAACTTTATTACGGTGGTTAATTAGATCTTTTATATAAGGAGGTAGGTATGGTTTGAGGTCGCGTTCCAATTTAAGTGGGATTTCTGAATGTATGGCACCTGTTATTGCATGGTTCAAAATGTTAATAGCTTCATCTATAGCGGATATGTTCCTGAGGTTGTACTCCCTTGGAATCTGATCTGCTATTGTTTTTTTTAAAGCATCCCAATTTGCGTTTTTGTAGTCTAGTATCTTTTTCGGATCTTGTGTATCCGGCCTGTCTTTGATTGTTACTAGTATTGGTATGTGGTCGGAATCTAAGTCATTTGATGTGATTATTTCCAAGTTGGAATTAATGTTTTTATGTAGAGCAAAATCAAGCACGTCCGGCCTATTGCCGTTGCTTGGGTAGTGAGTAGTTTGGAATTGGGAGAGGACTTGGAGTGGTGATGTTTGTAAGAATGTACCTAGTTTACGTCCGTTATTATTACTGACTCTACTGCAAAAATTTTGATGTTTACTATTTAGATCACCTATTATAAGCACACTATTCGCTGTGTTACTGACAAGGGAACCTTCCGAAAATGATAGTTGCAGTGAAAGATATGGCCTATGCCAATTGAAAGAGCTGTAACAGAGATGAGCATTCCCAAAAAATTAGCTGCCCATAGCAATAAGTTCAAGAAATATAAGGGGTGGAAGTTCGGGAAACAGCAAGGTTGCACAAAGCGGAAAAGTGCAAATTCCGCACAAAAAAGGGGGGCACGGCAAAATACAATGCTGACAAGTGATGTATAGAAAGAGACTTGCCACAATAGGGAACAAATGAAGGCCACCAGTGAGGTTAACAGTGTTGCCAACTGCAATGAAAATTGCATGTTTTGCAAAGAGCACTATATGTAGTGAGTGTCATGTGGAACAATATTCAGTGTCATGTAGAACATAAGATATGACGTGTATAATCAGTGGTACAATCTAACAAAAGAGAATAGAAAAAACAGAAGTACGAAAAATACGGAGAAGACGAAGTTGCGCATAATGCACCACATTTGATCACAAGCTGTGCATATTAGAATGAACAAAACAAGAAGCACCAACTATGCAGGAAACCGACGTACCTAGAGTCGAAAAGAAAAACGAGTTCCAAAGTTGGCAGCACTGGCCATGACAATCCAGACAATTCTAATATAGTTAGGCCACTCGCTTCACAAAAAGAAAATTCCGGCAAGAGGCATTAGCCTTCGCATCATTTGTACATGCTCGTCCACATTGTACGCGCAATTGTTCAATGAGATAATGCTCCAAACAGAAGATACATTTGCAGTGAGCACAGCGGAATACTGCCAATCCATCACACATGGTACAATGATCGCCTGTGAATGTCTCGAAACAGTACTCTAGAGGTGTCGAAACCTTTAGTGGTCTTTCTATCACATATCCACACCAGTAGAAAGCAAGCATAATCAAAGGCTTGACCTGCTTTGTGTTGCTGTCTGCAGTACTATCACCGCCTATATGATGTTCCCCGACTTGGCATTGCCTCAATCACTCTAGCATTGGTGCATTCCGAGTGATGCCTGTTGCCGGAATTTTCTTTTTGTGAAGCGAGTGGCCTAACTATATTAGACTTGTCTGGATGTTCATGGCCAGTGCTGGCAACTTTGGAACTCGTTTTTCTTTTCGACTCTACGTACGTCGGTTTCCTACATAGTCGGTGCTTCTTGTTCTGTTCATTCTAATATGCACAGCTCGTGATCAAATGTGGCGCATTATGGCCAACTTCGTCTTTTCCGTATTTTTCGTACTTCTGTTTTTTTTCTATTCTCTTTTGTTAGATTGTACCACTGATTATACACGCCATATCTTATGTTCTACATGACACTGAATATTGCACTCAATTCATATAGTGCTCTTTCCAAAACATGTACCTTTTATTGCAGTTGGCAACACTGTTAACCTACTGGTGGCCTCCATTTGTTCCCTATTGTGTCAAGTCTCTTCCTATACATCACTTGCCAGCATTGTATTTTGCCGTGCCCCCTTTTTTTTTTTTGAGGAATTTGCACTTTTCCCCTTGCCCAACCTTGCTGTTTCCCGAACTTCCACCCCTTATATTTCTTGAACCTATTGCTATGGGCAGCTAATTTTTTGGGAATGCTCATCTCTGTTACAGCTCTTTCAATTGGCATAGGCCATACCTTTCAATGCAACTATCATTTTCGGAAGGTTCCCTTGTGAGCTTCCTGGTATCTTCAGTGTCTATTTCTATGGATGGGGAGTTGTAAGCTGCAATAATATTTACCGGCCTGTCGTTCATATATATCTTTATCCCAGTTGCTTCTACAGTATTTAATGTTGGAAGGAGGATTTCTTCATGATTTAGTTTTCGCCTGACCGCGATTAGAACTCCGAGTCCTTGTCCTATACCGCCTCTATCTTTTCGATATATACGATACCTCTAATCTTGATATTTATATCGTCTGTAAGGTTAGTTTCATTTATGAGCGCTATGGGTATTTGTTCTTCTATGAGAAATTCTTGAAGGTCTCTAAGTTTGTCTCTTAGCCCTTCAGCATTCCAAGAGAGTATCTGAAGTGATTTATGGTTGAGGTTGTGACCCATTTACTTAGTTCTGATACTTTCTGTTTGTATGTACTGTGATATTAATGTTGGTTTTGCTACATGACAGACCCAATTTAGAAATGTATTAAGGAACTGACTAATATGAGGGAGAACTTCTTCTAATTTATGAGTCTCAACTAATACTCTGCTTAAGTCTATTAGTGCATTAAATGCTTGTCTATTCGGTACGGTTGGTTTACATTCTTCCTCTGTGTCGTCTGGGGAGGGTGGTAGGGGTGGTTCGGAGTAGATGTCGGTTGTGTCAGAGGAAGAAGAGACATGCCTTTGTCGTCGTCTTCTTCTCTGCTGTTTAGGTTTAGGAGGGGGGTTGAGGTTTGTTGGGAAGTGGCTGGATGAGAGGTATCGGGTTGTGAGCGCACAGGGTTCAGTCTGGATGAATTTGCGGGAGGTGGTTGTTTGGTCTTGCTTGTTAGGAGGGTCGAAGGTTTGGTGGACACTGCCTCCCTTGCTGTGGTTTTACTACCAGACCCAAACTTGGCAGCATGTGCTTTTTGTACTCCGGACAGCCACGATAACTCGCCAGGTGAGTACCGCGGCAGTTAGCACATGTAGGAGCGTCACCTTTTGGTTTTTTGCATTCGGAGCTTGTATGCTCTTGAGCACATTTGACACATCTTGGTTTGCGGTTGCAAAACCGAGCAGTATGGTTGAACATTTGGCAATGATGACACTCAACTACTTCAGTTTGAGGTTGGATGTAGTCCTCAAACCTAACTCAAATGAAATTAGTATGTTGCAGTTGCAGTAGTTTCTCCTTTGCCTTGGTGTCTGGTAGTTTCACCAAATAGAGAGGCATCGCCACTTTTTCCGTTCCGTCTGCTTTCCTGTTAGGATTGACATATACTCTCTTGCTTAATTGATGTACCTGTACGTCTTGGGTGCCTACTACTCCCTGAATAAACTCCTGTATTTCTCCTACTGGCATATCTACGGGCAACCCACGAATAACTATCTTAATTTGCTTTGACTCCTTAGTATGGTAAATGGCTTTTATGTTATTCTTCTTCACATACTCAAGGATTCCGTCGTGAGTCATCTGGCAGAGTGGGGTAATTTTGTAGCCGTGTCGCGTCATTTTGATTTCCATACTTCCAAGATGGCATATAGCTGTGTAAGAGTTATGTGTTGGAAGTGTTATGTCTGGGTATTTTCTGTTCATAATTGATTTTTGTCGGATCATGTTTGTGTTTGTTTTGTCTGTTATGTTGTTTGCAGGTGGGGATTTTACCTTGTCTGCATATGTTGAGGTTGAGTCGGAGCCTTGAGTATCTGAATCGGAATCTGAAGTACATGAATTTGTCACATGTGGAAACAGTTCTGTATATGTATCATTTGACTTACTTGTTCCACAGCCGTTAGCTACCTCCACCAGGGTCTCCGCTGCAACTGGTTCCTCCGTGGTGAGAGATCCCTTCGTTGGTTCCTTTGTGGTGATAGATCCTTCCATTGTGTTCACTATTGCACTAATTCGCTACACTAATTCACTTGATAGAGCCAAGAGCTGCCTTACACCTTTGCTTTACTTAAAAGAATTATATATTAGTTGACCGTGTTTTTTAGGGCACTACTTCAAGGTTTAGTGTTTTTTTTCTTCAACTAACTGGTAATACTAGATGCAACCTTACACTATCACTGTATACACATAGCTATAAACCACTACACGATATAAATCCTTTTTTCTTTTTCTTTCTTCACTTCACTACACCAATACACCAAGTTATGATGATGAGGAGGACTATTTATATATATATTTGTTGTCTCTGGATGCACTGATTTTGGTTTGCACTAAACGAACGCAGTTATAGGCACTATTCTGGTCACTTATTCCACACTCGTTGCACTAGTGATAATTTTCTGATTACACTATACCAATTCACTAAGTCCACACTAATCGACTGCAAGGCACTGTCTATTCTGCACTAATTACACTAATTTGGGTTTACACTGCACTAGCACATTTTTAGTCACTCTACCTTGTATATGTCTCGCTTTTACTATTGAGTCCTGTCTCTTGAAGGGTATTGGTTACACTAAGAGCTACGCACTTATAAGAAAATTATAGAAAATCTTACATTATACACTGTTACGTTGGATTTAGTCTTACAATAGTAGCTTGCCTACTTAGTTACACTAGTATGCACTAATCGACTACAAAGCACTGTTTATTCTGCACTTAATTTCACTAAGTTAGTTAGATTTGCGCTGCACTAGCACATTATTGATCACACTGCTTGTATATATATATATATATATATATATATATATATATATATATATATATATATATATATATATATATCTTGTTTTCACTACTGTTGTATGCGTTTCACACAGAGTCCTGTCTCTTGATGGGTATTGGTTACACTAAGAGCTAGACACTTACAACAAAATTGCAGGAAAACTTACATTACACACTATTACGTTGGGTAGACATACAATAGTAGGTTGCCTCTTCACATCATCTCCCTATCTGCTCTCTCATTGGCCCGTTCAAACAGCCAATCAGAAGCGTGGAAATCTATTTGAACTGACCAATGGGAAAACATAACATTCTATCAGAAAGAAACAACAAGGAGCAAGCAACCATTGAATACATTAATTCACATACATTTTTCTGTATTTATCAATAATACGAGTATTTCTCCATTCTTTATTAATGCTGATACCTTTGGTCCAATTCATTAAGTTTATATCCCCTTCCTTTTCTATCCACCATACATTACTTTCATCACTTAGAAAAATTCCTAATTTCAACTAACGTTTAGAGATTATGCAGGATATAAATACTTCAGTCAAGACAACAAGAATATAAGTAAGCGTTTACTCAGTGATACAATGGTTATTAGACTGAAAAATCTGTTGTGAAAAGAATTCAACAGTGAAACGGCACAAACAAGTGACAAATTAGTGTTAAAAAAGATAACATTACTTTTGATTATATTTTTCTTTTTATGGTAACATCTATAATGTAAACTTTAATTTCCTACAGCTTCATTTCCGGTGAAGTTTTAATATTTTATATTATTATTAAGCCCAACTCAACACTGAAGCCTGTCAACAACAAACCTTGTGCATATACATTATTAGGCTTCAGAAACAACGATTTTCAATTGAAAAAGTTCTATTCTCCGAAGAAATATGAGAACTTTCTTGATATAACTTCCAGAACAAGTTAAAAACTTTCTGATTAATCTTTACCAACAACTTTTAGTATAACAATTACTTTATTTCTTGTATTGTTCTTCTTTTCTGTTAAAGAGGAGTGTGTGAAAAATGTGAACATTTTGTAAATTATTGGTAACAAGATTTAGATAACATTTTTTAAACGAAACTTTAAAAGGCTTTTAGTAGGCGTCTATTGCCAACTCCATCTTTCATGGAAAATTCGAATAGCAACTTAGGACGTCAGTGGTATATGGTAAAATCTGAGCAACATTAACTTTCATCAGCGCTAGTCAATGAAAGTGACCTCATGACGGTAAGATGTGGATGACTGTCGAGAGAAAAAGTAGGCAATCAATCATATTCTTCGTGCATGCTGGCTGAGAAAATGTTCACTTCTGCCATACATAATTTGAGGTTAGCATTCCGTGCGCCAAGTGTACGATCAACCAGATTCCCCATGCAAGCGTCGCTGGGAAAATGTTTATCTCTGTCGTACGTATACGGTATAGTTTGAGGTCAGCATTCCTTGAGTCAAATGTATGATCAATCACATTTTCCGTGCAATCTGCACTGGGAAAATGTTTATCTCTTTCGTACATACATAGTTTGAGATCAGCATTCCTTGAGTCAAGTGTACGTTCAATCAGATTTCCCGTGCAAACTGCGGTGGAGAAATGCTTACCTCTGACGTGCATGCATAGTTTGAGTTCAGCATTCCGTAAGCCAAGTATACCTGTGCGGTAAACTGAGACAACCAGATTGTCGCTATTCTGACAACAAACAGAGTCAGTGATAAGTATTGAAAACATATAGGCTATTTAATCGTAATGGTGACTGTTATTTTACTCACACATCATGCAACACACAATCATTTTTATATTTCCATTGTACTCGGGAAATAAATGGAACATCCAATTAAATTACTCTTCACAATAGTACATCCTGTTTCATACTTTACCGTGTGTTACTATACGTATTGACAAAAAATACGGGAATAGTCATTGATAAAAATTATAAATAAAGTTCTAGAAACTCATTTAAGAACAACTTATCTATCTATCTATCTATCTATATATATATATATATATTGTCTAAGTAGAATAAAATTCGCAGTACAGAATGTCTCTTAATAAAGGACATGTTGATCTCAGTTTAGATGTTCCATCACACTGATCACCGTACAGTGGGGCATTTTCATCCAAAAACTGGTCAAAATTATTTATTTGAACTGAATACGCTTTTAAATTGTTAACTGTTTGAGTTGTTCAATATTTTGAATGTTTTGACTTGACATTTTAGTGTTAGTAGAGGATAAATTCGTGGAAGTTCTTCAGTGAAAACATACACTGACAAATGTATTCTCGAGAGTAATAATACTAAAAGTGTATCTTAGAAAAAAAGGATATTATAATGTATTCAAGATATAATAACCCTCAAAACTATATTTTAGGGTATAATAATAACAATAATAAAGTAAATTCTAGAGTATAATAACTTGTTACAATTGTATATCAATCATCATCAGAAGTTAGAAACAACTAAGGTATCTGGATTATAGTTACTTGCTCCTGCAGAAGGCTCCCTTCTACAGGCAGAAGAAATATTAAAATTTCTTTTGAGAACTGTTTCCTTTCTCTTTATGAATACTGTTGACGTTTACATGAAAATAAGGGATGTGAGTTAAGCAATGTCTATTTAGCATATCTTTGTTGCAAGAAGTTCTTGAGACGTTTGTTACAAAGTACTGTCAGTATTCCAGTACTTGAAAAGTTTCTCCTTACTCCAGTAATGTAGGGACACACTTAAACTAAAGGAAGGGCACTAATTTTCAATTGAATAGGCCGATCTACGAAATATATGTAAATATATTTTTCTCCTAATCGGTATATCCATTACGCAATTATATGTGAACATTGCTACACTTAATTGCTGTATTAACACTGCCGGCAGGTAATCTTCTTAAACTCTATGGCACATACGTGTTGCCATACACACACACACACACACACACACACACATATATATATATATATATATATATATATATATATATATATATATATATATATATATAGAGAGAGAGAGAGAGAGAGAGAGAGAGAGAGAGAGATCATCAATTACCATCCCTTAAAACTTATATACTTACTAGAAAACTTATACGCTTGCAGCATATAGCTTACTTGTTTACTTTTTTAAGTTTTTCACTTGATTTTTTCAAATATTATTACTATTATTAATAATATCATAATAATAGTTTATTATACATTATACGTCTTAAGATGAGCTCAACTGATCTGGATGAAAATTAACATATTGGTAATCTTTGATCTCATCACTGCGTGTGTGAAATATTTTGCTGTGCAGATCTTTCACTCCCGATGTGTGTATGGCCCATTAAATTTGGGGTTTTGTCTTAGTGAAATTTTTGAAAGAAAAACATATCGTTAAATATCCTTAAGTGAACTCAATTCATTCTGACAGACTTTAGCATTCCCAATATTCATCAAACATACCGCAGTGGTAGTCCTTAGCCTTCTAAGTCGATATGTGAAATAATTTTGCAGAACAGGCCTTTTGTTTTTGAATTGTGAACCATCAAAATTGAGGTTTTTATTAATAACTTTTTCGCAAAGAATTCCGCTATTTGTTATTTAGAAGAAAAAAATCACAAAACAGACCTTTTTGGCATAATCGTTATTCAAACTAATGAGTATTAAAGGATTCAAAGAATACATAAACCTATCAGTGATTGCTAGCAATAGTTTAATTCTTAAGTATGTTTCGTGCAGCATTGAGCTTACTTGTTTACTTTTTACGTCTTTCACTTGATTTCTCTGTTTTAAATATTATTAATAATGAAAGTATCTTAAGGATAATTTACCAAATATTGTACGTCGTAAGATGAGCTCAGCCAATCATGCTTAGTTTGCTGTGTGGAATACGTCGTGTTTTCACCCAGAAGCGGAGTTTCGGGGTGGTTAATAGGGCAACTGTCCCAGGCCCGCGCTTAGGAGGGGGCGCATTCTGAGCAAGTTCCGTCCAAGGAGTAGATACAAAAACATATCGCGTACACACACACACACTTCGGCGCTCGACCAATACTCTGACCCCACGAGGTCATTATTGGCCCCGCGCGTACCTAACACTCTCTCTGGTTTCGCCATTACTTTGAAAAGAGAAATCTTACTTCTATATAAACACTTCAGATTTTATTGCAAGTGTCCAGCAAATATGATATAAATATAAATTAGCTTTGAAAATATACAATCTATTGTAAGCGTACATTGAATAATTGTTCCTCGTTTTCACACAATGTGGTGATCGATAAAAAAATATCGATGTATAAAATTTTGAAACGCGCTCAAAACAATATGTCACAAAAAAAGTTATGTACAGCTGAGGTTGAATGTATTGCATCGCATCTCTTTCATCACATAATCTGTGATCTTACAATTGTTATTATTCAAATATGTGACAGGTTCACGTATCCTCAGAGTCACAGTATAACCTATACATGCAATAAATTTAAAGTCATCAGAAAGAAAAAAAACTAAACTATAGAGACATTTGGGTTTCTAGACCCATATTTCGTACATAAACCAACAAACAAACTTTTTAATGTGCTCGTAAATCAGAAGGTAACTGTAGAAACTACGGAAACATGAATGAAAGTAGCAACACTGACATAAAAATATCTAACGTTATGGGACTGAATATTGTGATGCGGTAATGAATTTGAGAAGGATCTTTTCATTTTTTTTTCAGTCTCTGTTAAAAATACAGTAGAAAAGAAGGTAGTGGAAGATTTTCTTCAAGGAAAAAGGGAACACAGAAGGAATGAAAAGAAAGAAAGAAAGAATGAATGAATGAAAAGAAAGAATAAGAAAGAGCCAGAAATTGATGGATGGTGTTCTGAAATTGAGGAAGCCACGACGACTTCCATGTCAGCAAAAGTTTTTCATTATTAGCATTTCTTGTGAGTGCTTTCCGCTGAGTTAGCCGCGGGGCCTTGCTTGCATCTTTGGAATCATCTCAATATAACGGGAAAAGCTGTGTGTAGACAACCAAGGAAAAAGAAAGAGTTGAAAAGAACGCGCGCCTACTGGATGAGATAACTCTATGGGTTGAGACTGGGTAGGGAGGGGATGCTGGAAAAAGATACGTACATAGAATGAAAGACATAAGGTAAGAGATCATATCATTGTAGCAATGGCCTCAGAGCTACCCAGAAGACATTCTCTGTTGTTGAAAGAAAACAATCGATTGAAAATTTAATGATGCTTCCTTCCGTGAAAAATCTCCAAAAGAGTATCTATATATACATCTCTTCAAAGCACAATATTCTAATATTATAACTAGTTTTGTATACCCAAGCATAGGGTATTTACGGATACAGAGGTTGACGTTTTAAGGTATTTCTAGAGCTTCTCTGTTGCTATTCAATCAGTACATCAACATGGCAACGATCTCATCGTGGAAAAAGAGAGAAAGAAGGAAGGGAGAGAAGAAGGAAGCATTGCCGTCTCGGTAACGAATGCAAATACGAGCTCTATTGTTCACAAATTGACAAGGTACGATTTGGTTTTGGCAAATCAACGTTAATGTTTTTTTATTTCTTAAATTCAACTGCAATAGGAAGTCATTGTAGAATGCGAAGCCTTGAAGATATATATATAAAAGGCATTATCAAAATGACATTAGTCCCACAAAATACAGGGTGTTTCGAAACAACACCAGCAACGTTTGGGAGGTGATTCCTGACACCAAGATAAGACAAAAAGTAAATAACAACCTGGGTACACAAATGCTTCCTTTCAAAGTTATAGACTGCCGAACACATGAAAAAAATGAATTTTAAAGGTCCATAGCTCCAAAACTAGAGAATCTACCGTAGTCGAGTCAAGACTTCATCTAGGATTTATAGTATGTATCCTATCCAAATATCCAAGTTTCAGAATCCTATGGTACTTCCGCAACAATTTTTATAGAAATAGTTGCTGAGTGCTTCAAATTATATAATTGTAGCCAAACTCCCTCTTATAAAAGTTGTTGCGCAGAACTCTGATAAGTACCGCAGAATTCTGAAACATGTATTTTTGGATGGCGCACATATTAGTTTCTAGGTGGAGTATTGACCCGACTACGGTAGGTCCCATAGTTTTGGAACTACGGTGTTCATTTTTTCATGTTTTCGGCAACCTATAACTCCGAAAGGATGCATTTCTGCAACCAGGTTGGTCGATACTTTTTATCTTATCTTGATGTCAGAAATCACCTCCCAAACGTTATCGGTGTTGTTTTGAAACACTCTGTATATTAGCTAGTCTATCACGGAGCTACGTTTTTTTTTTGGGGGGGCGGGGGCTCATTGAAGTTTAATATACCTTTCCAGCACTGAAGCTATATAAACTGAAACTTGATGTTATCGTGAAGTTCAACTAGTAGTCGAGTTCATATCCGAGATAGGAACTTCTACCAGGACCTATACGGACAGAAAGCACGCGAGTTAACGACTGTACCACAAAGTATAACTCATGCAGTTACGAATAGCAACGGAATACGGTTGCTAATGAGACAGTAATCCTACAATGGAGCACTTAGTATTATTATAACTGGTGACCGGTGAGGTTAAAAATATACAAGAACTATTAACGTCAATGTAAGTTGTTTTCCATACAGTGTTCCATCCATGTCACGTTAACTGGGGCAATATGGCTTCAGAATTAATAATGCAGACACAGCCTGATAAAGCACTCTAAAGACAGAGCATTCCATTGGATCCATTACCAGTGTTGTAGCTAAGAATGGGAAAACTAAGTAACTGGTCCTAGATCCTAGACTATGAGAACCCCGTTAAGGCATAGGAAATTTTCTAATTGGTTTCAGAGGAAATTTACTAATTGTATCATGTTTTATACGTCTATTGAATATTTGAGAGAAACCCATTATGATTATCTGCTTTGGAGCTCTGTTCATTCGTGATAGTTATAAGTCATGCTTCTAACATCTACTTCACATTATCCTTTCATTTTCTGCTTTGTCTATCCAAAGGTTTCTTTATAGAAGTCTCTTAACTAGAAGCTTAACACGATTCCGATGTCCTGCCCTTCTTCAACACCTCAAATTTTAGTCCGCACGATACATTCATCTATATCTATATATCCATATCTATGTATCTATATCTATCTATCCATCTATCTATATCTACTAATCCTCATAACACTACTGTTATAGTTTAATTGTTATCTAAAGTTGAATAACTATGAGATTATGCGTTAAAATTAGCCTAATGCACTTTATGAAGCTTCGTATAAGTTCGAATAAGGAAGCCAAAATGCCTTCTAAAGTGAGTAAAGTAAAAGCAGAAAAGTTAGTTTTACTATTCAAAGTAGCAATGGTGTTAACGTTAACGAAGCTTTTAGATGGTGTTATATTTGTGTAAGATGGTTATTATAATTGTCTTTGGTGCAAACGATTTTCACGGAAAAGTGCATTTCTGCAGAAGGGGGATTATTGTTTCTAAACAAATGTAATTAAAAAAATCATCCTATATCAGTCACCTTCATTGCGTTATCAGTTTGTGCATTTCCACTCTCATTGATTGTGTGGTCTTTTATTGTACTTTTAGTAGTATACACGCTCTTCCTCATTGATTGTATGTTTTTATGTATTAACCGTTTGTATAGTACTATCTCTCGTAATGAATGTATGTCATTTTATTGTATCGTTAGTAATGTACACTTTATCACTGATTGTTTGGTTTTAATTCTAGAGTAGTTTGTGTACTAACTCTCATATTGCATGATTTTTTTTTACTATATTGTTCGAAGCATGCACTCTGTCACTGATTGTATGGTGTTTTATTGTATTAACAATTTGTGAATTTCTAATTCTCATATTGTTTGTATGGTATTTTATTGTATTATCAATTTATCTACTCTCCTTCTCACTAATTGTAAGGTATTTTACTGTGTTTGTGCACTAATTCTCACTTAAGTGTATGGTCTTTCATTGTATTAATACTAGTATGCGCTCTCTCAAATTGATTATGGGTATTTTTTTATATGATCTTGTATCGTATTAGTAGTAATGTTCATTGTCTCGTTAATTGTACAACTTTTATTATATTAATAATTTCTTGCCTAACTTTTATGTTGATTACAAGATCTTTTATTGTATTATTTGTAATCTATACATTCTCGTTAATTATGTAGTCTTCTGAAATATTGTCAGTGTTTCTATTTCTGATTGACTGTACAGTCTTTCATTGTATTAGTAGTTTGTATATACCTTCTTAATTGCATGATCTTGTATTATAAGTAGCGTGAATTCTCTTATGGATTGTGTGGTCATTTATTGTATTACTGGCAGAAATGTCTCTTCTTCGCATGAGAAGGAACGGTTTGGTGCGTGGAAGTATTAGAATGGATCTCTTTCTTAGAATACGTATGAGAGATCAATTTGGACTAAAATATTAATAGTTTCGGAAGTGTCGCTAATATCGATCGTTTTCGATTATTTTTACATGTTCACTCCCTTCCCAATCAAATCATCATCTCAATAGCGATAAGCGATGAATTTGGGGCCCCAAACGTCATCAGTAGTGTCACTATTCATCTCAGCAATCTCTAAAACTGTGAATTGGACACTAACTAATATCGGTAGTTTTCGATTACTTTTAAATATCATACCCTCACCCTTATGGTAAATATGTTCAAAATCTAACTTAGACCAGGCAGTGGCGGATCTAGAAGGTAAAAACTGGTGGGGCAGCCAGAACGCAGATTATAGTAGGTATCAGGGGCGAATCCAAGGGGTGCGATTGGGGTGATCGCCCCCCCCCCCAGAAAATAAAACTTCTTTATTTTATATATAAATAAAACCCATCCCAGAGTTCGTAGCTCTTAAAAGTAGCTCTAAGTAGCAGTATTACAACCCATCGCCTCCCCCAGAAGTCCGTCCTGGATACGCCCCTGGTATGTATATAATAAGTTTACCATAAATTTTTAACACTATATAAATATTAACTTGATTTATTTTTATCACTCAAAAAGCTGGTGGACTAGGGCCCCCGGCACCATAATAGATCCGTCACTGACGGTGAGACCAGGGTCCACTAATGTATCAAAAACGGTGCAAGTTCTAGAAGGATTTAGCTGTTAAACATATGTTTATATGTCATCTCCTCTCACCTCTTTACCCAACTTCCTCTTTGAAGAAAATGTGCAAGAAAGCAAAGTTAGGACACGGAGCGCTCACACACCAAATATAACCAAAAAATGTACTGTGGTGGAGGAGTTGTTAGCAAGCAAACATTGTACATTCATTTTTAATGATTTTAGTTTTTTTTTTTTTTTTTTAAATATCTTATATGTATTTACCCTGTCCGTCCGTCCGGAAGGCAAAAATTATTTTTTTAAAAAACGTAATCAATCATTACTAAATGGCCTATCCGGTTGCAATGATGTGAACAGACTTTGGAGGAGATAGTTGAAATTCAGCTCAGATATAGAAACGACTATGTAGATCAGTTCTCAAAATAATTCCTATCACGACCCCCATTTTATCATATCCTCTTGCCAGCGACCCCCTTACAATTTCTGCTTTGTAATAAGCATGTGTGGATTTTTTTAATACACCTATTGCGGAGATTTCCATCTATTTCTATAACAGTAGAATCAATTTCTTGTATATAGTAAATACAGTACTCCCTAAAAGCGAATGGATTAAAACCAAATTTGATAAGTTCATTCATCTTCCACTTAACTTCGCGACTCCCTACGAAAACCCTCTTGCGACGTCCTTAGGAGTCGCGATCCCAAGTTGAGTAACCCTTATGTAGATTGTATATTGCAAAAGCAAATTGTCCTAAAATGTATGGAACATAATAAAAAATCACGAGACATTAACATTAAACTCAATGGAAAATAAATGAGAAAAATGAAATCGTCCACATATCTCAAACACTATAATATGGAGAGGGCTAATTGACAGCTTATTGCAAAGACATAATGAAGAGCTTGAAAACGATGTATAGGATGTAAGGTAAATATGGGTAGAACATTGTCACTAGTCAAGTTGTTTCAAAAGTCAATAATAACGATAAATATTGTATCTTCTGCAAATTACCTAGGGCGCCCCATGCGGAAGTTACGTGCTTGAAATATCTGACATCTGGATTTCCTATCTACAGACTCGATTTAATACGTAACGTGACTTTTGACCTGATCACGTGACACAGTCTGGTTCTTACGGCAAACCGGATAGACCTTAGGTAGAAGGTCAAAAGTTAGGAACCGACTTGCTTTCTTGGAGTGGAAACTCAAATCAGAAATGGTAGAAATTAATCACTTCCGGTTTTAACGTTCATCGCTATAGAGCAAAAACGGTAATAAATAGCGAAGAATCGATTTCTCGAAATCGATTGAGCGTTCCACTGTAAGAATAGGTATCATCTTCTTTCTTAACACCTAATAAAAACAGAAGTACTTATCATTTCTTTAGAAGTAATCATTTCCGGTTTTAACGTTGATCCCCTTGACGTTTAAAACCAACCATTTCCGGTTGTTTGCTATAGAGTAGGAACGCTAATATATACAGCGAAATTGATTTTCTGCAATCCATTAAGCGTCTCGAGAATACAATCCATTTTCACTTAATATCTGTATTAGAACCGGAAGTGGCAGAAATCAATCATTTTTGGTTTGGCGTTGATTGTTATAATGAAAACGGTAACAGATAGCGAGAAGCGGTTTTCTCCAAATTAATAAAGCATCCCAACAATATATCTTCCATCTCATCAATAATCTCTCTCTACAAAAACCGGAAATGGTATAAATCTACTGCAATTTCCGGTTTAAACAATAACTGAGAAATTTTCACACCATACAAACCAAACTTGTTTACATTGTGTACACGTGACACTGTTACTTGTTATTTACATAGAATAGTATGCACTTTGTCGTTCTTTGTGTGGGATTTTATTGTATTTACACTTCTTTTCCTAACTCTCATATTGATTGTATTATATTTTATTGTGTTATTAGTAGTATGCACTCTCTCCTTGATTCTATGGTGTTTTATTCTATTCCCTGTTTTTTCAATCTTCTCACTGATTGTGCGGTTTTTCACTTGATTGTCAGCTTGTGTATACCAGAGATGGAATGGATTAGGACAAAATAGGGCTTATATTTGGCTTTCGTGACAAGTCGAATTTTACATTTTTTTTCTCCTTTACGTTGGTCGACTTTACCTTGATTTGAGACTTTGAAATTTCATCCTATTTTCAACCGAAAAGTATTTGTAACTCAACGAGGAAATAATTATATATGATAATTAAATTGAAATTCATTGTAATATGTCCCATAACAAACACTTTACCATTTTATATCGTGAAGGTCAGATCCACTGGTATTGTAACAAAGAGTGGTGCTTGAGAGATTGACCGTAGAAATTCAAACTCCGATTAATGATAATTTCACAGCTTTATTTTATTACAAGTGTAAACTTTTTACTCAGTCAAGAGGAGGGCGTGGATCATGGGTCAAAATTGATGATGATGGATGTTCGTGGCTAGTGGGTCATGGTGGGTCATGGATCATTGGTCAAATTTTAATTGACTCACGCCATCATCTCTGGTGTACATCTTCGTACATTGGTTTTATGATAGTTTATTGTATTATCAGTAGTGTGCACTCCCTCTCTCATTGATTGTATAATTCAAGAACGGTAGATGATCGAGTTTTTTCCCTTTCTAATCACGAGAATTTCCAATCCGCCTAAAAGCCACTTGTCTCTTTCTGTTTAGCCATTTTTCCGCCTTCAAATTCTAAATTATTTTCTTGTCCTAAAGATAGGAAACAAGTATAAGGTACATTTGTCCTTAGGTGACGAATCCATTACACGTTTAAGACCGTAACTGAGAGTGGACAGATGTGTGTCCACTCATATGGTTGTCCCTTTTAGGACTACAGTTATCACCTTCGGTTTCTTATTTCGCAAAGTGGCGGTGAGTGAAAGAGTATCCAGATAACGGAAGCCCAGCTGTGTCATGGAGAAACAATAAGGTGAACATTGGAACACATGTGATTACTCCACTCATTTCATCTGGTAATGTTCCCTCTCTCCCTGATAATTCAGGACAAGTTTGCTAAGCATGTCTGCTGCAAGATAGTGGTCATCGCCAGTTGAAACAAACATCGAGGAAATAAGGAATCGGGGTTGCGTTCAAGCGACGGATGCAGATGGGAGTTCACGACAAATCTTTCCCGTATTCTGTTTCTCTCTTCTTTTTCTTCCCCTTAAAGTGAGAGAGAGAGAATCGGAAAGAGGGAAGAAAAGAGTGAAATTTTCCTCAACCTCCCTGATCACGCACCCTCTCTTTCTCCTTCTTCTGCCTCCTCCACCTTACAAAAAACTTGCGTCATCTCGTCTATGTTATTCACTTGCCCTCCCACCCGGTTTTTCTAAAACAGCGGGAATTTTTACGACTTCGGCGTTCTTCAAGACGAAAATCGATCTTCAATTTCCGTTTAAACGCAGCTCGGTACTGGCAATAAAGTGAGCGAGCAAGTGCAGATTCCACACAATAGAAACCTGATTTCCAAAAGCCTTCCCAGCCTATTTTCCGGAATTACCAAACTTGCTTCTTCTGGTAATTTTTTTTCAGCCTTTCTTCTCTTAGCTCCCTAAATTTTATTTCCCACCTTTTTTTCATTTTCTTTCTTTCCGTTGGCCTTACTCTTTCATTCCCTTGTACTACTTCTTCCCTTCTCACTTTGTCGTCTTCTTCTTCCTTTTTATCACTGGAATTAGAACTATGTTTTTTTTTTTTTTCATTCTTCATTTTGTCTGCAAGAGTTTGGTGTGCTTATTTCCTGACTCTGCAATGCCAAAGTTTTTGGATACTTTTTTTCTCTTTTTTTAACAATTCCTTTTTGAAATATGCTTCTTTCTTCTCTCTTTCACGTTTATATGCAACTCAATTGCTGATTGTTTCCTCTTCGCTTGAGAATTCGGTCACTTTCAAACTTTCAGTTTTTCCTCCCTTGTTCTTTTCTCTTTCCCTTTCTACTCCACATCCTTGTTTTTCTTCCGTTGTTGTTGATTTAAGTATAGTTTTCGTTCTTCTTAAGATATTCATTCTTTTCTTTTTCCTCTATCGTGTTCCGACAAAATAAACTAAAACTCCCACGTATTTTTTATCTTTAAATCAATATGTGCAGAATATATATATATATATATAAATGTATGTATATGCACTTTAACTAAAGACAACTTATTGTGTGGGTGTTAGTGATATACTTATGTAATTATAAATCACCAAGTTTAATATATATTACAATAATCACAATACAAGCTTCCAGTTACTAAACGTTTTCAAGGTGATTGCCGTTAGCGCTCAGACACATATCATAATGAAAACTGGTTGTTTTAACCATGTTCGTTAATGTAGGAGTTTCTGTTTAAAACGCACGCCTCCCTTGAGGTTGAACATTAGTGACAATTCAAACTTGAAATCACTTTATAACTGGCTCTCTATCTCCAAATGATAAGCGCTTACCGGCCATTTTGTTTCACTATCATACTCTATACGTAACATTTTATTATCATGAGACTACCGACATCTATTGAGTAAACACAATACTGCATGGTACTGTGAAAATTCAACTTTGATAACAATATGTAGATACCATATATTAAGCTATACACACATTTTTTGACAGGTCCGTTAACTTGGAGTTCGTCAGAAACCGATTCAAATAAAACTTATACCAAAATTTTGTGCACATTTTGTGCAGTTTTGTGCACCACATCTCAAGTTTTGTGCACCTTAAGAAACCTAAAATTTTTCATATTTAAATTTTTCAACGGTATGCCAGGCCTGAGTTCGTCCAACCGGAAAATCAGAAAAACATATATAAATTAATAAACCGAGTTTTGTGCAGTTTTGTGCACCACTTCCCGAGTTTTGTGCACCTCAAATAACAAAGATATAGCCCCTTGAAAATATTGAGTATGCCAGGAACTGGAGTTCGCCTAACACTGATTTCGGCAAAAGTTACATCAATCGTTAGTATTTATTTTGTGCAATTTTGTGCACCATCTCCCGAGTTTTGTGCACCTCAAATAACAGAGATATAGCCTCTTAAAAATAGTGCGTATGCCAGGCCTGGAGCTCGTCTAACACCGATTCCGGCAAAACGTACATCAATCGTTAGCATTTATTTTGTGCAATTTTGTGCACCACTTCCCGAGTTTTGGGCACCTCACATAAAGGAGATATAGCTCCTTAAAAATAGTGCGTATGCCAGGTGTGGAGTTCGTCTAACACCGATTCCGGCAAAAGTTGCATAAATCGTTAGCATTTATTTTGTAAAATTTTATGTACCACTTCCCGAGTTTTGTGCACCTCACATAACCAAGGCATAGCTTCTTAAAAATAGTGCGTATGCCAGGTGTGGAGTTCCGATAACACCGACTCCGGCAAAAGTTACATCAATCGTTAGCATTCATTTTGTGCATTTTGTGCACCATCTCCCGAGTTTTGTGCACCTCAAATAACAGAGATATAGCTCCTTAAAAACAGTGCGTATGCCAGGCCTGGAGTTCGTCTAGCACCGATTCCGGCAAATCTTACATCAATCGTTAGCATTTATTTTGTACAATTTTGTGCACCACTCCCCGAGTTTTGTGCACCTCACATAAAGGAGATATAGCTCCTCAAAAAAAAGTGCGTATACCAGATGTGAAGTTCCGATAATACCGATTCCGGCAATAGTTACATCAATCGTTAGCATTTATTATGTGCAATTTTGTGCACCACTTCTCGAGTTTTGTGAACCTCACATAACGTAGATATAGCCTCTTGAAAATAGTGCGTATGCCAGGTGTGGAGTTCGTCTAATACCGATTCCGGCAAAAGTTAAATCAATCGTTAGCATTTATTTTCTGCAATTTTGTTCACCACTTCCCGAGTTTTGTGCATTTCAAATAACAGATATATCAACACTTGAAAACAGTGCGTATGCCAGGCACTGGAATTTGCATACCACCGACACTAATCAAAGTCATATAATTCGTTAGCATTTAGTACTTGCAATTTTCTGAAGGATCAACGGAGTTTAATACACATTAGGTAACTGGGATATAATCACTTGAAAATAGTGCGTATACCAATATCTCATGTGCGTACAGCGCCGACCAAATCTCTTAGTATATCATATTTTAGTACTCCTTCTGTAGAGTTATTTGCACCATGTCCCGAGTTTTGTGCAGCTCAAATACCCGAAATATAACGACTTGAAAATAGTGCGTATACCAATAACGGAAGTGCGTATAACGCCGACCAAATCTCTTACTATGTCATATTTTAGTACTCATTCTGTAGAGTTTTGTGCGCCAAGAACCGAGTTTTGTGCAACTGAAATACCCGAAGTATAACCATTTGAAAATAGTGCGTATACCAATATCACAAGTGCGTACAGCGCCGACCAAATCTCTTAGTATGTCATATTTTAGTACTCCTTCTGTAGAGTTATGTGCACCATGTCCCGAGTTTTGTGCAACTGAAATACCCGAAGTATAACCATTTGAAAATAGTGCGTATACCAATATCACAAGTGCGTACAGCGCCGACCAAATCTCTTAGTATGTCATATTTTAGTACTCCTTCTGTAGAGTTATGTGCACCATGTCCCGAGTTTTACGCAACTCAGATACCCGAAATATAACGACTTGAAAATAGTGCGTATACCAATAACGGAAGTGCGTATAACGCCGACCAAATCTCTTACTATGTCATATTTTAGTACTCATTCTGTAGAGTTTTGTGCGCCAAGAACCGAGTTTTGTGCAACTGAAATACCCGAAGTATAACCATTTGAAAATAGTGCGTATACCAATATCCCAAGTGCGTACAGCGCCGATCAAATCTCTTAGTATGTCATATTTTAGTACTCCTTCTGTAGAGTTATGTGCACCATGTCCCGAGTTTTACGCAACTCAGATACCCGAAATATAACCACTTGAAAATAGTGCGTATACCAATATGTGAAGTGCGTATTTCCTTTGAAAATTTTACAGGATGAACACTACAATTTGACGTACCACTAGCTCTGGTCACCACTGTACGCACTTGGGCTATTGTTATACGCACTATTTTCAAGTGTTTATATTTCATGCATCCGAGTTGCACAAAATTCGGGATATAGTGCACAAAACTCTACAGAAAAACAACTAACATTTGATATATTAAAATATTTGGTCCGCGTTGTACGCACTTGGGATATTGGTATACGCACTATTTTCAAGAGATTATCTCTCGGGTATTTGATTCCACAAAATTCGGGAAATGGTGCACAAAACTCTACAGAACGAGTAATAAAACATAACATAGTAAGAGATTTGGTCAACGTTATACGCATTTGGGATATTAGATTACGCACTATTTTCAAGTGGTTATATTTCGGGGATTAGAGGTGCACAAAACTCGGGACATGGTGCACAAAACTCTACAGAAGGAGTACTAACATTTGACATAGTAGAAAATTCGGTTGACGCTGTACGCACTTGAGGAATTGGTATACGCACTATTTTCAAGTGGTTATATTTCCGGTGTTTAAGTTGCACAAAACTCGGGACATTGTGCACAAAACTCTAGAGAAGGAGTACTAACATTTGACTTACTAAAAGATTTGGTCGGCGCTGTACGCACTTGTTCTATTTACATACGCACTATTTTCAAGTAGTTATATTTCCGGTATCTGAGGTGCAAAAAACTCGGGAAATGTTGCACAAAACTCTACAGAAGGAGTACTAACATTTGACTTACTAAAAGATTTGGTTGGCGTGGTACGCACTTGGGCTATTGGTATACGAACTATTTTCAAATGGTTATATTTCCGGTATCTGAGTTGCACAAAACTCGGGACATGGTGATCAAAACTCTACAGAAGGAGTACTAACATTTGACTTACAAATAGATTTGGCCGGCGCTGTACGCACTTCCGTTATTGGTATACGCACTATTTTCAAGTGGTTATATTTCGGGTATCTGAGGTGCACAAAACTCGGGACATGGTGCACAAAACTCTACAGAAGTAGTACTAAAATATGACATACTAAGAGATTTAGTCGGCGCTGTACGCACATGAGATATTGGTATACGAACTATTTTCAAGTGTTTATACTTCTGGTATCTTAGTCGCACATAACACGGAACATGGTGCACAAAACTCTAGAGAACGAGTACTAACATTTGACTTACTAAGAGGTTTGGTTGGCGCTGTACCCACTTAGGCTATTGGTGTACACTCTATTTTCAAGTGGCTATATATTTCGGGCATCTGAGGTGCACAAAACTCGGGACATGGTGCACAAAACTCTAGAGAAGGAGTACTAACATTTGATTTAATAAGAGATTTGGTCGGCGCTGTACGCACTTCCGATATTGGTATACGCACTATTTTCCAGTGGTTATCTTTCCGGTATTTAAGGTGCACAAAACTCGAGACATGCTGCAGAAAACTCTACTTCAAAAGTACTAACTTTGACATACTAACATATTTGGTCGGCGCTGTACGTACTTGAGATATTGGTATAAGCACTATTTTCAAGTGGAAACATTTCGGGTATCTGAGGTGCACAAAACTCGGGACATGGTGCACAAAACTCTACTCAAGTAATACTGACATTTGACACACAAAGAGATTTTGTTGGAGCTGTTTGCACTTGGTCTATTGGTATACGCATTATTTTCAAGTAGTTATATTTCTCTTATCTGAGGTGCACAAAATTCGGGACATGGTGCATAAAATTGCACAAAATAAATGCTAACGATTAATGTAATTTTTGGCGGAATCAGTGTTATCCGAACTTCACACCTGGCATACGCACTATTTTTAAGGAGCTATATCTCTGTTATTTGAGGTGCACAAAACTCGGGAAGTGGTGCACAAAATTGCACAAAATAAAAACTAACGATTGATGTAAGATTTGCCGGAATCGGTGTTAGACAAACTCCATACCTGGCATACGCACTATTTTTAAGGAGCTATATCTCTGTTATTTGAGGTTCACAAAACTCGGGAGATGCTGCATAAAATTGCACAAAATAAATGATAACGACTGATGTAACTTTCGTCGGAATCGGTGTTAGACGAACTCCTCACCTGGCATACGCACTATTTTAGAGAGGCAATATCTATGTTATGTGAGGTGCACAAAACTCGGGAAGTGGTGCACAAAATTGCACAAAATAAATGCTAACGATTAATGTAACTTTTGCCGGAATCGTTGTTATCGGAACTCCACACCTGGCATACGCACTATTCTTAAAGAGCTATATCTCTGTTATTTGAGGTGCACAAAACTCGGGAGATGGTGCACAAAATAAATGCTAACGATTGACGTAACTTTTGCCGGAATCGGTGTTAGACGAACTCCACACCTGGTATACGCACTATTTTCAAGAGGCTATATCTCTGTTATTTGAGGTTCACAACACTCGGGAAGTGGTGCACAAAATTGCACAAAATAAATGCTAACGATTGACGTAACTTTTGCCGGAATCGGTGTTATCCGAACTCCTCCTCTGGCATACGCACTATTTTTAAGGAGTTATATTTCTGTTATTTGAGGTGCACAAAACTCAGGAAGTGGTGCACAAAATTGCACAAAATAAATGCTAACGATTGATGTAACTTTTACCGAAATCGGTGTTAGACGAACTCCACACTGAGAAAAATCCATTATCCGGACAGCGGTATATTGTACAAATACAAGGATTCGTTATGTTTACTAAGGAAATCTGTACGGAGCGTACTTTATCCATATACTACATAGGTACTGCCTTTTACCCGCTTAGATATTACATCATGTCTCTGCAGGATGTCTGATATCTAACAATCTTCTGTATTTTACATACGTATACGTATGTTAAATACTTCAGCTATACGTTATATACGTCCATCTGTGTGTAAGATCCAGACCGCCTATAGACACTCTTTCTTTCGCCATGGCTGACGTCATTGAACTACCGTCTTTTGCTTGCGAAACGAGGTTGTTTACAAACGGAACAGAAGAGAGGAAGGAAACCTGGGAAGCCTGGGTAAGTACAATAGTTAACTATTACTTTAGTTAAATATTCCCATTAATTATATATTCTTTTAGTGTAACTTGCTTTAATATAGTACTAAGTAAGTAATGTAGTTTATGACTACAATTCTTACTATTGTAACTCGTAAATGATTGAGGAGAATGGAATGGGTGAATCTGAATTTTGAAAAAACTTTGAATATTAATGTTTTGAAACATATTATGTTTCAAGGTAGCAAAATGAATGTTATGTGTTTATTCATTCCATTTTATATGTGACGATTTATTACTTGGTGCAGATTTACTACAGGACTGCTTAACATAATTGCTAATAAACCGTTTTCAGCGCGGAAATTTCCTTGTGTAGTGAAGATTTAGGATTTAGATTTCTGGGCTTTCGGCATCAATGGCCTTGTTACCCCATATGAGGGATGACTTTCCTCGGCGAGTACACTATCCGGGGAAAGGAAGGGAAGAAAGGATTGGGGAAGGAAGAAAACGGCCTGGGACCTATATGTTAGGTACCACTCCGGCATTTGCCTGCTGTGAATGAGGAAAACCCAAGGAAACCTCATTCAGGATGGCTGGACTTAAAATCTTTTGATACTTTTTCGACCGAGTTCTCCCCCGGGATCGAACCCGGAACCGTTCGCACCGAAGGCGAGAGCGCTAGCGACTACCCTACGCGGGGCCACTTGTGTAGTCTAGAAAACTCATTTTTACTAGGATATTTGCAAAAAATTTTTTTTTTTTTTTTTGCTTTTAGTTTAACGCCCCATGATTGTACATCAATGTAAGAGAGAAGGTGACAATGAGATACATGATAATGGTGGAATCAAGAAAATGTAAGGAAACTGGAAAGTCTTAAGAATAACCACACCTACAGTGTTCACCAAAAGGCTATTTGTCGGGAGCAGGAATCGAACCAGGGACCTAACGCGTCAGAGGTAAGCGCTCTACTACAAAGCTTTCTTTTGTTTAAAGAACTTGTTTACATTGAAATATATATATTTTACGAAGATACTAACATATTTTACAGCCTCACTGAAATTTAAAAAAAAAAAAAAAGTAGTCAGGGAGAGTTTACTTGTCAGATTTTTATTTTTTAATTTAATTTATTTTTATTTTTATTTATTTTTGCTTTGTTATATTCCCTAGTTAATTAATGTTTGGGTTACTGAAAATTAAAACCTTTTTAGTATTATTGTTATGTCATCACTTTGGAACCAAAAAAGTTAGATTTTTTTTCTTGTGTTTTCATATAGGAAGTTGGTAAGTTTGTGCCTTAGCATTGGTTTGGTTTCTAGAACGTAATTGAAGGTCATGTTGAGTTGAGTCTTGGCGGGTTTAGAGTTCGTGAAGTGTCAGGCACTGCTTGTGCCCCTGTCTTCTGTCTGTGATGTTTCCTGGCTTTGGGCTGTGAGGTATTTATGTTGAGGAGTACCAACGCAGGCCGCGTGATATACAGGTAGCTTCAACAGCTACGAGTGCCAGATGTTCATCTTTCGTTACGGCGTGACTAATGCAGTATAGTACTAGGTTCAAATTCTATGGGTGGTAAAAATGGTCGTGGTGTGGTAAGAAATACAACGTAATTGTTATTAGTTTATTAGTGTTTCTTCATAGTATAGTTTCACTATTTCTAGAAGGAATTAAGTATTAACGAAGTAATAAATAAGCAAAAGCACACTTTGATTGGCGTTAACTATTTCTCATACTCCATTGAGAATGTTTTGATCCTCAGTTGCGCAAACATCCAGTGTGCGTTTTTTTGTTTGCTTACACTGCCTTATAGATGAGCTCCCTCGTGGCTAAGTGGTTAGTGAACACGCCTTTGGCGTGGGACACCCGGGTTCGATTCCCGGCCGGGGGCCACGGTGGCTCAGTGGTAGAAGGTTCACCTCTGGTGCTTGGGGTCCCGGGTTCGATCCCAGCCCCGCCAAGTGAACCTTGTGGTGGACAAACACCGTGTGCGTGGGTTTTCTCGGGGTTCTCCCGTTTCCTCCCACTTTCTTCATTCCACTATTTAATTCATTACTCATCACCGTCTCCATTAGCCTAACCATCATAACCGTAGGACATAAAACTCAAAGATTTCATTTCATTTTTTCGATTCCCGGCCGGAGCTTATGTGGTTCGGATTCCACGTTAATCTGTAGGTCCACGTCTCATACAGCCTTGCTGCTGAAAGGAACGTTAAAATCAAATCAGCACTGTTTTACAGATGCAATTGTTCGATTCCGAGTTCGAATGAAGCTTTTTACGGGCAGGGGGCGACTTTTATATATACAATCCAAGGATTTTAGTTATTAGTCAGTGATGCAATATATAGACCTATATATATTACAAAATTGAAAGTGACTATGTTTGTGACTCTTAATCTCTTAAGAGCTGCGGTGGCTCAGTGGTAGAGCGTTCACCTCCGGTACTTGGGGTCCCGGGTTCGATCCCAGCCCCCGTCAAATGAACTTTGTGATGGACAAACACCTTGTGCGTGGGTTTCCTCGGGGTTCTCCCGTTTCCTTCCACTTTCTTCATTCCACCTTTCATTCATTGCTTATCATCAGCGTCTCCTTTAGCCTAACCGGCATAACTGTGGGACGTAAAACTCAAAGGTTTCATTTCATTTTTTCTTAATCTCTTTGGAATCTTGTACTTAGGTTCACAGCAGAAGCGACGAAATAACTCGACTCATCCATTGTAGCTCTCTTCGCAACCAGTTTCCAAAATGTTGGCAATAAGTTTGCGAAACGGGATATGACGACTCCAATTTTGGGTGAAAAGTCGCTATAAAAAATAATAGAGAAATTCATTGTCTATAAGCATTGTTTTAAAGTTGTAGATGTAAACTAAACAATATGTTCTACTCACTGGCGCAAATCCGTGGGGGGGGGGATGACGGATACATGTCCCCTCCAATCTTGGAACTGAGGGGGACTTCTCCCCAATAATCCGATTTGAAATGTGTTTTTTGGGAGAAATTTGATTATTTTTGTCCGATTGCTACAAAGGAACGTGAGATAAAATAGATGTCCCCCAGATAAGCCTCAAATCTGCAGCCTCCCAACGCTGAAAACAACTCTGATCCTCCACAACATTGTTTTTCAACTTCATAAGTATTTTGGACATCGTCAAAAAAAAGTATGGTAACGGTCTTACCCCCCCCCCTCCCAATGTTGAAGACAGATTTGCGCCGCTGGTTCTACTCACATCTTTGTAAATAGGGCGCAACCAATCCTTTAATTCAGGGATCATTTTTTTGTAAAAGAAAAAGTGCAGAATAATTAAAAGACCCCAAAGGACAAATATAACAAACATCTTCTTCGCCTTTATTCACGCAATCTATAGCTAATCTTGTTGCTATCGGTAATGATGTATTACGTGTGTTTCTCAACGGAAACTCTGCGAACTAAAGGACATCAAGTTTGTAGTTGTTCTTCGTTAGAGGGCAAGGGTAACATAACAATGCAGGATTGTGGGGCAGTGAGTATGCTGTATTTCCAAACTCTTCATCAGTTGCGCTGATTAAAACAAACAAACAGAAAAAAAGAACGTAAAAACTGTTTTGAACTAATAATGCTTCTCTACAGATGAACATTTTGTTTCGAGCAGAAAGTCGCTAAATGTGTAAGTAGGTAAATCGTCATTTAAAAATCACCCAAAAAAGTCTCCAATCGGAAAAAAATATTTTTTTGTCGCTATCGTAGGGCGACCATACGTCCCGTTTTGACCGGGACAGTCCCGTTTTAGTGGCGTGTCTCGGCCGTCCCGTCAGTAGATGGAAAAAGTAGTATTCGTCCCGTTCTATGTAAATGAAAGAAGTAAATAACAAACCCAGTATCTTTACTCCTTTTAAAAGTATTAATAATTAATAATAACAAAGAGGCAAAAATTGAACTGAAATTCCCTATATTAAACATACTCTATAGTTCGCAGTACTGCTCGAAAGGCAGCAGAGGTTTTAGCAGTTGGTTGTGTGTTGAACAAATTTCAACGTGTCTTTCCTTTTTCATAAGTACCCGTTCTGTAACAAAGAGAGAGAGGAGGAAATCTGATATCAAGGCACTGATAAGAACAAAGGTAGATCTAAAAGTCTAGGGTTGCAAGAACCTGTCCCGTTTTTAACTGAAAATTTTATGGTCAACCTACGCTATCGTTGAGGTCGAATTCCCCTTATTTAGCGACTTTACCCAAAATTGGCAACATTGACCCCCACCGAACAACCAGGGTTGAATTCAGGGGGTAGCCCGGGGGGAATCTCCCCCCCGAAGAAAATTCATCCCCCCCCGGAGAAACTCCCAAAATTTCAGTCACAAAATGTAGAAATTACTTCACCCAATTATTTGCTTTTCTGTCCGTGTACGTGCAGACGAAATCCGATCTCTCAATATACATATAAATGACGCAGACCCATTCTATATAAATGTTAACATGTAACATCTAAGATAGAATACCAAATAGTGAATAAAACTTGTATTTCTTAACGCTATGACTGAGTTTGGCAGAACATGAAATTGTTAACTGTTGAAGAAAGGTTTGTATTTTAGTAGGTACTATACTCTCGCCCTATATTATATATTAGTAGGTAGCACTAGCACAGGTTGAGATACGAAAGGAAAGATAGGGAAGATCTTTCGATCATTCCATATAATCTCTCATGTCAGCAGACTTCAGTTCTTGAAAATATACAGTTCCTACATTATTTGAAATAGGGCGCCTAAATCCCATTTCTCGCATCGGAAGTAACAGACGTAAATGTGTTTTACGATTGTTAAAGTAAACACATCTTTCTTTAATTAAAAATAATTCAGTTAAAGGGTGAGATTCAGTGGGCGTCATTTAGAGGGATCAGGGAGGAACAGTTATCCCTCCTTGATTAGAGACTTATATAGAATTTATCAATATGATAATAGTATATAAGTGAAAGATTGCTATTGAAGGTGGCCAAGATCCTGCTCAGTGCCGTTCCATGGGGGAGGGGCAAGCGGGGCGACGGCCCCGGGCGCCGAAGTAAGGGGTGAAAAATTCGGGAGGGAAAAAGAAAAAAGAAGGAAAGAAAAACAGAGGAATGAAATACATGTGGACATATATAAAATGAAAGGAAAAAAGTAATGAAAAGTGCTCAAAATCAAGGAAAAGCAGGGTTTACTTTTTAAAATTTTCCCACCTTTGGCGGCTGGTCTGTCGACCTCACTCATATATACGGGGATGCCGTCGTATACTCTCGCGCCAAGCGCTGATTTTCCACGACACGGCACTAATCCTACTGAAGATTTCGTCAACTAAACTATTGATGTATATGCAGTGAAGAAACCAAGGCTAATATGTTTGATTTAGAATCAGAAGTGTGAGAAAGAATGATAACTTTTTATTAAGATATTCCTAAGTATGTTTGTTTTAGGAGAAAAAATATTTCAGTTAATTTAAATCTTTTTAAAAATTTTTACATTAGTAACAAACAGTAATTACTGAATATAGGAAATAATAAAAATAGTTACTGTAAATAGCAGTTAAAGTTTAGTCTAAACTATTTTTGCCAGTCTTTATTTAATGTTTTAGATGAAATCAAACGATTGTTTTCTTAAAATTATAATCTCATTGAATATTTATCAGCAATTAGTCTCAATATTAGGTAAGATGTGTATGTGAATGGAATTGTTAAATATGCTGCTTTCTTGAAAAAAATACAGAAAAATAACCCTCCCCCGAGCAGTTGACATTCCCCCCCGGGTGTAAATGTCTGAATTCAACACTGCGAACAACACCCCGTTATCTTTAGCCTAGCCAGCATAATAGTGGGACGTAAAACTTAAAGATTTCATTTCGAACAACACTCCCAGAAACCTATTGTTATACCATTCCCAAAACACCCTTTTGTACAGTTCTCCCTATTCGAAAAAAAAATTGTAAATAGCAGTGTTCATATATAAATATGGAACTCAATTTCCCTGAATTTTCCAGGTTTTCCAGGTATTAATTTTTCAATTTCCAGGTCTAGTGGAAGAAACTAATAGTACGAGAACACATAAATTTTAAGAATACTATATTTATATATTTGAGAATGGCCACCCTTCTCCCCAATGAACGATTGCAATTAAATATTGAGTCACAAGAAAATAAATAATTAAAATAAATAAAATTTAAGTTGAAAAATATGAAGTTGAGAAACCTACTAAGGGAATTATATAATACTTTTGTTCCATACTTGAATACATTCAAAATATACAAAAATATTGGCTTGGGGAAGAAAAAAGGGCCCGCGAGATTTTAACTGATTCTTATAGTACTCGACAACAGAAATAAATTACTGAAAGAATTTTCAAAATCGGCGCAGGTAAACATGCAGAAAATCGCATTTTCATGTACCGGTTCAAAATGGGGAAGAAAAGACGACCGCGAGATTTTAATTGATTCTTGTAGTACTCGTCGAGAGAAATCGATTAGTGAAGGAATTTTCAAAATCGGCGCAGGCAAACATAGAGAAAATCTCATTTTCATTTTCCGGTTCAAAGTGGGGAAGAAAAAAGGGCCGCAAGATTTTAACTGATTCTTGTAATACTCGACGAGAGAAATCGATTAGTGAAGGAATTTTCAAAATCGGCGCAGGCAAACATGGAGAAAATGGCATTTTCATGTACCCGTTCAAAATGGGGAAGGAAAAAGGTTCCGCGAGATTTTAACTGATTCTTGTAGTACTCGTCGAGAGAAATCGATTAGTGAAGGAATTTTCAAAATCGGCGCAGGCAAACATAGAGAAAATCTCATTTTCATTTTCCGGTTCAAAGTGGGGAAGAAAAAAGGGCCGCAAGATTTTAACTGATTCTTGTAATACTCGACGAGAGAAATCGACTAGTGAAGGAATTGTCAAAATCGGCGCAGGCAAGCATGAAGAAAATGGCATTTTCATGTATCAGTTCAAAATGGGGAAGAAAAAAGGGCCCGCGAGATTTTAACTGTTTTTTGTAGTACTCGACGAGAGAAATCGATTAGTGAAGGAATTTTCAAAATCGGCGCAGGCAAACATGGAGAAATTGGCATTTTCATGTACCGGTTCAAAATGGGGAAGGAAAAAGGTTCCGCGAGTTTGAACCGCTACGATGTATGTTCACGAATGTCCCCGTCTTCTCAAATTTAGTTAATTACTGTGACACTGAAACATGTGACACAGAGTCACATTGTGGATGACTGCAATCGGCAACCACTGCACATATACTCCTCCCGCCCCACAGTTTGATTATTTCGATCCATTCCTCACGTGCTAACGGCATGGTTCAACATCTGCAAGAAAGAGGTAAATGTAACGTTCAATTGGCAATAGCTTTTCACCAAATTAAGCTGCATGAAATCTGATTGCATATTTGACATACTGAGAAAATTCTAGTCCGTGGCCATATGTATCACATATCCCATCAATTCATAAAAATTTTGAACACAAAATTACGGTCGTCCGTGTGACGTACTCCCAAAAGGCCTAATGTGTATCACCCACCTCACATTCAATGAAACCACATCCGTGTAGAATTTAGAAAGGAACTTCTTATGATGTATACAGGATGTCTCAAACGTTCCCTGACATAGGATAACTCTGTTATTATCAGAGTTACAACAAAATGTAAGAGGAAAAACATCTCGAAATATGACGTTTTCAATCTAAAGTGAACACTTTTTAAAAAAAATCGGACGAGATGTTTGTGCTGTATACTCTTTATGCACCCAATTTTAAATGAAAATGCAACGTTGTCATTTACCTGGACCCACAACATAAGTGAATGAAGTTACTGTTTGAAACGGGGGCTGGCCATCGACATGTTAGCGTAAAAGACAGTAACTTCACTCACTTACGTTGTGGGTCCAGGTAAATGGCAATGTTGCATTTTCATTTCACATTGGACGCATAGCGAGTGTACAGCGCAAACGGGTCATCCGATTTTAAAAATTCCTTCACTTTAGAATGAAAACATTATATTTGGAGACGCTTTCCAAAGTAGTATAATTTAGTTTGTTTAAATTTACAATTTAATACAAGTAGATTCGGATTTATATGCGTAGGATTTTGTATGCATCTAACTAATGAATTCTTTATTTTCATGCTTAACTTAGTGACTTGGCTTTGGACTGCAACTGATTATTGTAACCCATTATTGCTTGAGAAGAAACAAGATATCCGAATCTTCATTTGGAGAAATCAAACGTCTATTGGAAAGCTGGGGATTACAATCATTAATTTCTACATTTCAAGGTGCGTAAATTATATATTCTGTGTTTCTTGTTAAATTACTATTACTATTATTGGGTTTAGAATCAATCAAGCACTTCATGATATTTTATGGGGATCAAGATGGGTGCCGGATAGATAAGTATTTGAGCGTCAGGCTCTTATTTCTTTTCAATTTAATATTTAATCAATGATTATTTTTCTCCCTCATTATTCCACCAAATCGTATTCCAAGATCATATATCCATTTTTGATCGATATATCCATATTTTTGATCTCTTTCATATTTCTATATTTTCGATTTTTGATATTGTTTATATTTCGATATTGCTGTATTTTTCGATATTTCGAACAAGTTTCGATAGTTTGTCAATATCGATTATCTATATCTAAATTCGGATATCCCAAAGCCCTATCGAACCCCCTCCGAAATGAAGTTTTTGGCTATGGACCTGATTAGGGATGCGCACGAGACAAGACGAGACAGAATTTTTGTTACGAAATTCGAGACGAGATAGAGCTCTTCCAATAGAAACGGATCCAGTTTTCGAGACGAGACATAACTTTCGCGGCACCTTTTCGAGAGGAGACAATCTCAAATCTTTTCTCTTGCGCATCCCTACACTTGATCATGAGGTATCAAAAAAAAAAAAAAAAAAAAAAGTTAATGAGAAATACCGGTAACATGTAAATACAATATAGGTAGTTAAAACATTTTTGTTTTCATTCTTCAGTAATGCATTATTATTAATCTCAGGGGGGCGCGGTGGCTCAGTGGTAGAGTGTTAACCTCCGGTGTTTGGGGTCCCTGGTTCGATCCCAACTCGCGCCGTGTGGACTTTGTAGTGGACAAACACCGTGCTCGTGGGTTTTCTCGGGGTTCTCCCGTTTCCTCCCACTTTCTTCATTCCACCATTTCACTCATTTCTCATTATCTCCGTCTCCTGTAGCCTAACCGGCATAATCGTGGGACGTTAAACTTAAAGATTTCATTTTTTATTAATCTCTGTATTTTATAGTGTATTCTCAAGCTTAAGGTGATGTATAATTAAATTTTGAATTCAGTTAACTTATTTTGTTTCTCAGATTGTTTTTAAAATGTATGTACAAACGTTTATTTTCATTCTTGAGAGTTTAAAGTGACGTATAGTTATTAAACATAGTATTTAATATTGTACTCTTAACGTGGAAGTGATATACAGTTAACTTTTGAATTCAGTTAACATTTTTCTCTCTGAAATTGCTTTAAAAAGTATGTAAAAACGTTTTTATTTTATTTCTTGAGTGCTAAAAGTGATGCAAAGTTATTAAGCTTACTACTTTATATTGTATTCTTAACCCTAAACTGATACACAGTGCGTTTTTGAATAAATTATGTCAAGTTATTTGAGTGACGAACACTGGTAGAAAATCCTGACTACTACTGGAACATTTTGATTTTAAGGTGACGACTACTGGTGCAAGGATTTTAAAATATTGTTTTTCCTCCAACGGCTACTCCTTTTTTAATTCTAACTACATGGTCATTATAGGAAGGATCAGTGAGTCTTTCCAACTATGGTACAGCTCCGACAGATTCACGATGCTCAGAGAAGAGACAAAATAGTATGTTTTCAACCTTAAAGTGAGAACCACTGGCGTTTTTACCCTGCTATGCAAAAGTAAGTGAGTACTCCAATGGAGTTCCAATGCGGTACTTAATTTCTGCGTTTTAGATATATGGAAATACATGTCTCTAAAATGTAAAGAACTGATTTTTTTTTTTTTTTTTTTTTTTTTTACTGAAAACTGCAACTCGGTAAGCCTTATGGATACCGAGGTATGGGAAAATAAACTATAGGTATGTGGGGCTTGCATACTTGACGCTACAATTCGGAAATTGAATTAAAATATGACTAACGGCTATCAAGATGTTGTCAAATAAAGGGAGGACCAACACAGTTAAGGGGTTTTCGTGTTAGATGCTAAAATTTCCGAAATCGGTCATGGAAAGTTAATAAACACCAGTAGCAATTTCATCTTAAAGTAATTAGATATCTTCATGGAGTGTTAGAACATCATGGAGTCTACCAAAATTAAATTTTAAAAGCTTTTGAAAATATAATCTGACATTTGTAAACAGTATTTGAAATATGTGTTTACCCAAAACTTCCAGCTAGTACATCTAACATCTGGAGAAACACTGTGAAATAAAAGCTTGAAATTTCGGAAACAATTATTGGTCGCAACAAAATTAAATAAGATGGTACTTCTATGGGTTAAATCAGTACCTCAGTACAATTTCGATCGAAAGATTAGTTCAGTCCTAGGTTTTCTTCAGGCAATTCCAAGGGTTCATCGAGCTGTGCAAAAGAATGAAAATTCGCTGTCAATATCTAAGATAGTAAATAAGATATAAGGAATTATATATTTTATGACGTGAAAATAGAGATCTTTATGGATTTGTACTTTTGGGTCTTTCCTAAAAGAAAAAAATTCAGAAAACTACTGTATATACCTTAATAGACAATTCAGTGGGCGGGGACACAGTAGCTTAGTGGTAGGGTATTTAACTAATCTTTTTTTTTTTTTTTTTTGCAGAAACTATTGGAGTATTCACTTAACCCATAGAAATACGATCATACTTAACTCCCTATTTAATTTTAAAATTAAATAAAAGGAAATATTTCAGTGTAGCGACCCACGATTATGCATTTTAGTCTCAGGGAGATTATGATTAAAGCAAGTGAATGTTGTTGACAGAATTGATGGAATGCAAAGGTGGGAGGAGAGTACCCCGAGAAAACCCACGAATACGATGTCCACTACAAACTGACTTGGCCGTGGATCGAACCAAGAACCCAATACACCAGAGGTAAGCACTCTACCACTAAGCCACTGTGCCCCCGCCCATTTAATTGTCTATTAAGGTATATACGGTTGTTTTCTGAAATTTCTTCTTCTTACAGCAAATACTCAAAAGTACAAATCCATGTGGGTCTCTATTTTTACGACGTCATAAAATACATAATTCCTTATATCTCGCTTGCTATATTAGATATTGACAAAAAATGTTCACTTTATTTCAGAGCCCGATGAACGCTTGGAATTGTCCAAAGAAAATTTAGAGCTGAATTAATCTTTCGATCGAAATTGTACTGACGAGTCTGAGGTTCTCACTTAACCCATATAAGTACCATCTTATTTAACATTTGTTAGGATCAATAATTGTTTTCTGAAATTTCAAGATCTAATACGCTTTTATTGTATGGTGTCTCTCTAGCTGCTAGATGTACTAGCTGGAACTTTTAGGTAAATACATATTTCTAATACTCTTTACAAATGTCAAAATATATTTTACAAAACTTTTAAAATTTAATCTTGGTAGACCCCATGATGTTCTTAAACACCATGGAAATACCTAATTATTTTAAGATGAAATTGCTACTGATGCTTATTAACTTTACATGACCGGTTTCGGAAATTTTACCACCTAACACGAAAACCCCATAACTATATGGTTCCTCCCTTTATTTGACAATATCTTGATAGTCATATTTTAATTAATTTTCTAAATTGTACTGTCTAATATGCAAGCTCCACGTACCTATGGTGTCGCTTTTTATTTCACCATATTTCGGTAACTGTTAGGCGTACCGACTTGCGGTTTCGGTAAACACACACCTCTAACGTTCTTTAAAACGTTATTAAGACATATTTTAGAATATTTAGAAATGAGAGTTCTGGGAATATCATGGTACCCGAAAACCCCCATCAGGGCGTGTGTGTAGTGTATTTAATTGAAACTACTTTTGAGGTTGTTGTAAGCCCTCGTAATTACGTTTCCGAAACTGCACCATCTAGTACGCAAACTCCACAGTTCTGTAGTGTCGCTCTTTATTTTCCCATATCTCGATATCCATAAGGCTTACCGAGTTGAGGTTTTCGGTAAACAGATGTCAGTTCCTTACATTTTAGAGACATATATTTTCATATATCTAAAAAATACAGACATTAGGTACCCCATGGTAGCCCGAACACCATTGAGGTACCCACTTACTTTTGAATGGTAATACATTTTGAGTTGTTGTTCAGCATCAATAAACACTTCATAGTTTTTCTACGTGCAACCCAAAAGTCCATACCTGACCTAACAGATTTTGTCCATTTAATCTCAAAAATGTTAAGATACTTTGTATTGTTAAGTACAACCAAATTAAGCACACTGAATATAACATTTTAAATATTTTCTGATTTTTGTTGCAGGTATTTCGTGCATCAAACCAGGATTCTGCTTGAAAGACAGTCAAAAGAAGCAGTGTAGGTTGTGGCTAAAAGTACGCCCTTTCTGAAGACAGACTCAGTTGTACTTACATTATTTTGTACGAATATATAACCCTAATAAAGATACTGTACTACAAATTATTTCTTTCTTCCATAAATTATAATAAAATATTATCTCTGTTTAAAGAAAATGATTGTTAATGTTAAGTCATTTTAATTCTTTTTCTCTGTAATAAGAACATTATCCCTAGCAATATTTTTTATCTTTGTGCTATTGCGATTGGATGAAGTAAAATTCTATACGAAGCACTATTATTTCAGACATGCATTAATAACTAATGTATTGTTCTGTATGTAAGATAATGTGTATACTGAACATGTCTAGCGAAGGTGTTGTTTTAATACAGAATCTATAACTCAGCTTTTCAGTAGTCAACTTTATTGGGAATCCGAAGAAAGAAGTTAAAAAAAAAAAAATGTTGGACTTACCAGCGTGTGTGTGTTCGAATTCTGGACTAATCCAAATTATCCAGAGAAATCATTATATATTTCTTTGTTGCTATTTCAGATGTATCCTTTATCCAAGTCGTATGAAACGGAGACTTCATACATCGCTATACTTTGTATGAACTATGTTCCGTATTTACTTAATCACTTTGTAACTTTCTCTAGTGTTGACAAGGCCGCAGGTGTCAATCGAATAGTTTAGTGTTTCACTCATGTCACCTTGTGACTAAGGTACGTCCTGTCGGTATATATATGGTACTGGGTTCAATTAGCGATAAAATACATTTTTAGCGTTAAACAAATGCAAAAATCTATACGAAATGAGATACCGTGATCTCTGACTTACGGATAACACCAAGCAACTAATGGTACTGAGTGTGATTGAGTTTACTAATTACTATTTGGCTAAAATCAGTGTTCCTTTATCTATAGTTCTTTTCGTGCTTTGAATTGCAAAGTTTGAAATAACCGTTTTAAATTATTGTGTATATATATCTTCCGAGTAATTCTGAGAATCATTGCTCTTTCTTTAAGCAATGTATGAGACTGTTAAATTGCTCTTTCCTTAAAATGTTGCACTAAGAAGGATGCATCCAGGAAAGTCCAAATTTGCAGAATGTCTATAGCAGGGAAGAATAAATATGTTTAGTCGATGGCTGCACAACGCCTCCGCTGTCACCACGTTGTCACACAGCGAATACAGCGAACGTTTAAGAGTATTCTGCACTTACTATTAGGTATCGGCCTGGGAACTTTGGCGCATCTACCCAGTCTCCTTCTTGGTGTTTCATTTTTAATGGCGAGTACTGAGTAGGAATAATATTGTAAGCGAATGCGTTTCCGGCTGACACCACACTTTTAATTATTGCGACATTTAAAAAAAAAAAAAAAAAAAAAACCTGTTAATTAAAATGTACAGAGAAGTTATTTCTGGAAAATTCTATTCAGGCCTCTTGTGGTAACAACTGCACTTTAGTAGAAGATACTATTAAGGAAAAGAATGAGGTAAAATAATCTTTATATCGTACAAGCAATGGATGATAACAGCTTAATAAATGATTGTACACCTTGTCTCAAAAAGGTTGAGCGCATTCTTTATTGGTGTTTTGAGGCAAAAATTTTCAAAGTCCAACTTCGGGTATCTTCGGGAAATAGTAAACCAGGTTCGAACCTCCAAGCCAGCCTTTGCAATCGGGAAAAAGTTTGCAGATGTGTTTTTCTTCTTTTAAATATAATAAGACTTGTTATCAAGTGTAGAAAAAAGCAACATTGATTGAAATATTTAATGATACAATATTTCGAAACTTTGTATTAATGTCAGCAAATGTTTGTTTGTCATTTAGCTCTCCATACGTGATGGAACATTTAGATACGTAAACGAATCTTTCCATATGTAAAAGAATGCTCAAAGTTAATACATAGGATATAATTATCACCTGAGTACTAAAATAAAAGTCAAAGTAGAACAGAAATAGCGTTTGTAGTGGATATGAATGTCATAATTGTCTTGAGAATATTTATACATCGCTAAAAGTACCTTAGCAGAAGTCCTTGTGTTAGCTCACTGGTAAGTTGTCGGACCTTAAATCATAAGGTTATAAGTTCGAATCTTATCTGGGTCAATGCCTTTTTTAAAAATTATATTTTCCGCAATGCATGAAAAATTATATAAAATAATTACATTAAAATATATCAGTTGTATATATATAACATAATCATTGCAGAATGTAGTAATTATTATGTTTAAAATATAAAATCTGAGATAATTTTCACAGTAGGTCGGTATTATATATGAGAATGTTAAATGCAAGTTAGGAAAATCGTTTAATAGCAATAAATAAATTATGTAGTGTATTTATTTCCAGCTATTTGTCATACAGATGTAACTTCTCAATATTCTCAATACAGCATGTCATTTACATTCGTGAAATACAGTATATTCCTACGAATATAGAAAGTGTGTAAACAGAGTATCCAAAGTCGGATCCTGCTTCAAGACACATAACTTTTCCCGATCCCCTTAACGTCACGGGAAGAAACACAAATTCTCTTTAGAACGGAATGTCGTTACTTAGAGTCTCATTCGAATACGTTGAATATGCTTTTGTATATTCATTTCTCTCTCTCTCTCTCTCTCTCTCTCTCTCTCGCTTTGTTTATGTGTTGCGGAATATCCCAAGTTGAATACATTTGCAAAGTATATGACCATCAGTGTAATGGAATACCGGAAATTGAAAGTTGTGTTTCTTCAGGTTGGATTTGCGTGTTCATGTTAGCTCACTGGTAGAGTACGGGCTTGTTAATGAGGTCGTCTTGAGTTCAAAGCCTGCAGAGAATTATCTTTTTTTTTGTTTTGTTTTGTTTTGTTTTGTTAGTAGAATTGCACAGAAATCGGATTCAAGGAGTAGTTTACTTCTAGAAATATTTTCAGAAGCGTTTAGGTAGCCCTGAAAAGGACTGTTTTCGGGAGTTAAGGCGGGGACATTAATATTGTGTCCAATACTTATTTTATTTATTGAAATCCGCTGACTCCAACAAGAGAATCCCAATTACAGGAGTCTTACATAAAATATTACATCTATGTTATCAATTTAAAACAAACACTAGAATAAAAAAAATCACCCTTCTGAATTTATTACACGCCCTATTCTTCTGAGCATGGAATCTATTAAATGGGTGACAAATTTATCTCCTTCCCCTACCTCCAGCTATGCTTCGGAAACAAGATGCCACAGGTCATCTTGGGTCATCTGCCTCAGGCCAACTATCCCTTAGAGTACTCTTCACTTCTGCCCACATATTTTCCATGAGATTGAGGTCTGCTCCACGAGGCGACCAGTCAATTAAATCAATCTCAGGCTGCCCTGCGAACCATTCCTGAACCACACGGGAAGTATGTATTGGCGACTGGTCTTGCTGGAACTGAATTACACCATCAGGCTGAAATACTCGTACAGATAGCACCATGATATTACTCATAATATCTAAGTACTGAGCACTGTCCAGGTGTCCTTCAATTCTGTGAAGCTGTTCTGCTCCGCGCTTGAAAATCCAACCCCAACATGAAATAGATACATGGCCACTGCGATTTCAAGCAGCAACACATCCAGGGTCATATCGGGTGCCTCTCGGGCGATACACAAAACGGCGTCCCTCATTTGATGTTGTGAATATGGATTCATCTGAGAAAACTACGTTTTCCCAATTGCGACCCACATTCGCCTGTGCAAACGCGAGACGGTAAATTTTGTGGTCGTCTGAGAGTTTTTCCTTCACGGCAGCAACACAGCCACGTAACCCGGCATGACGAATCCTTCGCAGAGCTGTATGCTTACTACCAGGAAAAAGAGAAGCTTCCCTTAGCTGTCTAGACGTCCTTAGTGGGTCTAGCCGGGCTTCGTTTACTAATCTCGCATCTTCGGCTTCGGTTGACACATGCGGACAACCAGAAGATCGTAAATTACCAGTTTGACGTGTAGGGCCATATTTCCGAATCCATCGCTTTCCTGTAGAGGCCGGGACACCTACTCGCCTGCTAGCTGCAGTTGCAGAATAGCCTTCCAACTCTCATAAAGTAATTACTGCTGTACGTCTATCCATAGTTACCAATGTTCTGAGCTGTGAGCAGGAAGCAATAGGTAAAAGCTAGTACCTGACGCGTGGTTGGTTAATTGCACGACACGCCTATTGTGGGGAACGACTTGGTCAACGACTCGCGAAAGAAATCTGGAAATGGTGCGCCGTAATAATAATATTAAAAACAGTTTTTATAAAGGAGTATTAATACATACGAAAAGCTGTTTAAAGAATGAATTGTTATACTGACTTTACACGTATAAAAACATATACCATATACCAAACAGATTGAGCGATATGATGATAGCTGTATTGAGACGAACACTTTCGAAGTCCAACTTCGGGTATCTTCTGAAAACAGTAAACTAAAGCTGCTGGTTCGAACCTCCAAGCCAACCTTAGCAATCGGGATAAAATGTACAGATATGTTTTTCCTTCTGTTAAATATAATAAGACATGTTGAAATGGTATTAAGTGTAGAAGAAAAGTAAAGTTGATTGAAATAGTTAATGATACAATATTTCGAAACTATATATTCACACTCTCGTTTCGTCATTGTGATTTCCATACGAAAAAAATAATTTACGTATGAGCTCAGTTATATTTCAGAAGCAGCTTCCGAAAAGCGGTCATGTTAGCTCAGTGGTACACCCCCTAGCGTTTAAATCGTGAGTTCGATACCCGTTCAGGTGAGATTCTTTTATGATATTCTACTTCCCTCAATGCATGAAAATTATGTAAAATAGTTACATTACAATTCATCAGTTGTATATATCAGTTGAATATATATATTCATATCATTTCACGACATAAGCAATTCTTATCTTTAAAATATAACATTTGAGGTATTGACAGAACGTCGGTATGTTATATGTGAATATTAAATACAAATTAAGAAAATCGTGTAATAGCAATAAATAAGTTATGTAATGTATTTATTTGCAGCTATTTTCATACGCAGGTAACTTCTCAATATTCGCACTGCAGCATTTAGGTAGAGCATATCAAAAATCGGATCGTGGTTCAAGACAAAAAACTAGCTAGCCCCAAACTGTCACGTAAGAAACTCACGAATCGCAAAAGTAAAGTGAAGAGATTGAGAGCGGTAATACCTTAATCGCTCTCTCTCAACTCTCTCTTATCTGCATTTATACATATAAAAGTGTATGTATGTATGTTCCAACATAACTCATGTATGCCTAGAGCAGGGTTTCTCAACCTGGGAGTCGTGGCCCCTAGGAGATCGCGAAGATAAGCGGAAGAGATAAATATAGTTAGAATCTAATACCGGAAATTATTTTGAATTTTGTTCTGATATGCATACTTTTATTTTTTATACATACTGTACAGAACAATAAAAAATAAGTCTACTGAACATTGACAAAGGGTGCAGAGTTGTTTAAAAATGAATTTAAATGAAAGACGTATGATATGATACTAATGAGAACTGTATATAGAAATACTAGAAAAATACACATGGAACAAAACCTGCACATTGAAATACAATTAAAATTGAAACCTAATGAGATACCTAAGCATGGTGTAATTTCACTAGTGCAGCAATGCCCAGTTCAATCTTCGTAACGAACATTATGAAGCCATTTTCAACTGATAAGCGATTTCTTGTCTTTGTTTTAATGTTTACCATGAAAAAAAAAAAAACTTTCGCACAAGTACGATGTAGCAAATGGAATTATTACTTTTAAAGCAGCAGATACCAGACCAGGATATTCTTCTCTCCTCATCAGGCATAACTTGTCCAAGTCTTCGTTACAGAAAACCAGTTGCAAAGACTTGTAGCATGATCATTCTATTATTTGGTTAAGAAGTTGTGGGCTTAGATCAGATACGTTAATGGCCTCTTCAAAGAAGGAGTTTAACATCCATCTTGAACCAGCACCTTCGTCGTTGGGAATATAGATAGTACAGTTACTGTATCCACTGTCAATGCCGGGCGCCGAAAAAAGGGGGCACAAATTTCGTAGGAAGTGTGTTACTCTTGTTAGGAAAGTAGGGATGCACGCGAGACAAGACGAGACGAGAAATGGAAAAGTCTCGTCTCGTCTCGCAACCTCAAGCGTTGGTCTCGTCTGGCGTAAGGTATCGTCTCGCAAATGTGAAGTCTCGTCTCGCGTCTCGCATAAAATTTTGAGTCTCATCTCGCGTCTCGCGCGAGACTTTCTTGCATGGTCTCGCATATATTCTAGGTCAAAATTTTGCAATGTGTTATTCTATGGCTGTTAATGAATGATGATGTGATATTCTGTCCGAAGGCAGGTATTTGACCTAAAAGTCCCTTGGCAAGGTGAATGGTGGTTTGCCATTGCTTTCCATGGGATGAATGTTCATAACATCCTAAGGAGACGGAACCTAGAGTTCAATATGGTATCCGAACTTGTGTCCCCTCCGCTCCAAATTAAAAGAAACGTTGTGTTGGAATTTGATCGCTGGACCATTAATTTTCGTCAAATTAATAGCATAATTTACAGCAAAACCAGCATAAATTGTTGCTGGATCCAACATTGTTTTCCAGCTTAGAGGTCTCCAGCAATATTTGCCTCTTCTAAAATATCGTCGCCACTATCAACATTTACACGTTTTGGTCGTTTCCTTGAAGGGTGATTTTCCAGTATAAAGACGTTTTTATACCACCAAAAGCGCTTGTACACAACAAAAGAACTCCTCACAACACAATACGACCCAATTCTTTTGGTTCGTTCGGGCTTGTAGCAATGTTGGATTATCGCATTTTATCAACTTTCGCTTTCAACTTATACTGCCAGATCTAGAAAATAAAATTACTGACAGATATAGGGCCATTCCTACCATCTCCCACGAAACCTATAGGGACATCCTGCCAAACCAGTATTTGAATTAAACTTCCGAACTAGAGGGGGATGTTTTTGATAAATATATAGAAAGAAAATACTTATTCCATGTAAAAATATCATGTTATTTCTGCGAGCCGGGCCGGGGATAAACTTTGACGAGAGGGGATTTCCCCGCCATCCCCCAACATTAATCGCTAGTAGTAATGTGAAAAAGACAGAAACAACAGAAATATCATATTTCGCAGCAATAGGGAGTCTTATTCGCTTTTCAGACCAAAAATAGAAGTTCATGTATTCGTGCGCGCCCGCGTGTATATGTTTGTGTCGCAAAATAAAGTCCTAAATCGATGCTGTAATAAATTTCCAATTTACAAAGCTTTTCTTTTTTACAACTAAAGAAGGCTTTAATTCTGAAAATTAAACCTTGATTAATAATAAATCTCATAAAATGTCTATTGCCCCAATCACTTTTTTGTTCCTGGAGGCATTAACGCTCAACTTAGAAAACTCAATAAATGTAAAATTACTAAATATACATTAAATGTAATTCATAAATGTTGCGAGACTGCGAGAAGTCTCGCGAGACTTCTCGTGCGAGACTTAACCGAGTCTCATCTAGCATGGTTTAGTCTCGTCTCGCGTCTCGCATAAAATTTTCACTCTCGTCTCGTCTCTCTCTCGTCTCGCGTCTCGCGTGCATCCCTATAGGAAAGTGCATTGCACATGTATAAAATAGAAGGAAAAACGTAATAAAATGTGCTCAAAATCAAGAAAAGGCAGAGTTTACTTTTGAAAATTTTATTGAGCTTCATGCCAACCATGGTGGCGCTTCGCAGCTAGTCTCACTCATATGTACGGAGACATCGTCGCATACTCTCGCCCCGAGCGCTGGTTTTCCATGCCACGGCACTGTTCACTATAAACAAGAAATGGATTCTACTATTATAGAAATAGGTATGTTAAAAATCCCACACAAGCTTATTATAAAACACAAATTATAAAAGGGTAGCTGGCAAGAGGATGTGATAAAAGGGGATCGTGATAGGAGTTAGACTGAGAACCACTGGCGTAGAGTAATTTTAACCAAATTTCTTATAGTCTGAAAAAGAGTGCTGTCGGGTTACCTATGGTGAATGGGAGGGGGATACATATAAAAGATTGCTAGAAAATGATCGGTATTAGTGTCGAATTCATAGTTTTCGGGGTCGCTTAGATAAATAGTGTGACTTTCGATTTCGCTTAACTTCGATTAAGCTCTCATTAGTAGGGATGGGCACGAGCGACTTTTCTTTGAAACTCGACTCGACTCGAAACAGACATCTTTGAGGTCTACTCTAGGACTCGGCGCGAAAAATATCCTCCAACTCGACTCGGATTAGAGTCGAGTCAAACTAAAACGAGCCAAATCCTGTGTGTAGTCCTACCTATACAATACATAGACAATATAATTATTCTATTATCAATTATACTACTATTACTACAAATAATAATAATAATAATAATAATAATAATAATAATTATTATTATTATTATTATTATTATTATTATTATTATTATTATTATTATTATTATTATTATTATTACAACATTGTGTATAAACATGAACGATAGATGGTTAGTAAAGGAATACTAAAAGCTAGTTGACTGCCGACGTCGGTAGTCATGACGTCTACAAGGCAAAGACATCGTTCATTACCCTAAGCTGTAAGCGTCGGTGGACTACAGATGGTCAACTATTGACCTCTCGCCAAAAATTGGTGGCCCCGCAGCGACAATCCGCGGTGGCCTCAGTTCCATTTTGAAAACTTTACTACCAGCGGCAGAGACGCGATGAAACGACAACGAACCACAAAATTACTCTCCCAAAATATGTTAAAATGCCTATATGTGTGATTTGTTTATATTTAGGTGAGTCAAAAAAACACAAAACAAATACCCCGGGGTGGACGCGAACTATCAATATTACGATTACTAGGCACGTGTTCTTCTGATTTCCCTACGGAAACGATCATAAAAAGCTTGCTTGTTGATGGATAAATCATTGACGTCTTAATTTAGCCAATCAGACAAACCCCTACATCTCGAGTTCTAGGAGGTGATACCGTGAACCGTTTCAGATTTATTGCTTTCTGGTGGGGTACTATCTATGTGCAAAATTTGAGCATAATAGCCGACATGCATCTTCGGTGCCTCTTATCTTTAGTACAATTTTAACCAGAGATGGTGTGGGTCAATGAAAATTTGATTCACGACCCACCATGATACAGTATCACCCACCACCCAAATGACCCATTGGCCCACTCTGACCCATCATCCATCGTGATCTACTCTGACCCACCACCAACTATGAACCACTCTGAACCATTGCGACCAACTCCGACCCATCGACATCAACTCTGACCCATGATCCACGTCCTCTTCTCCGTTGACTAAAGAGGCTACACTTGTAATAAAACAAGACTGTGAAATTATCACTTACCGGAGTTTGAATTTCTACCGTCAATGGCTCAAGCACCTCTCTGTTACTATGCTCGTGGATCTGACCTTTACGATATATAATGGCAAAGTGTTTCTCAACTTCCGAATTAAAATGAATTTAAATTTATCATATATAATTATTTCTTTGTTGTCTTACAGACACATTTCAGTAGAAAATAGGATGAAATTTGAAAGTCTCAAATCAAGGAAAAGTAGACCAACGTAAAAAAAGAAAGAAAAACTAATTTTCTATATCATTAAGCACTTGGAGTGCCACTCTTTATCTAATCCACCTCGAAAATTATGGATTCGACACTAATGTCGGTCTTATATATATATATATATATATATATATATATATATATATATATATATATATATATATATATATATATATATATATATATATATATATATATATATATATATATATATATATATAATTTTGATGTCAGCCCCTTTCATTTCTCCTAGGAGAGCAAACGGATACTGCCACCGTTAGGACTAAATTTGGTCTTAAATTACATTAAAATTTCTACCAATTAATTTAGCGACCAGTGTTGCATTTAAAAGCTCGGCGCCTCTACGCACTTTTGCTATCGGCGCCCCAATAACTACATATTTCTCCGCCCCTTCATCCCTAACTTAAAAATAAAACTTAATTCGAATATGCTTAATTAGTGAATTTATTACATTTAAATACCACTCACTACATGCTACAGCTAGAACTACGTAACAAAAAATAACAAATGTGAAACGTGTTCTGAATTATTTTTAGATTTCTTACGCTATTATTATACATATTAGAACAGTAAAAGAGGATTGTTCATGAAATAGTATATTTGCTCTTGATTTTTAACTTTTTCATACGGAAAAAATTAAAATATTATTCAAGTTTTAAACTTTGCACTCTGCAAATATTGCCCTCTAGGCAATGGGACTAATGCGAAATGTGGACTAATGTGGACTAATGGGAAATGCGGCACTGTTAGCGGCGCTGAAAATTTACGATTTGATTCTAATATCGGTTGATTTCGATATTTTTATGTCGCTACGTAACCACCCTGGGTGCTAATGGGAACTTAATTGGACTTGAATTGAAAGTAGAACTATTCACCTAAGCGACCACGAAGCTATGGATTCGATACTAATATCGACCAGTTTCTAGCATTTTTGATATGTATCCCGACAGTACTCTTTTCCAGACTGTAAGAAATATAGTTATAATTGCGCTAGATATATCAGAATTATGTTGAAACACACACATTCATCCACTTTTATATTCTGTATAAATAGAGAGTGAGCGAGCGAGCGAGAGAGAGCGACTAAAGGCATCACCACTTCCACATTGCAAAAGCATATATCAGGAATTGAATTGAAAATCTATGTAAAGACTTTCTGCTGTGGCGTGCTTCATAAGGACAATTCCAGTCTGCTCACGTGACCTTTGGGGTTCATGAATTTCTTGCGAGCGTTGCGACTTTGGATTCTCTGTTTAAACCTTCGGTTTATGCATCGAATAAGTTTTCAAGATCATAAATGACATGCTGTATTATGAATGTTGAGAATTACCCTCTATATGACAAATAGCTGCAAATAAATACACTACATGATTTATTTATTGCTAGTGAACGAGTTTCTTAACTTGTATTTAACATTCTCATATATATAATACAGACCTACTGTGCACACCTACCTATTTCAGATGTTATATTTTAAACATAATAATTACTACATTCTGCAATGATTATGTTATATATATACAACTGATGTATTTAATGTCATTATTTTATATAATTTTTCATGCATTGCGGAAAATATAATTTTAAAAAAAGGCATTGACCCAGAAGGGATTCGAACTCACAACCTTATGATTTGAAATCCAACAGCTTACCAGTGAGCTAACACAAGGACTTCTGCTAAGGTACTTTTAGGGATGTATAACGGTTCTCAAGAAAATTATGACATTCATACCCACTAGAAACGCTGTTTTTGTTCTACTTTGACTATTATTTTAGTACTTAGGCGATAATTATGTTATATGTCTTAACTTTGAGCATTCTTTTACATATGGAAAGATTCGTTTACATATCTAAATGTTCCATTACGTATGGAGAGCTAAATGACAAACAAGCATGTGGTGACATTAATACAAAGTTTCGAAATATTGTGTCATTAAGTATTTCAATCAATGTTGCTTTTTTTCAACAGTTGATAACAAGTCTTATTATATTTAAAAGAAGAAAAACACATCTGCAAACTTTTTCCCGATTACAAAGGCTGACTTGGAGGTTCGAACCTGGTTTACTATTTCCCGAAGATACCCGAAGTTGGACTTTGAAAATTTTTGCCTCAAAACACCAATAAAGAATGCGCTCAACCTTTTTGAGACAAGGTGTACGTAAATCTTGTTTGAGTTTGAATATAGGATTGTATAAGGCTGTGCATTTTGCATTATTATTGAGGTGCTGCAACTAACTAACTGCAAACCATATGATAAATTCTTACAGTAATATATCACATATTGATTTACTCTGTATGGAAACGAAAATAGTTTAATATATGGTTAACCTCCTTTGTGCCAGGGGCGGATCCAGAGGGGGGCGATCGGGGCGATCGCCCCCCCCCCACAAGAGGAAACTTTCTTATTTTATATATAAATAAACCCATCCATAACAAGTTTGGAGCTCTTAAAAGTAGCAGTATTACCGCCGACCGCCCCCCCCCAGAAGTCCGTCCTGGATCCGCCCCTGCTTTGTGCCCATAATTTTAAAATTAACGCTTGTGTCACTTTTCAACACTTGACTTTGCAGTAGCTTTCCAACGAATTAGCAGGAAGCCCAAACTTATAGGACACCCTGCAGGTAAATACATTTCTTTGGACAGTTTCACTGCTCCAAACTAAGATTTGAAAAGTGTAGTATTGTTAATTTTATTATTATTGGCACAAAGGAGATCAACCATATTTTAAGCTATTTTTGTTTTCATACAGAGTAAAACAATATTTGACAACATTACAGTAAGAATGTATCATGCACTTTGCAGTATGTTGCAGCACTTTAATAATGGTGCACTATACGTACACTCTAGATCCTGCATATGTCCGATCCATACATTACAAGAAGGCAATACGTATTCGATACAGGTAAAATCTGTATATTTCATATGGACAACCTATTAGCTATATACATCCAATCTATACATTACATATGGCCAACCTGTACGCGACATACGTATAATCTATATGCTGCATGCAGACAGTCTGTAAGCTACATATATGCACTCTGTATGGTGCATACGGATATTCTGTATGCTGTATCTGGACAAGCTGTGTGCGACATAAGGAAAATCTGTATAATACATACGTACAATACGTATACTGTATCTAGTCGTACGTATGGGGCACAAGTACAATATAGATGCTGTCTCGGGGTTGAACGCAAGAAACATACGTACAGAACGTATATTGCATACTTCTTGAAATCATGCTCCGTCCTGATAGTCAGTGTATGTCGTCATTATTAACCCACATGCTACATACGACCCTGACGTCACAAAGCTAGATATTACCTCCGTATATACTTGTTACTGCAGATAACGTCACACGAATGACGTCATTGCACTTGTGCAGACAGTACGTATAATACATACTTTTTCAGCTATACGTTTGCTGCAGGATGTTATATACGGTTGTACGTTAAGTCCAGAAACTACAGGAATTACGAATGTAACCTACGTTTTTAAGTATGCCACCTACATTTTTTTTTCTCAGTGCATACCTGGCATACGCACTATTTTAAAGAGGCTATATCTATGTTATGTCAGGTGCACAAAACTCGGGAAGTGGTGCACAAAATTGCACAAAATAAATGCTAACGATTGATGTAACTTTTGCCGGAATCAGCGTTAGTCGAACTCCAGGCCTGGCATACGCACTATTTTTAAGGAACTATATCTCTGTTATTTGAAGAGCACAAAACTCGGGGAGTGGTGAACAAAATTGCAGAAAATAAATGCTAACGATTGATTTAACTTTTGCCGGAATCGGTGTAAGACGAACTCCACACCTGGCATACCCACTATTTTCAAGAGGCTATATCTCCTTTATGTGAGGTTCACAAAACTCGAGAAGTGGTGCACAAAATTGCACATAATAAATGCTAACGATTGATGTAACTATTGCCGGAATCGGTATTATCGGAACTTCACACCTGGTATACGCACTATTTTTGAGGAGCTATATCTCCTTTATGTGAGGTGCACAAAACTCGGGGAGTTTTGCACAAAATTGTACAAAATAAATGCTAACGATTGATGTAAGATTTGCCGGAATCGGTGCTAGACGAACTCCAGGCCTGGCATACGCACTGTTTTTAAGGAGCTATATCTCTGTTATTTGAGGTGCACAAAACTCGGGAGATGGTGCACAAAATGCACAAAATGAATGCTAACGATTGATGTAACTTTTGCCGGAGTCGGTGTTAGACGAACTCCACACCTGGCATACGCACTATTTTTAAGAAGTTATGTCTTGGTTATGTGAGGTGCACAAAACTCGGGAAGTGGTACATAAAATTTTACAAAATAAATGCTAACGATGTATGCAATTTTTGCCGGAATCAGTGTTAGACGAACTCCACACCTGGCATACGCACTATTTTTTAAGGAGCTATATCTCCTTTATGTGAGGTGCACAAAACTCTGGAAGTGGTGCACAAAATTGCACAAAATAAGTGCTAACTTTTGATTTAACTTTTGCCGAAATCGGTGGTAGACGAACTCCACACCTGGCATACGCACTATTTTTAAGAGGCTATATCTCGGTTATGTGAGGTGCAGAAAACTCGGGGACTGGTGCACAAAATTGCACAAAATAAATGCTAACGATTGATGTACGTTTTGCCGGAATCGGTGTTAGACGAGCTCCAGACCTGGCATATGCACAATTTTTAAGGAGCTATATCTCTGTTATTTGAGGTGCACAAAACTCGGGAGATGGTGTACAAAATTGCACAAAACAAATGCTAACGATTGATGTAACTTTTGCCGAAATCGGTGTTAGGCGAACTCCAGTTCCTGGCATACTCAATATTTTCAAGGGGCTATATCTTTGTTATTTGAGGTGCACAAAACTCGGGAGGTGGTGCACAAAACTGCACAAAACTCGGTCTATTAATTCATATATGTTTTTCTGATTTTCCGGTTGGACGAACTCAGGCCTGGCATACCGTTGAAAAATTTAAATATGAAAAATTTTAGGTTTCTTATGGTGCACAAAACTCGAGACATGGTGCACAAAACTGCACAAAATGTGCACAAAATTTTGGTATAAGTTTTGTTTGAATCGGTTTCTGACGAACTCCAAGTTAACGGACCTATTTTTGACGGGTACGTCTAATTCCATTCTTTAACTATAATTCTAGTACAAGTAAACATACCTAGCCAAGAATACAACAAAACAGATATTACCAAATAATAAGAAGTAAACTGTAGTAGAAATTCGAGAGAATTCGATCTTCTAATATTACTATGAAAATAACTTATTTGTCATCTGACTATTTTAAAAAGAAAATAGTGATAGGTATTTCGGAACGATTCGTTCCTGAATATTTAAATAAAATGAGTCAAATTTCTGCAAAGAATCAGGCTGATTTCGAAGGAAAAATGGGCGGTTCGAAAGCATAGGTTTTTGACGATTCGATTCGGGTTAACGCAACCAAATATCAGAAGATAGACCTGCTCAGAAATACTGTAACAGTTGACAGATTGTGGTAGACGAAATCTGATAAAAAGAACAAAACCTGTTCTCAGTTATGATTTTAGAGGGTGGCCCATTGAAAATTCCTCTCTCCCGAAGCTACGAAATGCCTCCTCGGGAAAAATCTCCGATTGTGCTCAATAGCGGATACCGGTATTTTAGCGATTACTTTAATCCCCTGCATATTGAAATCCCCCCAGAAGAAATCACCTATCATCATTGTCTGTACTAGACTTTGTACGACATGAAGAAGGAAAGAATCCATGTGCGCATAACCAGAAACATAATATATACTTGTAGTTAAGTTTTTTTTTTTTTTTTTTTTTTTGAGTGAATCAAATTACATCTGTAGAAGTTACAGAACTTGTCGTAGGTAAGGAAGTAAAAGGAATCTGATTGGGAAACCAGAAGGAGAGGAATCAAACTTCATACCATCAGAAGAAACTAAAAGGTGAAAATACATTCAAGTATAATTTTGTCAGTTTGTCACTGAACGAACATAAAGTTTTGGGTGCTAACACAGATTGACTATTCTTGATGTATCTAATGAATGTGGAGATGTCACACTTGCTTGCAAGAGATTGCACCAATGAAATCATTTAGATACGAGACTAATAGACCTACAAATAAACAAGCTGAACCTCCGCTCTCTACACAGCTCATCATTAATATATGAGCTTGAGTCTCCTTGATATTCGTCACAACATCTGTACATGTCACTTTACAGACACAAGTGAAGGACGTTTTGATAAAAATTGGCAAGGGATATCATAAAGATGAGATTTTTACGATTATTTTCTCAATATCTCACACCGTTTGCAAGATTTTAGCCTACTTCCGGTTGGAGTTTCTAATTCATGTATGATCATTGTTTTCTTTCTTCTTGCATTCAGTATGTAATAAGCAAATACATCACGCACACAATTAATTATAATGTCAGTGATATATGGTGTTCATTGGGGAAAACACTCCAAATAATAAAGATTCATCTTAGACTGGTTATCCCTCGTTTTTCGTTATTATTTGGCCATGAACCAAACGTCGTTGAGATATATGAACCCCGTATACAAATGTGTGGTGTTGTAATGTATAACTCGTAGGATATGATACTTTACTTCTAAAATTTGAATACTTCCAGTGTACCCCTAAAAATGTAGTAAAGAAATAACGGCATTTTTTTTGTAAATATTCAATTAGAACTGAACAATCTACACAAAATTTGCAATGGATCAGTGAAAACGGCATCTCTCTAGAACTTATGGTTTCCGAGATTTCGTTGTCAAAAAAAAATGGTCACAAACATATAAACGTCCACAAATATACAATATAAACGTCCACAAACATATAAGCGTCTACAAACATATATACTTTTCTTGACCACAAACATAAATCTAGCATTTTAATATATAGATGGGATCAAAGTGAACCAGTAAGGAATGAAAAAATAGTTAAGAAAATTTTAATATTCCAAGAAACGCAAAGGTAAGTTGAAAGGGAAAGTTTAACTATACCTCAGCCATTGTGTTGTGATGAATTCACTGTAGCATTGAATTGCTATAGCGTTTAGCATTTCGTATTTCATGTAGTTTTCCTTCTCTTCTTTCTGTAATATACGTATTATTGACTTTCTTTGATGTAGATCCTGGGTTTCTATAATACCAGTGGATAGCCCAGTCCTCATTCTATGGTGAAGGATATGGAAATTCTGGCTTCCTCCCTTCTTAAGTGAAATGGAGCAAATGTCTCAAAAGTATGACCCCTCTTTTATAAAGGAAGATGGATAGAGTCAATGGATAGCTCTCAGTCTCAAAGTATATCTAATCTATCTTCTCGACTATCTCCACATGTTTGACACTATCAGTTCCTATTGTCCTGCTAACCAATTAACTAAATGTTGTCCAATTGCCCCGAAAGCTTCTGAACAGGAACCTTTACTGAAATTCAACAAAAATATTTTTGTGACGTGTCTGTAACACACCGAAGCTAGCTCAATAGATTGTTCTAATTCGTAAATAGGAAATGTCAAGTTTTCTTCCGTATAATGCACAGCCTGAGTTCAGTGTTTTGGAAACAAACAAAAAGAAATCAAGAAAATGTATGTGTTTGATGTTTGAACAAGTGATGAAAGACGAAGTAATACAATTACACAGGGATATTTGTGAAAGACGACAAAACTGCAATATTACTGTACTATGTTCAAAAGTGGCCGGAAGTATGTGATCCAAGTTGCTACAATAGGAAACATGAGCACGTTTCATATTGTCAGGTTCGATTCCTCTGAGAAAAGACCTTCAGATAGGCCGAGACAAAGATGAGAGAGTGATGGATAAAGTCGGATTTTAAGAAAATAAATATAATAGCAATGTAGCACATGATAAGATTCACTGCTTGGTTTTAGCTTTTGTTGGTCCCAGCTTCAAGTTTACACTAGATAAAACTACACGTATGGTACTTTAATATCGTGCACAATGAAGAAAATGTCACATGGAGCTGTAATGGTTCCTATATGGCCAAATTCTGAATCCGTACCGGCAGATAAACTGACACTAAATAAACATTGATCAATATTGATTAGTTGATTGCACAATAATAAAGAATTGATGACACGTAAAAACAATTATATTTCAAAATACATTATATCTATGCTATTAATTGCTAATGCTTCATGCATTAGTGAGAGCTGTGACAAGCATTTAGATTACACATAATAGCGACTATTGAGCACCTATTTGAAATTCATAACCATTCTTTCGAAGTTTTATTCGTGTACTCTGTCTATTTTGATATATGTGGATCAGAGACATGAAAGCTAACAAACTCAAATATCCGCCGTCCATGGAGTACAAAACAAAGCATGGAAAAAAGTATGATGAGAACTGCCTGCAAAAATACGAATAAGATTATAATCACAAGGATCAGAAAATAACAAAATAGACGGACATTGTTATGCAAATAAATGCATTCAAGGTGCAGTGTGTGAAATAATTTCAAGCCTCCAATTAGTCTAAATAAACAATCTTGCTAAATGCTTGTGTACTTACTTGATTTCATACTCTTTATTACAAGGCACTTTTGCACATATAGCTGCTTAATCCATATTTCTACCAACTCTGCAATAAAAACACAAAACTTGATAGATGCTAACTAACTAACTCTATGGCCTATGGAACCCGGAGGTTCAATGCCGCATTCACAAAAGCTCTCCACTGACTTCTATCCTTAGCTAACTGCATCCAGTTTCTATTTTGTATTCCAATCTCTGCGAGATCCATCTTAATATTGTCCTCCCATCTGCGCCTAGGTCTTCCTAATGGTCGTTTTCTGATTGGTCTTCCAGTCAAGACTTTGAAAGCGTTTCTATTTTCTTCCATTCAAGCTACATGACCCGCCCATCTAAGCCTCCTAGACTTGACGACCCTAACAATGTTAGGTAAACCATATAAATTATGTAGTTCCTCGTTATGAAGTTTCCGCCATTCCCCATTCCCGTTCCTCTTAGGTCCGAATGTTCGTCTCAGGATCTTGTTCTCAAATACTTTCAGTCTATGTTCTTCCCTCAGAGTAAGTGACCATGTTTCGCAGCCATACAGAACAACAGGCATGATTATCGTTTTGTATATTTTAAGTTTCAAATTCCTCGACAGAATTCGCGACGACAAGAGATTTTGAACCGAATAGTAACACGGATTCCCTGCTTTTAGTCGACATTTAATTTCTCCGTGAATATGATTTTCCTGTGTTAATATTGATCCTAGGTATTTGAAACTATCCACTTTATCAAAAGTATTATTTAATATTTTAACGCAACTATAATTTGCTGTATTGCGGTCCTGACGCACTTCCATGTATTTAGTTTTCTCTGCATTTACTTCCAAACCCATGTCCCTGCAAGCGTTTAATAAGATCTCTGCACTTCTTTCTATTGTTCTCCTATCATCCCCTATTAAATTTACACCATCAGCATATACCATAACCTGGTGAATACCATTCAAATGTAGGCCCTTGTTGCTACCTTTGATTTTCCTTATAGCGTATTCCAGAACGAAGTTAAATAATAATGGCGACAACGCATCTCCTTGTTTCAGGCCATTTTCGACGTGAAAGCTCGTGGACAAAAATTTTCCTACCCGGACTTTACTTTGGGATTCATTTAAACATATCTTAATTAATCTAATTAGCTTTCTCGGTATTCCAAGTTCTGTAAGGACGTTGTATAATGTTTCTCTCCTAACCGAATCGTACGCCTTTCTAAAATCAATAAATAGTTGATGTACCAGGGTATTGTATTACCACATTTTTTCGAGTATTTGACGAATGGTAAATATTTGGTCGATAGTTGATCGATTTTGTCTAAATCCGCACTGACAATCTCCAATAATTTCATTTGCGTATGGGGTCAGTCTTGCTAATAGAATATTTGAAAGGATTTTATAGGATGTCGACAGAAGAGAAATGCCTCGATAATTATTACAATCGTTTTTTTCGCCTTTCTTGTGAATTGGAACAATGATTGATTCTTTCCACTCTTGTGGCAATTCTTCCTTGTTCCAGATAAGCAGAATTAGTTTGTGTATCTTGTTTCACAATTTTTCGCCTCCAGCTAAAATTAACTCAACCGCAATTTCATCTACACCCGGAGATTTGTGTTTCTTTAATTTCTTTATAGCGGTTTCTACTTCTATTCGGTTGGGTTCTGGAATATACGGTTCTGCGGTGTGTATCTCCTTTTCTCCACCCACACTAGTTTACTTAATAGATGCTATTGTGCGTATATTGTCATTCTGTACTAAATACTGGAGTGTAAACTGAGAATCGAACCTTTGACTGTAGGGTTCTGACTCTGCCTAAATATCAGATTGATTTCTCACAGAATATCGAGAGAGATAGAAACAAATATGAATTGAAGATAACATGAAACTAACAATTGAGCGATAAAGAGATTTTAATTTCATTACTTGTTCTCATAACTTCTATAAAGAGTGTGCGTGACATACGAAGCAAGAAATCTGAAATTATCAGAAAAGGTATTTTAAATTATTGCAAGGTATCTAATATGATACATCATTGAAGGGCCTTGGAAAAGCAAACACATTTTGGGTCTTGGAAAACGCTTTTTTTTGCAGGACGGTGTTTGCAAAATGACCACCATTTCATCGTAAATTCTTGTACATTCAAATCAACACCATAGTATCATTCAAATAAACTCAAATATACAGTTTGTAGGTGACGTGTATATGCGTAAATATTTTGCCATCAATTGCTCAAGAACTTGCTGAAAAACGGGATATTTAACCATGTTTTAACAAAAATATTAAAATAGTTATATTCTGTAAGCTAACTAGCATCCCACTAAGACACATCCCAGGAACTACGTCAAACAAGTGTTCTTCGCTGTTTCGCTGATTATATATATATATATATATATAATATTTTCTGTTATACGTACTATACATACAGTGTACAGTATATTCCATCTCGCAGTATATTGTAACTCTAATAATAAACACTAAATATTTCAATCCTTCATTCTGTTTCTCACGCTAATTTCTAATAGTGATCAATCACGTTAATAGGTGTCATTAGCCGCGCTGCCTGCTTGACATCAATAGATGTCGCCAGCCCGAAGACAATTTGTCAATTCAAAAATTTTGTGATTTAATTGTACTTAAAAACGACATTGCTTTAATTTAATTATTTGAAAATGGATAATAGGTAACCATACGTGAATGTGCTTTGCTGTTCAATATTAGGACAAGAACAGGAACCGTGTTTCGGATTTGATCATTAATGTTTCCGTAACTACATGTTGGTTGGTGATCACGCTAAAAATTTTAAAAAAGGAAGTTACATGGAAGCAATTAGAGCATTTAAATAAACACTATGTTAGGCTGCGTTTACTTTGGAGGCACGCTTGGCCAAGTAAAATGGAAGCGCACGCTTGCGCAAGCTTGCCCATATAAACAAAATCTTTATAAGGGCGTTTGAAACAGGTGGTGATTTGACGGAACCAGTTACACTGCTCACCACTCGCAAGGACGCGCTTGCACAAGCTTGCCCGCCGCCATCGGGAAACAAAACAATTTGTTTTTACAGGCAAGCGTGATCCTTCAAAGTTGGGCTCTTTCAAGTGACTGTGACTTTCAAGCAATATTTCGTCTTCACTGTCCGATGACTCCATCTTGACTGATGAAATGGGAGTGTGATCAGTTGCTGTTGCTTGCCTGTAGTATAAACACACCCCCATCGGAGCAAGCTTGCGCAAGCGTGCGCTTCCATTTTACTTGGCCAAGCGTGCCTCCAAAGTAAACGCAGCCTTAGACTGTAGTGTATAGCGGACAGACCTTGGGAGCAACAATTAAGTAATATGTCTAGATTCCATTCAAATCCCTTCACAGAGCCACAACTTAATTTTAACCTAAATTATAACGACACTACATCCTCTTACTAATTTTGTGTACTTCTAGAATACATATATGAACAACACCGATTCATCATTATAATTTTCAACCATTCGATGTATGTTGCAGCATTTTAACTAGCTTCTATCCTACTTTTTTCCCTAACAACAAGATGCGTAAAAAAGTTAGTATTACATGGACATTTTTACTCTTGAGTACTTACATCTTACTTTCGAATCGTTGTACACAAAAGCACAACAATTGTGATATAGGAACTTCTTGTCTCAAAGAGTAACCATGTTGTAAATTCTGCTAAGCAGGTAGAAGGTAGAGCAATCACATACAGGAATCGTTTTCTTCCACTACCAATTTTATTACAAAATTTTCTGTTATAAACAGTATGATGCAATATCACTATAAAAAGTATAAAATTCTCGAACTAAAATAAATAGGTGTCCCAGGGCCCAGGCAGAATAGGGAAGGGTTCCCATAAAGTTCCACGCAAACTAAGTGGGCTGGATTTATGGTTCACAATGCTCCACACAAGCATAGAGAGAGGTTATAAATCCATAAATCTCCACGCAAGCTGGGTGGCTGCGGTTAGGAATCCCACAATACTCCAGGCAAGCAGAGTGGGGTGGATTGCGGGGCCTCAGAACTCCAGGCAAGCTAGAAGGCTTGGATTAGGTACTTCTCAGAGCTCCAGGCAAGCTGAGAGAGTCGAGTTGACAAAACCGAAGACTGATTATCGATGTGGTGTTCCTCTTGATTTTATAGCTACTCCAATGTACCGGTGGCGCTGATGTTCTACCTTCATTAACATAACTAGTAGAGGCACTGGTCTTTCTGTCGTCTGCCACTGTAGTAGTCTATAGTAGTATGCACATGATTTTATTTATAAATACAAGCACGTGTTGATTATTTGAAAATAGAACCACGTGCTGTATATTACAATATCATCCGTTTGCAACAGTTCAATGTAAGTAATGCAAGAACAAGATCGTTCATTTGAATAGCTACTACGAGTATAAGTGAAAAATTAGTTGGTAGGAACTTTTTCGTATACAGTAAATCAAGATATCCATCTTTTATAAGAACTTTATGAATTCCGCCCATGAAGAGAAAATGGCAATAACAAAATGAACATAACAGAAGCTTAGGGAGAAGGGAAATTTCTTCCTAACCGTTAGACATAAAAAAAGCGAAATTGGGTAGATGAAAGTTCTTTGATATCTGAAATACAAATATATCATTTACTTGCATAAAGACCTAATGCTCATACCACTGGAAAAAATACACATGCTTTGATAAATTTCTAATTATGCTTGTTTTTGTTCTAATTTGAGAACGATGAACCGAATGGAACTACTTCTAAACACATTCATCCACGGGACCACAGGAAAAATGATCTCAATTCCAGTTCCCTTTATAATTTAGAAATATTCAGTGTGGGAAATCTGAAAGACCGATTTCCATATTAATGACGTATATTAAGTGTGAGAAATTAGGATATTACCAAACTAAATTGTAGGAAATTTGGATTTCCAATTTCCGTATAGTATGGTATCTATGTTTCTCTTTGTTTTTTTCTTTTCTTTCTTTTTCTCTTATTTTTTAAAGGACTTGTGTTAGCAAAAATATCTTTTGATTGTAATGGTATAGTACATTGAGAACAAATGTAGATATCTTGTATACATCTTCCAGCACTGGTCTAAATTCTGTAGCATCTCTTTTGTATAATAAATAAAGTAACTGAAAATAAAATATTATAATCTCCAAAGTATTGCAATTGTAAAAGTGCTCACGCTTGCCTGCGTTTCTAATCACACTTTTCATGCTAATTTCAGAATGCTGAATTTAATAAGACTGTTTTGAAATATATCCGCCCACGGAATCGCAAAGAAAGTTGTCCCAAAGATTAGATATAAACAAAAAAAGAAACCTCAACTTTGAGATCATTTCTCTGGTTATCCTCCGAACAGTTATGATTTAAAATAAAAATCCGTTATCCGGACACAGAAAATTCGTTATCCGGACAAAGGCATATTGTACAAATATACGGAATCCTTACGTTTACTGCGGAAATCTCTACGGACCATACGTTATCCATATACTACATACGTAGGCCTACTTATTTTTTCCCGCTTAGATGTTACATCATGTCGCTGCAGGGTGTCTGACATCTTATCAGTCTTCTGTGTATTACGTATGTATACATATGTTAATACGTCAGCTATATATTATATATTTCATCTGTATGTGAGATCCTTACCACTCATATGCACAGATCTTTTTTTTTCATACAGAAAGTACATATAGATGGAACAATTATCGGAAAACATAATAAAACATATATATATTTCGTTTTCTGTTATTCGTTTGGCGCAGGATGTTACATACAGTTGTGCGTTAAGAGACTTCATTCCGGCGAAATTAAAATACCGCTAATTTTACAGTAATTATGTGATATCTTCAAATAGATAAAAGATAACTGAAATATGGAACAAGAGCGCCCTAGACAATATTATTTTGCGTGAGGTACCGTTATCACAAGTCACCTAGTGGCTTTCCGTTTTCAGCTGTTTAGAAACGCGAAAATAAATGCCGATTTTCAAAATGGCTCGAAATCGAAAGCAGGTAAGTGAGTCGTGATAACGGTATCTTATGCAAAATAATATTGTCTAGGGCGCTCTTGTTCCACATTTCGATTATCTTTTATCTATTTGAAGATATCACATAATTACTGTAAAATTAGCGGTATTTTAATTTCGCCGTACTCCATTTCCGCATGTAACCTTTGCTTTTACGTATGCTACATACGTTTTTTTTCTTTCTGTGTACTTCTATTGCATTCAGCATTTTCAGATTAGTATTAAAAGCATAACTTTAAATTTATCTAAGAATACTTACTTTTTAACCAGTAACATGAGCGTTAGTTCTTACATCAACTTAAGCATAAAAAGCTGCGAGATTAATTCTATATAGTGCAAACAAGGAAAGCCATTTTCTTTATCCGTTGAACTTAAAGATTCTAAAATTTAATACGAAATTACTTAAAAAAAAGACGTGGAGTACGAAGAGTGACGTTCAGTTATACTTATGTATCAGGAAGGGAGAACAGGGCTCGATTCTCGGTGGGAGCTCAGGTAGTTTGGATCTCGCTGAGCCACGGTTGAAATACACTAACTTTCCAATACAGTCAAACCAACCAACCCAAACGGGTTATGAAGAAATCTAATATGTCAGACGCTCGGAAAGTGGGGAGTAGGTTTAACTGAACCGTTGAAGATAAAGGGCTTGTTCGCAGTCCTTCTTACTTGTGATTATCGTCATGCTAAGGGTTTGACTACCGCATGGCTTAATCGTTACTCAAGCCCTTAGTATGATACTAACAACATGTATTAATGACTCTGAATAAGGCCCAAAGTGACGAAATCTTTTAGAAGTGGAATTCTTACCTACAGAACACACATGTTGTATTTACTTGCACACAAACATAGTATATTCGAGTTCTCCATACAGAATATAAATATAACAATTATTTGCAAGAGTTAAGGTTTAATTCTGCATAGTTGTAAACATACCATGAAAGAAATGTTTCTTCATACCTGTTGTTATCTTATATCTGAAAAATCCAAACTAACTTTTGCTACATAAACGAATCTCAAGCTGCTTATCAGGAGATAATCTAAGTTAAGCTAACTTAAACATACATAAACTAAGCTAACTTTACATGGCCTACTCTATCAAAGCTAAACTAAATTTAAATACAAAATAGAACATTTTATGGTTTTTGAAGAATATTTGTTCCAAGAAATACCACATCTGCAGCCATTATCTTTTTAGAGGCCCAACTTGAATCTGGGCACACATTAAATTAATCTATAATGTATAGGCAAATTAAGATTATTTCCCAACGCACTATAGTACTCGCGCCGAGTCGTGAAGCTTGGGCTCTAACATAGAATCATAGAAATCAATAAATCAATCATAGAAATATTTTGCTTGAGCTCCAACACATCGGAAAACTTCGGTACAATTCGTGGATCCGCTTCCCGAGCGCGCACTTGGGGAAACGTCAAACAGCTGAAATTTATCCACAATTTTGCCAAACTTTGAAGACATAGTAAACGAGTATATAAAAAAAGGCATTTAAAAATTATCGATAATAACACTGCACAACAATAACTACTGTAACCAACTATTCTAAAATGGTAATAATAGCACAAATAGTAACAACGAAAATATAACGCAACAAAAAAGAATTAACAAAACGGCATTTGACGCCAATCCGACAACACTGTACTCTCGGGAGATGTTTTTCGTGTAGAGCGAGAGACGACACTGACAAAATTTGATGGGTGGGGGTTGACGACTGGAACACACCCTCGCGTTCTATTGGGTGGTGAAATCGGTAGATCTAGCTCAAGCTTCAAGACTCGGCGCGAGTACTATAGTTACAATGGAATATCATGTCTCATGAGAGAAACTTTCAGTTTTATGTCCCATGATTATGCCGTGAAGGCTAAAGGAGATGGTGAAAATAAGAGTAAATGAAGTGGTGGAATGAAAAAGTGGGAGGAAAGAGTAAATATCTAGAAAACCTACACACATACTCACACACACACACACACACACATATATATATATATATATATATATATATATATATATATATATACGGTGTTTATCCATCATAAATACAACTTGCCGCGACCTGAGATCGAGCCAAATTCCCCACTTACCAAAGGTGAACACTATTCCATTAAATCACCGTCAGCCCTAGGCTTCTTATGGATGAGCAGTGTCAAGCAATCACAGGTACGTTCAAAGGAAAGATGGGTGATCGTTCGTTCTCACTGGATGATGTTGACATTGTAGGTATCCATTCAGTATCATGAGGACAATTAAGGATTTATTTGAAAGAAATCCGGTCTCCAAAAACCACATTAACGATGAGGGGAGCACATGTGCTGACTACCCATCAGCCAAAGGAATGTGCACCCTAAGCGTGCTCCTGATCTCATAAGAGCTGTTACACCAGGAATTTAGTTCTGATAATAGTAATTACCGACAACAAAATTGTAATTTACTTTCTGGTCATGAAATGTGTGAAAACTATAATCACTTCCAAAATTGATAACGTCATACGTAACGTCTTACCGATCAACGAAACAGGTACCATTCACGTCACCATTGCTTAAATACAGACATAAGATTCGAATACGTTAACTGTTTTCCCTAAACATCGTTCTACATGGTAACGAAAATAATAATCAACATGGTAATAATCTATCTATATACGGAGGCCTTCGTATATTCCTACATTGCTTCAATGTGAAGCAATCACATATGATAATTACATAGGACAGATATCTCTTAGAGGTCCAGCATTCATTAGTTCTGGGATATTAAGATGTCCAGATGTCCGCTTCCTAAATGTTTTTGAGAGACTCCTGTGGGTAGCATTGAACAAGAGTTAAACTTTTTTTCTTTTTTGAAGTTTTGTTTCGTCTCGATTCTCGAAAAGATTTTCTCGTCTCGTTTTTTCAAAATTTTGTACAAAATTTATACCCTGATGTCTTCTTAGTTTTATCTAAAACTTACCACAATCCTCTCATGTCACGAGAGGTTAACGAAGGGAGTGATAAAATACCATTTAAGACATACTTATTATTGAAGTATATTGTGTAATAATTTCCATATCTTTAAACGTTGATATATGCTTTTCATGTACAATCACGTTATAAATGTATAGTTTTTATATAATAAATCATAGAACACTAAAAGTAGGGATGCGCTCGAGACGAGGCGAGACTGAATTTTCCTGACAAAATTCGAGTCGAGGCACAGCTCTTCAAATGGAGAAATATATATTTTTCGAGTCGAGACATATCTTTTACAGCACATTGTCGAGACGAGACAGCCTCAAATTTTGTCTCGTGCGCATACCTAACTAAAACACTATACGAAAGTCAATAAATAAGACTTGTGTGAATTAATGTTGCCCAGGAGACTTGTGAAATTTCTCATCTCGAAAATGAGAACAGGATTGCCATGTTTCGCGTCTTGTTTCGAATTTAAAAATGTCTACTCGTCTCCTTTTCGAAACAAAAATCGAGACGAGACGAGACGAGAGACTTTTCGTCTCGTGAGCATTTCTACCCGTTGGTTACTTCTGAACTATTTCCGGGACAATCACAGACTGCCTTATGAACATCCAAATATTCCAATATCTCGCACATGGCTCTGTTTACAAATAGTCAACATGCGTTTGTATTTATAAACAATACCACGAGGGTCCTACTACAAACTACTACAGAGGTAGACGATGAGAAAACAAGTGACACCATTAATCATGTGAAGAAGAAGGACCATCAGCACCACCGCTACACTAGAGCAGCTATAAAATCAGCTGAACCTCCAGATTTGGTATCAATCTTTGGCTGGTCAAGCTTCACTCTTCCAGCTTGCCTGGAGCTTTGAGAGATAACTAACCCAAAGCCTTTGGCTTGCTTGGAGCTCTAAGGCCTTCTAATCCACCCTACTCTGCTTGCCTGGAGCAATATGAGGTTCCCAACCTCAGCCACCTAGTCTGCATGGAGCTTTGTGGCTTTCTAACCTGTTTCTCCTTTGTCTCCTTAAAGTCTCCACTACAAGTCTTAGTGAATATTCCCTTTATATTTAAAATTTGTACTGTAAGTTTTAGTGAATATTTCCATTATCCTTAAAGTTTCTACTACATGTCCGAATGGGTATTTCCAACATCCTTAATGATTCTACTACAAGTCAGAGTGGATACTTCCATTACCATTTAAGATTCTGCTATAAGTCTTAGTCAATATTTCCTTTACCCTTTAAGTTTCTACTATAAATCTGAGTGGATATTTCGTTATCCTTAAAGTTTCTACTATGAGCTTGAATTCACCGAATATGTGACATGTGGGACATCAAATCGACATGATGTGCTATATTTGTAGATATCACAATGGTATGAATTCGACAATCTTGATTTCCTAAAAATAATGTATTTGTTGTCATGCATGCAAAACTATCTTTTTTGTCATATGACAGCATTATTATCAAAACCGGTTTGTTTACTCCCAATACAAAACTTATTTCATCCATAGTCTTACGGTATACTGGAGAGTTTTAAAGAAAGCTCAACCGCCAAGAGAGCTTTGTGGTGGACAAACAAGGTGTGTGTGAGTTTCTCGAGATTGTCCCTTTTCCATCATTTTCATGCACTTCATTATCATCGCCTCCCTTAACCTTGATACATACATATGGGAAGTTAAACTTCAAAAAAAATTAAGCTCGGCAATTGTTCGAAACACTCTTTCCTTGTTTTTCTTCTGAAGAGAAAAAAGTATAAAGATAAAGGTTGGACTTAAATTAAAACCCTTAGAAGAACACAATTCCAACAAGAAAAATATATAAATACTTAAAAGTTAAAATTTTAGCGACAATCCTTAACGAAACACAGTCACAAGAAGAAAAAGACAAAGTGAATAACTAAATTGTTTAAAATTTGGTGAAAATCCCCAACAAAACACAATTACAAGAAAGAACAGACAAACAGAATAAATTTTTCAAAATTTGGTTGAAATCCTTAACAAAACATAAGTACAAGAAGGAAAAAGGCAAAAAGAATAAATGGTTAAAATTTTGGTGAAAATCCTCAACAAAATACAATTACAAGAAGACAAATATATAAAGAATAAAAGATTAAAAATATAGTGAACATCATCAACAAACGCAGTTACAAGAAGGAAAAGAAAAACAGAATACATAGTTTAAAATTTGGTGAAAATCCTCAACCAAATACAATTACAAAAGAAAAGGACAATGACGATAAATGTTTAAAATTAGGTGAAAATACTCAACAAAACACAATAACAAAGAAAGACACAAAGAGAATAAATGGTTTAACATTTTGTGAAAATCATTAACAAAACACAGTTACACTAAGATAAAAGAATTCTACAACATTATTAGGATTTACCGAAAAGAAAAACATAGTTCAAAGATAAGGCATATACGAATCAATACATCAAATTGATCTTAACAAATTTATATAAGTGAATGTAAATTCTTATGTATAGTTTTCGAGAAATAAAGAAAACTTTTTGTAAACCTAAAAGTTGATCTGGTCGACAAACACGCGATCTAATCAGATGAAATTGGAACTCTGGTACATACAAATCAAACCTTTCATTGTAATGCAAATAAGACGACAGTACAAAATATAGTTAATGAAATTTTCAATTTTTAAGTATGTTATTGGCCAAAGCAAAGATGCATTTCAATTGATATATATACCAAAATGAACAAAATGAGGGTAAAATTTGCATGAATAGTTTTGGAGAAAATTGAGAAAACAAAAACTAATTTTTATGGCCTTAAAATGTACGTTATTTTCTTTCCCAATCTGATTCAGTTGATGGCATTTATATTCTATGCTGGAATAGAATATTTCTTTATGTACAGTACATGTAATGTACCGTATCAATTCTTCGCCAATCTTCAGTTAGCGTGCTACAAATTGCTACTTATTGCCATTTGTAGCTTTTCACTGTCTGTCTTCTTGTAATTGTGTTTGTGAAGGATTTCTCAACAAACGTTTTTAAAGATTTTACCTCTAAGCAAGTAATATTTACGTCACTGTTAACACATTTTTGTATCAGTGTTTTCGTATCAATGAAAAATATGCATTGTTAAATAATAAATTGTTTCAATTGTTGTTTGATTTCTCCTTAAACTGACACAAAAGCTCTTAATGACGTACATACTACTTGCTTAGAGATAAAAGCTTTTTTTAAAAAAAAAAAAAAAACTTTGTAAAAATTCTTAACTAAACACAACCATTCTTCAGTTAGCATGCTACAAGTTCCTACTTGTTTGCCACTTGGAGCTTTTCACTGTCTTTGTGTTCTTGTAATTGAGTTTTGTTAAGGATTTTTCACCAAACTTTATTTAAGCTTTTATCTCTAAGCTAGTAATATTTACCTCACTGTTAACACTTTTTGTGTCAGTATTTTGTGTCAATTAAAAATATGCATTGGCAAATAGTAGATTGTTTCAATTGTTGTTCTATTTCTAATTAAACTGACACAGAAGCTCTTAAAAGCGGCATACATACTTCTTGCTTAGAAATAAACTTTTAAAACAGTTTTGGTGAAAATCCTTAACTAAACACAATTACAAGAAGACAAAGACAGAGAAAAGTTCATAATGTTTATTCTGCTGGAATAGATTATTTCTTCATATGCGGTATATGAAACGTACCGTACCAATTCTTATCCATTCATCAGTAACATGCTACAAGTTGCTACTTATTGCCAGTTGCAGCTTTCCACTGTCTTTGTCTTGTAATTGTGTTTTGTTAAGGATTTTCACCAAGCTTTTTAAAGCTTTTATCTCTTATGCAAGTGGTATTTACGTCACTGTTAAAACATTTTTGTGTCAGCGTTTTCACTTCAATGACAAATATGCGTTGCTAAACAGTAAGTTGAATTTATTGTTCTTCGATTTCTACTTAAACTGACACAAAATCTCTTAAAAGCGACGTATACACTACTTGTTTAGGGATAAAAGCTTTTAAGAAAAGTTTGGTGAAAATCCTTAATTAAACACAATTACAAGAAGACAAAGACAGTGGAAAGTTGATAATTTTTATTCTGCTTGAGTAGACTAGTTCTTCGTGTACGTATATGAAACGTAATGTACCAATTCTTAACCTTTCTTCAGTTAGCACGCTACAAGTTTCTATTTGTTGCCATTTGCAGCTTTTCGCTGTCTTTGTCTTCTTTTAATTGTGTTTGGTGAAAAATGTTCACCAAACTATTTTTAAAAAGCTTTTATCTCTAAGCGAGTAATATTTACGTCACTGTTAATGCTTTTCTGTCAGTGTTTTCACTTCAATGAAAAATATGTATTGCTAAACAGCAGATTGTTTCTATTGGTGTTCGATTTGTCTTTAAACTGACACAAAAGTCTTAACAGCGATGTGCATATTACTTGCTTAGAGATAAAAGCTTTTTAAAAAAGTTTGGTGAAAATCCTTAACCAAACACAATTACAAGAAGAAAAAAGACGGTGAAAAGCTGCAAATGGCAACAAGTAGGAACTCGTAGCACACCAACTGAAGAATGGCTAAGAACTGGTCCATAGATCTCAAGTTTCATTTCACGCAGAACAGAAACAGTGAACAAAAATAAAGAACAATACGAGAATGATGGAGAAACGAAAAGAAGGAAGACGAATGAAAGATGTGGAAGAACGAAAACGAAAGAGCCAGCAAAGAGAAACATACTGTCATTCACTTCGTAGTTTCTAGGTTTCCGCCCTCTTTCAAGAGGTTGCTGGTAAAAAATGCCTTGGAGAGTGAAAGAGCTAGTATGGCAGCTCGTTCCAGTTGAGCGTGTAAGGCCAGTTAAATGGCCCGGCTGTTAGTTATCGCCCAAGAACAGTCCTCGATGCCTAGCCAATAAAGATTGACAAGTTGCTTCCATAAAAGAAATACGTATAACGAAAGGAAGGAATAAGACCTGGCGACGACCCATCAATGCTATTTTGACGACGAACAAAAAAGAAACCTAACGCGCGAAAGCTTGGAAGTCGAGTCGAATCGAGGAACCGTGATATACATTGAGGGGTGGGTGGGTTGGTGTTGCGATCAAAGAACTTTTGCAGAAAGACGTTTGGGGTAAAAAAAAAAAAAAATAGAGTGAGGGTTGAAAGATTCAAACGTTGGCTTCCTCCACTTAACAAAAAAAGACAAGCGGCGCCGCCAATGTCTCATTGACAAAATAACAGATTCGGCTTTCACAAGCGCTTCGCATATCTTGCACGAAAAGTCCTTTAACATAAAATATTTTACCAAGAAACTCGTTCCTTTAGCGAAGAAATGGGAGATGCCTTCCAAGTATCTTTGAAAAATCTTTCTAAATTTACAGTATCTAAAATATGATAAGTGTTGCTATTGCTCTGAATCTAAGAAGAATATATATAGTAAATCATCTCTTTTAGCACTAGCATTCGATTGTTATAACGAATCCTTCCATAAAAATAGCACTATATGTGCGAGCAAAAATCCAGAACTGGTACTCATAACACATTTCTTGAAGTATTATAACTTGTTGTTGAATTTGGATCTGTATTTTCATTTAATAATAATAAGAAAAAAATGCCGAATGCAAAAGATAACATGTGAATTTAACAACGTGAAATTTTTTCGTAACATTTACAAATAACCCCGGTTACCAGTGCTTCTAATAAATTATAGTACTCGCGCCGAGTCGTGAAGCTTGGTCTCTAAACCAATCATAGAAATATTTTGCTTGAGCTCCAACACATCGGAAAACTTCGGTACAATTCGTGGAGCCGCTTCCCGAGCGCACACTTGGGGAAATGTCGAACAGCTGAAATTCACCAACAATGTTGCCAAACTTTGAAAACATAGTAAACGAGTATATAAAAAAGGCATTTAAAAATTACCAATAATAACACTACACAACAATAACTACTGTAACAACTATTCTAAAATGGTAACAATAGCATAAATAGTAACAACGAAAATATAACGCAACAAAAAAGAATTAACAAAACGGAATTTGACGCCAATCCGACAACACTGTACTCTCGGGAGATGTTTTCCGTGTAGCGCGAGAGAAGACACTGACAAAATTTGATGGGTGGGGGTTGACGGCCGGAACACACCCTCGCGTTCTATTGGATGGTGAAATCGGTAGATCTAGGTCAAGCTTCACGGCTCGGCGCGAGTACTATAGTCATTGTTGAGACATTACTTGTAAGCTACGTACTTCTGATATACGATTTTCATTAATCACTCCTTATCAATGTGGATTGACTGGTTTAGATTCTGTCATCTTGTAAGTACAATTTAGAATCTAAAATTTCGTATACTTTGCGACAGCTTAATCTGGAAGTAATGGGAAGCAACACTGTATTTTGAACCATTCTCTTCCAGCACGATATACATCACCATTAGAGATATTCTGACAATATTGGCAAGTTATTTGCCACAACTGAGAAGCTTCCATGATCCATGGTCTTCTGATAATCTCTTCATCTTCACGTCCGATTTTTCTGTTTAGATATAGTCCATTAATTGCTGTATCCTTCGTCCTCTCAATCTCTTTCCTGGTACCATGCTCTCTAGCACATCCCTCATAATACTTAGTCAATATCCCACAGTTTTTCTTCCTCTTCTTACTTAGTAGTATCTATGATTGCTCTTTTCTCCCTCATCATTTCTGAGTCCTTCTCATTCGTTTTCTCATCGACCCAGCTAATTTTCTCCATTTTTCTCCACATTCAAATTTCGAAAGCTTTCAGTCGTTTTTCATCATTTTTGCGTAATGTCCATGTTTCTGCCCTATACAGTACAATATTCCACACGAAGCTTTAATGAGTCTTTTTCTCAACTCTTTATTCAAGGTTCTACAAAATAGTATTTTCTTCCTCCTAAAGGTTTCTTTCGCCACTCCTATTCTTGCTTTTATTTCACGTTCACATTTCATATCATTACTAACAATAGTACTCAGGTATCGAAAGCTAGTCACCTTTTCTATTTTGTCACCTCCTACTTCCATATTTGACACCGACCACCATGGCTTTTGTCTTTCTCACATTTATTTTCATTACATTATCTTCACAGCCCTAACTTAAATTTTCTATTATCTTATTGATTTTCTCTTCAGATTCCGCAACAAGGTCATATCATCTGTCTACCTTTAAGGTTAGTGTAAAGGGTCAAGTTTTGCAGATAGATGTCACTACAGTCTTCGTATCGCTCCCATGTATGTTTTACCTTTCATGAAAATTTATAATTTCTTTTACAAATTTCAACGTAGAGACTTCAAATTTTTAGCGAAAGAACTTCATAACCTATTAAAGGGAACAGTCCGTGCCGAGTTTTTATGTAGAATTAGCTTCATTGTTGAAACAGTTCTATTGCTAAAAATTTGGATATCCATTTCAACAATCAAGCCATTTCAACAGTGAAGAAAATTCTAAATAAAAAATCGACACGGATTGTTCCCTTTAATAGGTTATGAACTTCCTCCTCTAAAAATTTGAAGTCTCTACGTTGAAATTTGTAAAAGAAATTTTAAATTTTCGTGAAAGGTAAAAAATACATGGAAGAGATACGAAGATTGTACTGCCATCTATCGACAAAACTTGTCCCTTTAAAAAAACCTTGGCGAAATGCCGTTATATTCTGCAGGCTCTTTTTCACTGTCTCTTCTAGATAGATATTAAACATTGTTGGCGAGAGGCAGCATCCCTGTCGAACCCTCTTGCAGTTGCACTCTCCTCTGTTTGATATAGGGTACAGTAAGGGACACTTCTGAATGGTACACTTTTGCCGTAAATTTCCATATGGGTCTACCATTCAGAAGTGTCCCTTACTGTACATGGCAACTTTTAAAAAATGAGATTGCTTTTTATATTTCTTCCATGTTCCTTGCATTCTTGTATCAAGTTTTCTATAGTTTTACTAAAGACACCATACAGAGGATGAATAGTATCTCTTCATCATGTATTTTCTCTTTTCAGAAACTCAGATAAAAATTGGAAGCGAAAGGATTAATTTAGAATATCACCACTATTCCATCTGAAAGATGATTTTGGTTAATTATATCGTGACCAATGAGTCACCGCAGCTCAAAAATCAACATTACGCATGATCCATCCAGACTCATCCCTGAAAGTGTCTTGTATAGAACTGAATAAGCTCTCGCCATGTCGACTATTCAATTAGTTCATAGCTGGCATACCCTTGCCATCTGCACGTCGATATAATAACTACTTGCGAAGCAGAAGCAAAATTGTTCAGAGCGGTGCATCCTCCGCATAATGTCACTACTGTGGATTGATAGCTAATAAAAGATTATTTATCCGATTTTGTAATTAGTACATTCTTGTTATTTTGAATTCGTATTTAAATAGCCAAGTGAATTAGATGGAAAAAAGATGGGCAACTTTATATTAGTTCTAGACGAGTCTCATTCTGAAGTTTCTCATTATAATTAAGCTACTGCGTCATTCAGAGCTTTGTATTCGTTGAGGAATTATATTCTTTAGGGCAGTGATGGGCAATTTTTTTATTAGAGCCACGGTGGCTCAGATATAGAGCGTTCACCTCTGGTGCGGGGGGCTCCTGGGTCGATCTCAGCTCTCGTCATGTGAAAAACACCGTGTATGTAGGTTATCACGAAGTTGTCCCCATTTCCTCCCACTTTTATCATTCTAAAATTATCATTAATCTCATCATCACCATTTCCTTTAACCTCGGTGCACAGCCTAAACGTGGGACGTTAAAATAATGTTTAATCTTTTCATATTTAAATGAGAATAATAAAGAAAACTAGAACCTTCTTATGGAGTAGAAAGTGCCAGAGTCTGTGAAATGAAATCTTTGAGTTTTAAGTCCCACGGTTATGCCGGCTAGGCTAAAGGAGACAGTAATGATGACTAATGAATGAAATGGTGAAATGAAGAAAGTGGGAGGAAACGGAAGAACCCCGACGAAACCCACACAAATGGTGTTTGTATACCACAAAGTTCACTTGGCACGAGCTGGGATCGAACCCGGGGCCCTATGCACCAGAGGTGAACGCTCTACCACTGACAAACCGCGGCCCCCTCCCAGACTCTATATTTCCGCCATATTCAAGGCAAAGTCAAAAAGTAAAGGGACATTTGCAATTTCTCACACTAGGGTTTGGTAACACTGCTAGTACCCAGCGCTGAATTAGTGTCGTCTGCAACATTTCTATGCAACGTGTCACTCTTCTTCCCGTGTTAGTCGTTGGAGTAAAGCAAACTGTTAAATTGTTAGGGTTTATCAGTTTATTTTTTGGTGATACCCAGAAGAATGTTGCGAGTGTAAATAATCGGACAAAGTGTTTGTCATGTGAAGTCTGACGAAAGGTTGAGCAAGTTAGTCGAGCAATTGCAGAAACAAGTGAATCGCGTTTCCAGGCTATGTTTATTATATGTGGAAAGTTTATACTGAAAACCTTGTCGATGTTAGAATTTGAGCCAGAAGAGGCTGATGTGGTTAAAGTGAATAAGAGCCAAAAGTGGCTTAAGTTTTAGTAACAGAGTGGGTTAATATATAGTAGATTGAGGAAATGGTAGAATAATGTGCTACATCAAATACGCTTGTAGAAAAGTGTTACTTAAGCTTAGTAATTGCGATAGGGTACAGATTAGTACCTGAAGTTTATTGGGATATTAAGGATAGATAGAAAGAGAATTGAAGCTTTATATTCAGTAGTATTTACTTGTTAAGTGAACCAGTTAATTTAGTAACACTCGACATTAAGCAATTTTTAGTAAAGAGATTTTTAACCTAATATCAATCTGCACCAAGGAGTAAATGAGGACAGTGATTCACTTTTTGTTTGAGAAATGGATAGAGCTTTACAAACAAGGAAGAGCTTCTTTATGTGAAGATCGGACAGGCCATCGACGTCAACGACTGAGGACATTTTGAAAGTCGTTGAAGGTATGGTGATGGAACACAGACGAATTACACTGGCCGAAATCGCCAATACTTTACATATCAGTCATGGTTTAGCGTATTCCATCTTACACGACAGGCTAAATTTTCGAAAAGTGCAAGGTGGTTCCTGAAAGAATTGCAACCGATGCAGAAGTCATTGATGCGACGCAAAAATGCACTGAGAAAAATCCATTCTCCAAACAGCAGTATATTGTACAAGTATACGGAATCCTCTTGCTTACTACAGAAATCAATATGGAGCATACATTATCTATATGCTACATACGCACTGCCCTTAAATGTTACATCATGCCGTTGCAGATGTCTGACATCTAACAGTTTCCCATATACCACATGCATATACTTATGTTACATTTCTCAAATATATGTTAGGCCTATATATGTCCACTTGTATGTGAGATCCTGACCACCTATATTGTTTCATACGGAAAGTACCTACAGATGGAACACTTATACGGAAAGTATTTTAAACGTGCGCTTTCAGTTACACATCCGCTGTACGTTAAGTCCAAAAACTACAGGAATTACACATGTAACCTGGGGCCGCGGTGGCTCAGTGCTAGAGCGTTCACCTGTGGAGCTTGGGGTCCCGGGTTCGATGCAGCCCCCGCCAAGTGAACTTTGTGGTGGATAAACATCGTGTGCGTGGGTTTTTCTCGGGGTACTCCCGTTTCCTCCCACTTTCTTCATTCCACCATTTCATTAATTACTCATCATCACCGTCTCCTTTAGCCTAACCGGCATAAGCGTGGGATGTAAAACTCAAAGATTTTTACGCATGTAACCTTCTTTTTAAGTACGCCATCCACATTTTTTTCTCAGTGTGGTTACAGGTGCAATTGAAAAACTTTTTTCCGAAGGAATCAAAAAATCTGTGAAACTTTGGGAAGAGTGCGTTGAAGTGCAGGCAGATTATGTAGAAGAATAATGTATATTTCAGTTTTCTATCAGAATAAATGCACCTTTTTTCTATCAGAATAAATGTACTTTTTTCTATCAGAATAAATGTGCCTTTTTTCTATCAGAACAAATGTACCTTTACTCGAAAGTCCCTTTACTTTTTGACCCCCCCTCGTAATTAAAACTGTAGTCGTGACTCTCTACTTAAAGGGAATCGAACTCGGGTTTTCCTCACCAAAGACAAAATTACTAGCTGCACAACCACTAAGAAATTGTACTAAAATATTTTATTTAGACGTCTAAAACCAGTATGCTGTGAAGTTCATGTCTTCTATACCACTAAAAGATTACTAGGTATGTTTTAATTCACATTTTTCCACGCATGTTCTCTGTTTCACTCAAGACATAATACGTAGAAATTAAACAAAGAAAGAGCGAGTTAAAAAAGAGAGGGTTAAATAACCTATAAACACACTAAAGGCACTTAAAATAGTTATAAATATAATTTGCATAATTCCATACACTTAGTTTCGTCATATCCTTCCGTTCACCATCCGGGGTACTTAACCTAAATAAAATGTTTGCGAAACGTAACAGCTTCCGTTGTGTTTGCAAATAATATGCGAAAAAAAAAAGTTAAGACGAAAGAGTTTGCATAATATCCGCTGCCTAGAATTAACGATCTCTCACGCTATGGATCCAAATATAATAGCAATTTTTTTTCCTCATACTTTTGATTTCTTTGATGAGAAAAATAATAATGTAAAACGCATGCATCCGAAATGTAACTTTCTTTGTTCAATAGAATATGTGATTTATGTTCTTTTATGATCATTATTATTATATTAATGAAAGGTAAAGTTTATATTGAAGAGGGCTGTGATAATACAAGACACATATTGATGGGATGAAAATGATAACGGTAAAAAAAAAAGGGAGGAGCTGAACTTATATCTAATTATACTAATATAAGTATGATTACTGTAATTCTCCTTGGGTGAAAAAAAAAATATCAACCTGTAGGACATACACCTTTATATATAAAAGAAATTAATCCTCCTTACTGGCTGACTGACTAACTAATCAATACCTAGACCATTGTTCCTCAACCTGGGGGATCGTGAGAGGGTTTCAAGGGGGTCGCGAAGATAAGCAGATGTGATAAATATAATTAGAATCTATAATATAATTTTTAAATGACAAAAGGTGCGATATGAAACTATTGAGAACTGCAAATTGAAATACCAGAAAAATACAAATGCAACAAAACTTGCTTATTGAAACACAATTAGAATTGAAAGCCAGTGAGATACTTGAGCATCTTGTGATTTCCTTAGTACGACAATGTCCGGCTCAATCTTCGTGACGCACATTACCAAGTCATTTAAAATAATCAATAACTTTTAGAACAACTATACATGTTTTATTTAACCAAAATTAGAAATCACTTCTTTTTCTATCACATGAACCAAAATTAAGGGAGTTATAAAGTTTTAAAATTTTCAAATGGCCTCCATTTTGTAACAGCATTCCTTAGTACGACAATGTCCGGCTCAATCTTCGTGACGCACATTACCAAGTCATTTAAAATAATCAATAACTTTTAGAACAACTATACATGTTTTATTTAACCAAAATTAGAAATCACTTCTTTTTCTATCACATGAACCAAAATTAAGGGAGTTATAAAGTTTTAAAATTTTCAAATGGCCTCCATTTTGAAACAGCATGACGGATCGGATTCGATATTTCTAATATGAGTAAACTGACCAAATTTGGTTTTAGTCCATTTAGCTTTAGGGAAATTCTGTATCCATGTATCCACTATATACACGAAATGGATTGTACTATTATAGAAATAGATGGGTATCGTGAGATCTCTTCAAATGGTATATTAAAAATCCAACACAAGTTTATTACAAACCAGAAGTTATAAGGAGATCGCTGACGAGAGATAAAGTGAAGGTCGTAGGAATTAGGTTGAGAACCACTGGCCTAGACCAACCTTAGTGGCGTAATTTGGGGACAGCAGGGAGCAATAGCTTCGGCTGAATTTGTATAGTAATACAGTAATTGTATAGTAATGCAGTACTGATTAAAAAATGTGAAACTTTTTGATGGATGGAACATCTCTGCTACCAACCAGCACTGCTGGGCAAACTGCTTAAGCTAGAAACTTAAAAATTGGACAGCACATACAATTTATGACGTAAAGTACCACTAAGGAAGTTGTTTTCTTTTTAAGGGGCGTGGAAAAGTAGGATGTATACCAAATTTAAAAACTCTGAAATCATTACAAATATTTTAATTTTTGTAAAAAAAAAAATCCATGTAAACAATTCAAGGTTGGCTTAAATATAAAATTCCAACTGTCTGAATTGAATTAATTAAGTCAGGATTGTTTTCAAAATCTAATCCAGTTTATTTGAAATAAGCCCTGATTTAATTCATTCAATTCAGAATTTCCCTAGATTCAGGCAGTAGGTATTTTGTACTCAAATCAACCTTGAATTGTTTACATATATTTTTTTTTACAAAAAAATAAATATTTACAATGATTTTAAAGTTTTAAAATTTGGTATACTACAAGGGATAGCAATTACTACAATAACACGCCCATATTTCGGAATCCTTTAAGGTCAAAGAGATTACATTTGATATTTGGACTTACCATTTAAAATAGTTATTTCAACGCTTTTTGATATTTGACTTACAAGGGAAGGAAACGGGTGCCTCTACGAAGTGTTCGAATTTAGTATCAGATTTCTAGCACAGATGAATTCCATATGTTCAAGAGACAATAGTAGAAATGCAAAATGTTGCCCGCTATAACATGTAAATAAGCTTGAAATAATATTCAAAATACTTATTAACGTTATTGCTTATTTCAACGTTGGAACACACTTATTCAAATAAACGAACAACAACAACAACAAAGAATTAATTAAAGTTAGAGTAGTACAAAGTGACGAGAATAGTTATTGCACTGTGTGATTCTCTTAAACAGACATATGTTAAAGCGTATAATACTCACGTTACGTCTTAAAGTTATCTTCATCAACGTCCAGCACTTTTTGCAAAGTTCCTGCAGTTGCGGAATGCCCTGGCGATAAAACTCATGGGTCTTGGGGCAAAGAACTCCGTGAGTGTGTGCCTCACTGCCAAAGGATTTAGCACAAAGGTGGTTGTTCACTGAATTCAGCAGATGGTACTGTGATAACACTAGGTCCGTCGAGTATGGTACGTGGTACAGTGTCTGATTCAAATCGCTGAACGGTATTTGTGGTCGTTCTTACCACGTGTGGACTCAGGAAGTCATGAAAGTACAGCACATCCTTAAGATTAAACAGTGCTTGTTCCTTTTTCTGCATCGCATGTGCACCCGTTGTAACTGCTGCAATTATAGGTCCTCAGTAATAGTGTGGCATCGTTGTAATGCAGTATATGTCGAATACTCTACCAACATAAAACATGATCTTGCGTGGGTGCAGAGATTGTCTAGATGTGTCAAGTATAGGGTCACTGGTACGCGTAACAACCAATGTCAGGTACGCTTGGAAGTGTCATACAGGACCCACTTCTCCTCATTTGTGAGCACTAGACCAAATAGGGGTGTGTTGCGGTGCCGAGACAACAAGAGACAGGCTATCACTCGTTATTCCTTGTTCGACCAATGGAGATTCTTCACAAAGGCTCGGGTCTCCTTACTTGATCCTTTGGAGCCAATTCCTGGAGGGTGTTCGTTCATAACAACCTTTCCCCGTGCTAATACATTCTACGACTTGATGTGGCTGTTGTTAGGCGCATCTTAAAGTCATACAGCAAGCAACTGCGAACGAGCTGCTTCGATAACCTCCATTTCTTGTCGCACAGGATGAGCTGTAATTGCTGTGTGCTCAATGTGCCCATTTTGGCGGAGGTCAATAGTCACACTAAGCCTACATCGTTTTTTTTGGTGCATAAGTCTCTTCGTTTCTTCTCTGTGAACGCTTAATTAACTGGACATCAAAATCGGCAAAAACACATACACACAAAAAAAAAAACTACCGGTTGCGTTGTGAAAGGAAAATTGGTCGAATAACGAGCACTTGTATAAGAATAAATCATTGTATTATTATAATCCAATAAAAGCTGTAGTAAAATCGGAAACGTGATTCAAACCCCGATCTTCCGATTGTTGAGCGATAATACTGACTATTCATCTAGGTTAATTTGCATTTTTTCTTTTTTTTTTTTTTTTTGTGAAAGCACATATAATAGCGAAATTTTAATTTCAAACTTTAGTTTAAACTACAAACTTACGTAAAGTACACTACTCCAAACTTCACTTTAATTGCGAAGTTCAACTAGTTAACAACAATCATGATTATTAATTTCTGTCTGTATGTCTACTTTTCTCCCCCCGCCCACTTTGAAATGTGTTTCAGGACTTTTATTTAAAAACAAAAAAAATTAATATTATAATCCCTCTTTGTTAAAGATTTTTCTTTCTTCTTTTCCAACTTCAGTGAATCTATTTTGCTTTCTTTTCAAGATTCTTAAACGTTAAAAGCATCTTAAATTGGTATCTCAAATTTCAATTAGAAAAAAAAAAGGAAGGAAAAAGGAAAAGAGAGAAAGAAACTAACGTTTAGTATTTGACTAATTATGTCTTCGTGTTTCAAAGCAGCAAGATGTAATATAAAACACAATCTCTCTGTTTCTATTTCTCCTTTAAGTTTCTTTCTTTTTTATTTTCCTTCCAATTTACGTAAGTTTCACTTTGCTTTTATATAAATCCTTTTCCTTTTTATAAACTTCTGATCTTTTATTATTATTTTGTCCTTACATGAAAGGAAATAAATTTCCATTAAATGTGATTTGTGGATATTTTTCTATGCAACAGGAACCTGTAATAAAAGGTGTTCCTACTAGAGAGAAGAATTTCCACTAAACTTTTGTCAGCACTGATCTTAATACATGCTCTAAACTTCAACTTTACTCAATCGAATTTTAGAGCACACTATTCTATCTCATACAACCTCAAAATTATTACCTATAATACAGGCAATCCAGATGTGCAATGTTATTTGAATAGTAATGTCCAGTTCTCAAGTATTTGACAGAATTGTTGTAAAATCATATTCACGGAGAAATTAAATGTCAACTAAAAGCAGGGAATTCGTGTTACTGTTCGGTTTAAAATCTCTTGTCGTCGCGAATTCTGTCGAGGAATTTGAAACTTAAAATATACAAAACGATAATCATGCCTGTAGTTCTGTATGGCTGCGAAACATGGTCACTTACTCTGAAGGAAGAACATAGACTGAAAGTATTTGAGAACAAGATCCTGAGACGAATATTCGGACCCAAGAGGAACGGGAATGGGGAATGGCGGAAACTTCATAACGAGGAACTACATAAGTTATATGGTTTACCCAACATAGTTAGGGTCGTCAAGTCTAGGAGGCTTAGATGGGCGGGTCATGTAGCTAGAATGGAAGAAAGTAGAGACGCTTTCAAAGTCTTGACTGGAAGACCAATCAGAAAACGACCATTAGGAAGACCTAGGCGCAGATGGGAGGACAATATTAAGATGGATCTCGCAGAGGTTGGAATACAGAGTAGAAACTGGATGCAGTTAACTAAGGATAGAAGTCAGTGGAGAGCTTTTGTGAACGCGGCATTGAACCTCCGGGTTCCATAGGCCATAGAGTTGGTTAGTTAGTTGTACAGATGGCGCCAGGTGTAAAACTATCTATTCTACACAAATAGTATTATTCTAAGAAATGGTATGAGTTTGCATTTTGTAAATATGATTCTTAAAATACTGAAGCAATTAAGCTTTTCAGTGTTTTTTTTTATTTTTTTTTTTTTTTCATTTCCAAACTAGTATAAATATAGTTATGGTAGGTATTATCTTTTCTTCAATAGATTCCAAAGAAAGAGTACATATCGTTATAATAAAATTACTCAAATTCTTATTTTCCTTAACATATGCCTTTGTGGTACATTTAAGAAATGTGGTGTTTTTAAAAATACATTTCCTCAAACTACTCATCTCACAAAGTTTTGTAAAAATTTTCGATATATAAACTCGTAAAAGTACACGTAAGCTATATCTATACTAATTCATCATCTCGCATCTCTACATACTGATAAAGATAAGACTGATGTATTTGTCTATTAAAAGGAAGACATAAATCTTGGAATATCTTAATACACAACATGCCTGTATTTATTACAGTACAAATGTCAGGAGGTTAAGATTCAAAATATAGTCTTTCGTGTTGGACTGTTTGCAGCCACATTCCTGCTAGTTTCTTGATTCCATGTTGATACTACGTCTCGTCCGTGGAGGCAAATAAGTTAGTCACTGCTGTTTTCAATTCCTACTTTTTGATGAAATATCGTGATTCCAGGACTATATGCCGGTTGTGGCATCAGTTAGATGTCATTGTTTTCTTTCCTGAGTTCGATGCCTGTGTTTTTGTTGCGTTTTTCGATCCGAGTGTGGCTTTGCCTTATTCCTTTGTAGCAAGCCGTGCTTTCTGTTCATAAGTGCAAAATATTTTGAGGTCAGTATAGCATATATCGACTCCAACTGTTCTGAAGAAAAGTCGGAATTGATGGCACGACCATTAGGAAAGAACTCGAAGTGAATTATCTTCTCGTCGATGCAATCACATATCATCACATAAAAGAAGGACCGTGTACTCTTCTTTACGTATTAGGTCTCGAATATACACAGTATTTGTCCTCAGAATAGATCTGTCACATTGGAAAACATCTCAAGCTGTAAGCTTTCTAAATCTGGACATAACTATGAATAGTGTCACTTCTTAAAGATAAATTTTATCAATATTTATTTACTATAGTAAAAGTAAGTCCGCACACTTCACCAATATCTCCCAGATAGATGTTTCCGTTCCAATTATGAAGCAGGATTTCGTCTGAACTACTGAAATGAAATGAAATTTTTGAGTTTTACGTCCCACGATTATGGCGTCTAGGCTAAAGGAGACAATGATGATGAGAAATGAATGAAATGGTGAAATGAAGAAAGTGGGAGGAAACGCGTGAACCCCGAGGAAACCCACGCACACGGAGTTTGTTCACCACAAAGTTCACTCACGCGGTGGCTCAGTAGTAGAGCGTTCACTTCTGGTGCTTGGGGTTCCTGGTTCGATCTCAGCTCGCGCCGTGAGGACTTTGTGGTGGACAAACACCGTGCTCGTGGGTTTTCTCAAGGTTCTCTCGTTTCCTCCCAGTTTCTTCATTCCAACATTTTCATTCATTTCTCATCATCACTGTTTCCTTTAGCCTAACCAGCATAAGCGTGGGATGTAAAACTCGAAGATTTCATTTCATTTCATTTTCGGAGTTCTTCCGTTTCCTCCCACTTTCTTTATTCCATCATTTCATTCATTACTCATCATCACCGTCTCCTTTAGCCTAGGCGGCATAACTGTGGAACGTAAAACCTAAAGATTTCATTTCATTTCCTGAGGAAGAGATAGTTTCCAAGGCTCTGTTAATTCAGCAATATTTTCCTGTTTTTTTTTTTTTCAGCATTTTATATATAATTTAAAATACAATATTAGGTATCCTTTTAATTTGATTGTATATATTTAAAAAAAACAGTGGAAGATATTCTTTTGTGAGTTACCTATTGAAACTGAAAAATGATGTAGAAACGATCAATTAAACAGTCAAAATGAATCAAAATATCTTTTTGATACCATTTTTCTCTCTATCTGATATCAGACTTCTTTGTTGTAGAATTTTTCTGCCATCTGTTAAAGCAATCAAGAAGACGAACGATTTTAGTAAGTTAATTGATTGTAACTTTAGTAATAATGTGTTTGAAGCTTTATAATAGGACATTATAGAATATGATTGTTATGTCCTCGTTGTTTCTAGTCCATTGGCTACTGATTTAACTATCGGCCCAGATGTCACTGGAGTCAACAGCTGGACTCATATGACTGAAATGGAACTACCACAGATATACGAGACTTTCAGAACACACAAGTGACGCTTATGAGTCAAGCTTGTTTCAAATTTAACCACGAAAGGAGAGAACTATTGTATGTATTTGTATAAGGTCTTTTGTTGTGTGGAAATGTGCATTAACTTAATAATTACAGTTAATTTATCCTTTAAGCATGAAATGGAAATATAAACTAAAAAAACATGAAATAAGGAAACCATTCAAATAGGTCGGACTCCTAAAAACGTTTGTTTTTCTCTATTTACAGATAAAGGAGCATGTTCGTAACCGTTAGCGAAACACAAATAAGAATCGATATAATCTGCTACTTAACTTTATACGAGGGTCATCCGGAAAGTAAAGATCGCTTATTTATACAAAACAAAAAAAAAACAATATTTATTGGAAAAAACAATTTTGTTACGTAATTGATGACTTCTTCACTTCTCTACATAATCACCACAATCATTTAAATATTTATCGTATCTGTTGATGAGATTCAGTATTCCCATGTGATACTCTTCTGCCGGTAGTTTATTAAACTAGGCGGTCAGTGCATTTTCCAACTGTTCAGATCTTCCAAAATTTTTAGAAGAAACTCTTTCAGCTTAATGGAAAGGTTAAAATCGCTAGGAACAAGGTCCGGACTATCAGATGGATGATCAAAATTTTCCCATCCGAGTAGATCCAGCAATTTATGAGTTGCAGTTGCAGTATGAGAGCGACCATTGTCGTGAAGAAGCACAATTCCTTCCGAAAGCATTTCTAGTCTTCTGTTTTGGATGGCTCGCTGTAGTTTTCTTGGAGTCTTACAATAACAATTTGCATTGATCGTAGTGCCTTTTTGGCATGAAATCCACCAAAAGAACACCTTCTGATCCCAAAAGACGGTTACCATAATCTCTTGTGTTGAGAAAGTCAATTTGAATTTTTACTATTGTTTGGGTGATGAGGAATGATCTCACTTAAGTGATTGGCTCTGGGGTGACGTGAGATACCCAGGTCCTCATCAGCAGTCACAATCCAATCAAGAAAGGCAGTGAACCAATTTTTGCGTACCTAGAGAGAACATACTTCCTGAACGACACTAACAAGAATATTTCAATTGGTTGATACTTTTTTGGAAGTTACCGGTACTGATTGATTTGTTTGTTCATTTGTTAAAGTTCCCTTTTCATCACCAAGGTAATATGAGACGTGGATCAACAGTCTTAGTGAAATATAATCTTCTCTAATGCGTCATTTATTATCTGTAGCTCTCACTCACTGAGAACCAAATTTGAGACCACTTGCAGCAAATGCACACGCACCAACCACTAGACTAACGGAGAGGGAACTGATAGAACAATATCTAATATCTAATATAGGAGGGGTGATCACAAAGTAAGTTTACAAAGCCTGCAGTGAAACATGTATATATTACTTCAAACAACCAATACAGCCATGAAATAATACACAAATTAGGTTATTTTTCGACATAGTCACCATACTGGTTGAGGCACTTGTCACACCGTAGGATGAGTTTGAAGATTGCCTCGTAGTAAAAATCCTGTCATTGCGTGTTCAACAACGTTATCACAAAGTGAGGTTTCAACACTTCGTTTGAAGTAAAGTGACGGCCTCCTAGGTGCTTCTTCAAGTGCGGAAACAAGTGAAAGTATCTTGGAGCGAGGTCCGGGCTGTAGGGAAGGTGATCGATGATGTCCTAGCGGAATTGCTTCAACAGCGTGGTGGTCTTCTGAGCTGTATGGGAGCGCGCGTTGTCATGAAGGAGGATGACGCCCTCAATGAGAAGTTCTGGCCGTTTCCTCCTGATTGCTTCGCTCAGTCGTGTCAAAGTCTACCAGCTGCGGATGAATTTGAGCCGCGGTTACATGTTTCGCCCACAGAAATTGAATAACTGAGTGGCCTTCTTCGCGAGTCCAGTTTTCGAAACGAAATTTTTGAATTTTACGTCCACGTTATGCCAGTTAGGCTAAAGGAGAAGGTGATGATGAAAAATGAATAAAATGGTGGAATAAAGAAAGTGAGAGGAAACGGGAGGAGCTCGAGAAAACCCACGCACACGGTGTTTGTCCACCACAAAGCTTACTTGCCGCGAGTTGGGATAGAACTAAGGACTCCATGCACCAAAGGTGAACACTCTACCATTGAGCCACAGCAGCCCTAGTTTTCCAAACGAGTCGCCATTTTTATTTATCTACAACACTAGCGCTGCAGGTGTCGGGTGGCTGAACCTCAGCATAGTTCCTAACTCCCTCGTATATTTATATAATCTTATAACTATACAGTACTATGTAGCTACTACATAGGTAGTTAGCCAGTGGTGGATCAAGACACGAACCTCGGTAACCCAGTAGTGAAGAGGGCTGACTTGGACGAACCTGGGAACTAGTGTGACGCAGAGACAAGGTGACTCATATTCTATTATACAAATGTAGATCTACCATCCAACACTAAGCTTATTATGTTTCAGAATAACGCTACGAATAGCTACAGGAAAACTTACAAAACGTGTATGTCGGTCTGTCTGTCTATTGATAAGTATGAGGGCAGAAACAGAAAGAGAACAGAGAAAACTACTTACGTTATCAATTCAGCGTCTCTAGAAGAGAAACCGTTGTCTTTGGCAGTTTACTGAAACCAGAAATGGTTGAAATTCACCACAAGCTCCGGTTTCAATATTGAATTCATTACAATAGCAAGAAACTGTTTTCTTTTTTAAAAAATATTAATTTAATATCTTAAGAATAGCTTCAGTTCTGGTTCTGTAACTTCTTTATTGTACAGGGGTTTTCAAACAATCTGAACGCGCCTTCCCTGTGAAAAATGGCATGTGTCAACAATATAAATACATGTGTCCATAAAAGAAAGACTATCACTATGATAAACTATGTTTCATTTATTAATCACTAATGGAAATATCTTATTAATACAAGTGAGCTACATTGTACCCACTGACTACACTTTTTAATGTTATTAATCGGTGTTGATAATTATAAGTTGTTTTAAGTCAGATTAAATTGAAAACTACGAGCAGAGAGGAAATTTAAATGATAAGAACTGGCATGTCTAAATGTTGAGCAAAGTCTATGGGATGTATGAGCTTGTTTTAAGTCACACAATTTATTAAATCTCGGCACATATTTTGAAATGGCAAGAAGACAACAGCTTCGACCAATGAAAATAAAACAAATAAGACTATCTGTGAATGGCGGCAGTACTTTAAAAAAGATCAAGAATCGTCCCAAAAATAATAACAGAAAATTATGAGAAAGAAAAATTCAGCTAACATGGAGTTGCACAAAATTCCGAAGACATTTAAGAAGATATACTACAGAGGTTGTTTCCGATTTATGGTGACGATTTCAAACTGCACTTACCTTAAGAGAAACTATGTCGCCACTCTTGAGTGTGCTCCGTTTGGTGGCCCTTCATCTGGGCAATTTCCTGACAGTGATGTTTCCACTGTAGGAAACAGGCACAAGCTTTCCATAGGCCTTCAACGATACAGAGTTTCCTCTGAAACAAGACTCGTTTCAGGAGGCCGAGGAGCAAAAGTTCATCGATGACGCACCAGGGAACTTCACTGGAATGTCTGTGAATGTAATGGCACGAATTCCAGTTTCTGCTGCCATTTATTGGAGGAAGAGGCGGGTTGAGCGCGATGTGTGACTTGACCCCTTGTTTTGATGCACCCACCCACGATTATCCGTATCGTTGAAATGGGGAATGTCTTGGAGATAAATGGATGTCAGGACGTTAGGCTTGGTAATATTCCGAATTCACCTTCGTATTTTTGGCTACACGATGTTTGGTCAGCTTGCTCTGATAGAGTATGCGGCAATGATTATGAAGTCTGTGCCAAAACTCTTCTTGCATTCAGTGAACTACCTTTGAAAGTCTCTCACACCTGTCGATCGATAAAAAATTGCACGTGGTTTGTGTCAGTCATCCAGATAAACATATGCCTTGTCCAGTGTTACAACAAACTTCCATTTTTCACCGCTTATAAAGCTTTCGACAATTGGTGCGACTTTCCTGGATGTGTTTTGGAAAGAGCTTATCAACACGTCCCTTCCGTCGCTTTATCAACCTCAAATCGCGGTGAACGATGCTGTGCACTGTCTTCAGTGATCTGCAGCCGGTTTGCAATACTCCTCTGTGTAGGTGGCTTCTCCCTGGTGACCAGAGACCCGATTTTCCGAAATTTGGCTCGTGTACGGCTTGTGGCATTCTGGGGGTTGGCCTGTTTCTGCCTGTGATATGCCATTTTTGAACACAGTGAATCCACGCTCCTTGCACAGTTTGATAATGGTACTATAACTGTAATTCACGTCCGAAAGGGCAGTTATGTAGCCTTCTCAATAAGCACTTATTTTGGGCGGCATTTGTCCCGATATACACTTACCACACCTGTCACGCAGAGTCAATGGTCCTAGGTATCCACACGACGGGCAGCTTCCTTCCGTTCCCACTTGGTGGTGCTGCACAAGGGGTGTAATTTCGTCATAATAGATCGAAAACAACCTCTGTATTCTACAGAGATAAAGTAGAAGATTGTTGGTGACCATCTAATAAGCATTACACATGTTTAAGCCAAAGGTGAAAGGGTCATCCGTGATCGTATGTGGAACAGAAGTGATACAAAGGCTTAGTCCATTATGTATTACTAAAGAAGAATGGTGCAGACTCAAGTATGTGTGTTCCATTATAAATATGCTCCTTTGTAGGATCTGTTCAAAAGTCCTCACGCCTCCCCAGGGAGGCGCGCCGCACAGTTTGAAAACCCCTGATTGTAACCATATGTAGTAGACGTTCGCTATTACTTCCTGTTTCAATATTTATCTTTATAGATAAGATGTTTTCTAGTATAGGCCTAGAATCAGGGTCCAAAGAGCAGGTTCTATTCCCTGTCCACCTCTTTCGTTTAGTGAAACCGGAACTTATAAATATATTGCTTCTGTTTGGGATATTGGAACACTGTGAAACAATACTCACTTGTCTAATTAATAAACTTAAATATGTCATTTTATAACCTTGAAGATATTGTCAAGTATAGACTAGTTACCGTGTTTGAAACAGGTAAGTTTACACGTTATTAAGACAAATTTTTGATACACATAATGACAAGCATGCAACAAGTTTGAAACAAGCTTGTTCCGCTTTGTGAGTAGTAAAATACTAGGAAATTACGCTTTTTTTGTCATTGTTCCGTAGTTTTTTCTCGCAACAGTTTGAATATTAAAAGTGTTAAGGAGATGAATATGAACGAACACCCTTAAATTCAACATACACACACACACACACACATATATATATATATATATATATATATATATATATATATATATATATATATATATATATATATATATGAACAAACAAACTATCAGTTTTAAGATAGGAATATTCCACCCCTCCCTTCAATCAGTCCCTCTTGGTATAGGAGTAAAAAAATAATAATAATGATAGGAAATGAGGGTTGGAAGGTTGGAAAAGGAAGTAGCTCTGATGGTCTGTGGTACGATGGACGACTTGATTGTACAGGCAAACAAAGGGGGAGAGAGATATGATGGAGGGGTGCAGAAAAATAATCTTCCACCCTCGTACCATCGTGCTTACCTTTCATTTATCACATAGATGTCACCACCAGTCTCAGACTAAAGGGATACATAGCGTAGATGGCGCTCGTTGTAAAGGTTATTGGTTCCGCGGCTACTTCACGTGCTGTGATGTGGTGTTGTATAGGCTATGCCAATGATAGGTCTGTGCCTGTTTCCCTCTGTTAGACCCTATACACTTCGTGTTCCATTTTTCTATAAAAACTTTCTCATTTTTCTTTCTCAGATAAAATGGCACTTTTGTTAACCACAACATCATGCATCAAGGTAAGTTTTCCCGAGAAGAAAATTCACTTTTTTTCCCCTCCAGAATGACTAATGGTTCATAACTTTGTTATACAGCTTGACGTAATGTTAAAAATTATAGAATGTTAAAAAGTCAAATAAAAATTTGAGCACGTGGAAGTGAAATCCAAGGAAAAGAAATGGTCTAATGGAATCAAGGGGGGGGGGGGACAGATGTGAAAAGAAGAAAAATTAGAATTAATGTGGTTTTAATGAATGATGGTCCGCATGCACACGCATTACAATAAAATTTGTTTGGTGTGTGATGGTTGTTAATTAGTTGTTATTTGTAAAAACTGAAAAATAAAGTTATCTGAATGTATTATGTCCCTCACACATTCAAACCTTTAATTATTATAAACGATTTTGTTTCCTTGAGTGCAGTGACGTTGTGACGTCTCTTGAAAGGATGTCTCAAGCCACATTGTTTTTTTAAAAAGTAGAAATTATCCTGAAAACTTACATTAAGAATAGCGTCAACTTTGACTAATCCTTTCTGACGTCCAAAATTAGATTTCGTGCTATAACATTTCACTTAGGTTCTGTTATAAGTTGAGAAATTGTATGTTTGTTTCCAAGAATTCGTTCTACGTTTTTTTAAGTTGGGAAAGTAAATTAAGAATAATGGCTACAAACTTTCCCGATAACATGCCTTTACAATTAATACATGCAGCATCTGTAATGGCAATACACAGAATGGGCCGAAAGTCAGATGACAGTTCTGACTAGTTCATGCAAAATAGCTGGAGCATTTATCTGAGCAGGTAAATAATTTTTTTTTTTTTTTTTTGCCCAAATGAATATTTTAGTGCGTATTTAAGTTTCAATCATAAATACTTGGTTTTTCTACTCGCTTACTCTAACAGGACTACTAATTACTTACGAAAAAAATTAGGCTAAATTTGACATTGTATTGAATGTTGCAGCATTGAAGCTGTGAGAAAAGATTGTCGTAGTGTGAGAAAAGATTGTCGTAGTGTGAGAAAAGACAATAAATCTTTTATTCTATCAGAAGTGTTTTGGACAGAAGAGAATGATGTGTTTTTTTTTTCTTTAAAAAAAAAACGCTTGATAAATTATGCGCCCTTTGTGTAACGAGAAGTACAATATGGACAAATATACCAAGGAGATTTTGGTAAATGTGATTTATCCATAATCTGGGACACGGGATAGATACTATCCCAACCTTAATAAGAACAAGTATTAACAGTGCTTTGGATACTAGTCTATTGCCTGTAGAAGACTTTTTTATTTTTTAAAGTTGTTTTCTTATGTTTGAAACATTAAAATGAAATCACAGATTCGCTGAAAGGTTAATTTTATAAAAATAATAATAATTCTAGAGAGTGTCCGGGAAATAGGAACGAATATTAAAGTGCTATAAAACTAATATAAAATATATTGAAAAAAATTATAAACACATTGAGTAATTTCTCCCTTTATGTATGCATACACATTAGGTAATTTTCTCACATGTATGTATAAAAAATTGTATCCGGCATATGACCACCCAAGGCTGCACGGCAATGAGCAATGCGTTCATTGAAATTTGCGATGACGCGTTCACAAACATCTGGTGTGATGCCGTTAATAACCCTCTTAATTTCATCCTTCAGTTGTTGTATTGTCTCTGGTGCAGACAATACCCCAAATTCTGCAGTTCTGCTTATTGACGTAGCCACTGAGATACAAGTGTGCTTCATCTGAGAAAATTATTCTTGTCGTGAAGTTCTCGTTCTCCGCTTGTCGAGCAAATACCCATTGAGCAAATCGATGTCTCTTTCCATGATCTGTAGGCTTCAGCTCTTGTGTAAGTTGAATCTTGTATGCATGCATTCTCAGATCTTTCGACAGGATTTCATTCATTGAACTTGATGATAAATTCAATTGTTGAGCTCTTCGGCGAACTGATTTACGATGGGGGTTACAGTCACACTGTCACGCACGACAGCAATGTTATCTTCTGTTCGAACAGAACGTGGTCTTCTAGTTTGCTTAACATTTAACACAGACCCCGTGGTCTCAAACTTCAGGACCAGCTTCCGAACTGATGATTCAGTAGGAGCAACATTGCGTCCAAGTGTCACATGCAAATCTCGAACGGTTGCCGTGGGACTTCCCTTGTTTTTGTAATAACTTTTAATCACTTGGATGCGTTACTTTGTTGTCAAATGCTCCATGCCGAAATAAACACCAACCAACAATACTCACCACACAGGCTACTAATCGGAAGGATAGAGGATAGCAAACATGGTAAAACCACGGCTTCCAACCGTCATATGACAAAATGGGGCGAAATTCAAATTCATCCTTATTTCCCGGGCACCCTCTATTTAAATTTCGAAATGTCACATACTATTTTTGTACTGGGTGGGAAATATACTACACACAACAAAAATATCCCACGTTAGGAGTGCAGGTTAAGAAAATCTGACAAATAGCAGCACGTCACGTCTAAGCAAAACTAAGAAGATTATTCACCAATCCCTGTAGTAGATTATTCTTTCACATTATTTCTAAGCAACTAAGATCATTGAAATCGCTTTTGCCAGTATTAAGTGTTGAATCGTCTGGGAAATATTCCCAAGTATTATTATTATTATAATAATTTATTTGTTTTTTGTTATTTGGAAAAATAATTTACAAATCATTCTGTCATATTATTACGATATAGAATTATGACTTAAATGATCTAAGTTTCCCGCAAACACTACACTCTCTATGGTTACAGAGGTGGGAACAACACCTCTCGAAAGTGTCGTATGTCCTGTCTAAGCGTCGGACACTCAACTTTCCTTAAGTACACTTTAAACCCCTATCAATTCATTTTTTTTTTTATAGTAGAAATTTGTTAAACAGAAAATTAACATTATGTGAAAAAGATACGAAATTATTAAGTCTAGCACCGGTCGTTTACAGTACGTACCTTTCACAGCTTATCAAAGCAAGACGAAAGAAAATGGTGCGTAAATTGATTGGTTGATTTGGAGTTTCCGTTCAGCACGGAGACGTTGACCTATAGCTTAACGTGAGATCCGAATTACAAGAGCTCTTTCCAGGAATCGAACCCGGCTCTGCCGCTCCGAAGTCACTTATACTAACCATATAGCCACGAGAAAGTTCTTAAATGGCATGTAGAATGTAGCGAGCTAATGGAAATAATCGGGTTTATTCCTAAAACTAATTGTACCAAAACTGAGTAACAGGGGGTCTATAAAATACAAAGTCAATGCAATTTATCTGTACAAAAAATGTCCTATAGTATTTCGTTCTTTAAACTACATTATTGTTTTTAAAACCTTAAAAACAAAAGAAGGAAAATAAAAAGTCGACGAAATTACGTTATTTCTAGGATATATGAAATGTATATATTATATTTCGTCTACTATGACTGTTTATGTCGTTTCTTGAGAAACATTTCTTTGGATTTCCGAAAGAAAGAAAACAAAGAAAAGAAAAGAGAAAACGAGATGGAATATTGCGTTTGGTAGTTGCGTTAGAAAGATGGAAGATGTGTCTCCGACCGGTGTTAGTGGCGTCTCCAGGGACGTTAATCCCATCACCTACTTTATTTAACAACTGCCTAGAACACACACGCACATAAGCGAAACAAAGAAAACTAACACATACACACACACACACACTTTGAGCTAGAATGAGGGGACATGTTTAATGCAAGCAAAACTTCTTTTTTATTTCTTCCAGTTTCTCCCCATTAAGAATTGATGAGAGCCTAAGAGCCCCCGTGTCTGCAATTATATCAGCAAGCATCGTTCGCTTACCCAACCCCTAGTCTTTGCGAAGACTCTGGTACGACCAGCGTATGCCAAGAAGCCCTTTTCATCTGGTTGACGATGTCGGCAAGACGAAACCCCCTTCTTATTGTTCCAAAGAATCACGGAACCGTCTCTCGTAAAAGACTAGTAAAAAAACCTGCAAAAAAAAAAAAAAGTACCAAAAGGATCCCATTTGACACTGCAGGTGCTGCTATAGAAGTGAAGAAATGTCCTCGCGTTATCTCGGCAAAACAGTTGAAAGACTGCTCACATTTCGTTTATATTATTAGTCACCACAAAAACTCAGAAAGTTCTCGCTCGTTCCTTTCTTTATATGTCCTAGTTTGCAATGGAAATAACACTTCTGAAACATTGATTTCCCTAAGAAAGAAATTACCAAAAAGAAAGAGAGAGAGAGAGAGAGAGAGAGAGAAAGAAAAAAACCTTGATAGCGTTTGACATCAGTAAAAATATCAGGCGTCTAGATTTAAAACAGTCAACATCCACAGGCATTTTATAGCCCTCTTTGTCTCATTGTGTTAAAGTAAATGATGGATTGTAGAAATCATGGAAGACATCGTGATGTCATTTCCGATGTTGTTTTATTGCAAAGGCTGGTTGAGAAACAACCATTTGGGCAAAAGTCGTTTTGCATAATCTTTTCTTCTTCTTCTTACAGTTCCAAATCAATATTTAAGTAATGTTGTATATATATATTTCAATGATATATTTAGGAACATGAAAGAGCACATTCTAAATACAAAAAACGTCTAACGTTTCAGTTTGTGCTCTACGCTAATCCTAATAATAAACATTGGCTAATACATGTCGCTCCATACGCTATCATTTCCCTGTCTGATGCTACAAGATGTCGCTATCTGCGTTCTCTCTTGTTTGTATAATGTAGTCATTGAATAAGTGCATTAATATGGTATGAAATTTGCAATGATTGATGGGAAAATTTAAATAAATTTGCTACGTAAAGGGTGTCCTATAAAGAATGAAATCTTTGAAATTTCAGTTATTTCTGTTCTAGTAAGTTGGCAGCACTGAACATTACACAATTTTCATCTGTTGTCTTTGTGGTAATACTCATGCAGCGCTGAATAGCACATGATCGTTATCTGTTTTCTGTAGGGTACAAAATGTATTGACTTGTTACGAGAGAGGTTCACTGGTGGGTAATTTCTCTCAGAAGTGACATGAATTGGACACCAACACTTTGGAAAATCCGTTCTCCGGACAGCGATATATTGTACAAATATAGGGAATCCTCTTGCTTACTGCAGAAATCAGTACGGAGCATACGTTATCCGTATGCTACATACCCACTGCCCTTACATGTTACATCATGCCGTTGCAAGATGTCTGACATCTAATAGTCTTCCTTATATTACATAAATATATGTATGTTACCTTCGTCAGTTATATGTTATATACATCCATTTGTATGTGAGGTCCTGACCGCCTATATTGTTTCCTACGGAAAGTACGTACAGGTGGAACACTTATGCAGAAAGTATTATAAAACATGCGTTTTCAGTTATACGTTTGCTGTACGTTAAGTTCAAAAACTACAAGTTTTACGAATGCAACATACGATTTTATGTAAGCCACATACATTTTTTTTCTCAGTGCAGATCTTCTGATTTGACACCACGTGATTTCTTTCTGCACGGATATTTGAAATCTCGTATGTACGCCAACAAACTACTAACTCCAGAGCTCAAGGCCGAGTACAGCGTGTTAATTGAGAACTAAAAGTGCAAGTATACCGAAAGGTTACGGAAAACTTCATCGAAAGAACGAAACTGGACTGCGAAGTCGCGGAAAGCATTTGAGTGATATCATATTTCATACATAATCACAGGTAGCATGCACTGCAAACGTATGTAAATATGTAGCATTTAAAGTAATTAATTTCATCGATAAATTTGTACGCTATTATACACTCAAAAGTTGCGTTTTTATGGGACATCCTATATAAACAATTAAGGCTTTCAATTAAGCGGAAAGATCAAGCGAAACAATTAGTATGGAATGAATGCAAGGAAAATTGGAGTTTAATATGAGAATGATGTTTCCCAGTCCGGGTTTTCTTAAGTAGAGACTATTAAAGGTAGCATGGTCATGAGGGACTATGCCTCATATATAAACTGCCCCACATGTAAAATTAAACTCCACCTTAGTAACATCTAATTAATGTTACAGTCTTTTCTGCGAGAGACGTGGTTTCGATTTCCAATGAGAGCACACGTGGATTGTATGACATACAGGTTCATGCCTTATTGTTAGAAAATAGATTAAACTAGAGAGACAAAAAAAGCTCTATTCATCCTTATGGCACTAGAGTAAGAGTACTGATGTGATTAATTACATCTTACTAAAGGCAGGTAGAAAAGTTTTAATGAAGATGAAACGAAAGGCCAAATTTTGTGTAAACGTGAAGTTAAAAGGGATTCCAATTACTTTCCCAGGTTCGAATCGTTATCAAGCATGTACTTATACTAAAGCTTGATTTATAGATAGTCGCTATAGTTTTAAGAAAAAAATTCACAGTAAACCAATACTGTAACTCTTCTTAACGTTATTCAACTCAATAAGTTGGTTAATATAAACCTCACCATCAACTTAGCCTCCCAAATATAATAATTTAAAATTTAATCCGATAATATACTTTTGTTTTGTGCCTTTGTCCAGCACATATGTACATATTCACTTGTACACTGAAAGAGTCACTTCACATCTATTTCATTATGTAATACCAGCGTGCTGCCACCACATAATGTCTGTGGATTTTCTCAAGATTCTCACTTTCTTAGCACATTCTAATTTCACCATTATAAATAACTTCCACTAATTATTTGTTTCCTTTAACTTGAAAGACAAAGACAATGGACGATGCCATGGAAGTATTTAGTTTCATATTACCAGCGTGTCTACCATGCCAAATTTATATTTCTCTGTATATATCCTCTAAGGATGACGTTCTAAATCGTCCTTGAACAACCTCTATAGGACAAATATTCTCAATATCTCTACTTCATTACACCCTTAAACGACGAACGTACTAAACATGCTTTTACTTGTAACATTTTTCTGTCCAAACCTCTTCACTACTTAAAACATTGTCATTATCAATGGTGTAGGCAAGTGATGTTTTGGGATCTTAACTCTCCATGAGCAAGATATTATAGGAATATAAACATTCACTGTACTAAGATCATCATTAAAAAAAAAAAAAAAAAATTATACATATTCAAAAAGGATCTGATATTTAGTGCTTGAACTCCACGTGATGAAATTCTGCGTACGATACTTCGTGATTATAACTCTATATGACAATTGCATATCAAAATGTATGAAGAAATAGGGTTATTTTTCTTTAATAAGTACATTTTCTGTCCACACACAAAAAACTATTGTTACATTTATCTCCAAACAGTCGCCAGTAATTATGAAAAAAAAAAACAATAATTAAGCCTAGATTAGGCGCGTGGGTGACAGGTGTCCCCTAGTGATTTTTGTCTCACGCTGGCAACACTTTGTGTCGGTGTTCGGAGTCGCACATTTCAGTAGCTGAACGTTAATTGTTGGTGTTTGATGTGGCGGCAGTAGCATACTTCTGTTCCCTGTCTACAGTTTGTAAAAAATAAATTATTTCTGCAGCAGTATGTTTTAATAGGACGCGCCTAATCATGCAACAAAATCATACGCGCCTAACGCAGGGTTAACGCAATCTGAATGCTAACGGAAAGTAATGCTAACTATTACTTACTCCAAGGAGCAAAATTTCCGGTCGCTATTGGTGACTTGAAATTTAGAACTGGTGACCAGTGTTCAATTGGAATGGTTTCTGCCTAAACTAACAGAGTTGCGCTGTTTCTGTTTTGCACGAAAATAATTCCCACTGAGTGAGAGAAAACACGGAATGTAAAGTCTTGTCTTAGCAGTGGGCCCAATATAAACTTTTGTTTTCTTCATTGACGTTCAATCAGACACTGAAAAAGATTTACAGTAAAAACTTCATTACAAGATTCCCAAATTTGCATCCAGTTGTCACATTTTGTGTAGTTTCACTAGTGAGTACTGCTTAATGTGAGAGAGACTTATACACTGGATTATTTGCTGAGAATTTCCATCAATGACCCTTCACTTAAGGACTTTGATCCGAAAACTGCAATCGACAACTGGTACTTCAGTGCAGTGAGAGAGCGTTATATAAACGTGAAGTCTTAAGGTAAAATATTTTTAACATGTATATGAATTGTCCAATTCAAAATTGATTATCCTGAATCTAATTGTTTGGTTTTGAAATTTTATGCCCTGATGTAATCTCTTTCTTTGTCAAACCAGAGGCGGGGGGCAGGCTCTCATAATTTTTACGTGAGAGACACTGGCGACCATCATTTTCGGATTGGCGAGTGCGTGTGACTTTGAAATTTTGCGCCCTGACTTACTCATTACTAAGTAAATTCTATGAAACAATAGCTGATTCCTTTTGCAATGTGCATTTACAATTCACAATCACAGAAGTCCAATATTTCGCAGTACACAAAAGGATACTATCATAAATTAACAACGAAAGGAAAGCTGAGTAAAAAGAATGAAAAAATAATGACATCAACTTGATTTCAGAACTATTTGCTTTAGTAATAGAATGAAAATGAATGTTAAAGCAGTAAAGACAGGAAAGAAAAATAAAAAAATAGTAAAGAAAAGGATTTAACTGGTAGACAACATCGGGTCTATGGGTTCTTCCGTTTCTGTTTCATTCCTTTCATTCCACCAACCATTAATCAATACTCACATGCCTTTATCATCTTCTTGTGCCCATGGTTTAGCCTATATAGCCTTTATATATATATATAAATGAAAGTGTCTATGTTCGTAACTTCATATCTTTTGAACCAATGGACCGAACTCGATCAAATTTTCAACATAGATGAGGATCGGGCCTGCAACGGTTTTTATCATTTCACTTTGACGGTGCAACTTAGAGGAGGGAGAGTAGGGGGAGATTTATAAAAATGATCGAAAATGGCCGATATTAGTGCCGATTCTTAGTTTTTGTTGGATGAATGAGATGAACAGTGACACTTCTGATACAGTTTAAATTCAAACTCAGCTCTTTAAGTCCAAAATGAAACGTATTCTCTCCATGCGAAGAATTGATATTCTGCTAGAAGAGTATAACACAACAACCCCAGAACTCTAAAGATGTCATTTTCTTTACACACATTGTAAAAAATAAAACATCATTTAAACACTTTTATAACAGTTTTTGAGGAGAAAATTCATAAAATGGTGTTTAAAAAGTGTTCTTCGCGTGTCCAAAACGCTTTAATTCTTAAAAACAACGTCTAGTATGACATATTTAAAACACTTCTTCTCGACAAACACTTCGAAAACAAAGTTATGTCACATGCTGCAAATACATTTGGGACATACTTTAAAAAAAAAAAAGCATCTAAAAGGGGGTGAATATGTGTCATCCAGGCAGTGGTTTGTGTAATATTTACCTGTACCTTGGGCAGAAAGTACTCATACATATGCACTATACTTAGTAGAATGTTCATTTCTTATTAACAAAAGAAGAATGTTTTTAATATATGTAGGTGATTATTATGGGATAGTTGTTGATATGGACATGTTTTATGGTTACCTAGTCAGTGAATTTGTGTACTTAACAGTTTGAAGAAAAGGATACTATAAATTATATCAAATAATAAACCAGTTTAACATCGTTTATAGACGTTGTCAGTTTTATTAAAAAGGTGAGATTAATAGTATTTAAAGATCGAAGTTAATATTTTTAATGTCAAAGAATTACTACCACTTCGGATTTTTATCTCAGCAAACGAACCAGGTTTACGACTATCATTTTGATAATTCGTTGTAAAAATTTGGTTTACCTCACCCGGGACTTTGTAAATTCAGTTCCCGAAGAAGAAGAGTAAGGTTGAATTTACTTTTATACTACAGTTAATGAATAAGAACTTAACCATATTGCGAAGTGGTAAGGTAATCATAAGAAAAATGGACAACGAAGCAATGCAGCAGGAATCAAATACTAGTGACCAAGGTGAAACTAGTGTAACACCAGGTTTGTCATCAGAGGATCGACTCTTGTTAGCTTTACAGCGACAATTCAGGCAGATGTCTACCGAGATAAACAAGCAAAATGAAGAATTAAGTAGACGAATGGAACAGAAGTTTGACGAAGCTAACAAGACCATGGAACAGAAGATAGAACTGAAGTTTGACGAAGCTAACAAGCAAAATGAAGAATTAAGCAGACGAATGGAACAGAAGTTTGACGAAATGGAACAGAAGTTTGACGAAATGGAACAGAAGTTTGACCAAGCTAACAAGCAAAATGAAGAATTAAGTAGACGAATGGATCAAAAGTTCGACGAATCTAATAAGCAATATGAAGAATTAAGTAGACGGATAGAACAGAAATCAGATGAAACGAAACAGACAATTGTCCAGGTGGTGAACGACATATCCTCACAGTTCGAGGAAAAGTTAAAAAGGATATCCGATGATTGTCAAGAAAAGCACAATCACCAAAATCAAGAAATCTGTGCTGTAAAAAAAAGATTTAGAAGTAATAGAATCTTCCATTAAACAGCAAAAGATCCAGGTCAGCAACAACTCTAATAACATACGTGTAAATACACAGTTGTTAGCTGCTATTCAGGAAGAGATTAGAACGTTACAGGCTAAAGACAACATTTACCGTAATAACCTGGGTAGTGATCGCTTTGAGTTTCCCCACTCACCAGAGACGAACTCGCCTTCGTCGGGGTCTGATGAAGATATTATACTAGAAGAAAGTTGTCCGAAGAGTACTGATGAGCGAAACATAGATGGTGTGACGACACAGCATATCACGGATAGGAACTATCACTCAACAAGAACAAGGAATGAGAAAAAGAAGGTAAAATTAAGTGTTAAGATGAGTGAAATTCGAGCTATGAGCAAATTCAGTGGTAAGTGTAATGAGAATGCTACTTCTTTCTTAGAGAAATTCCAAGACGAATGCAATATAATGTGTATCGATCGATCACAATATATGAAATTAATACCCCATGTATTACTCCCACCTTGTTCCTTATGGTTTAAAGCAATACGTGATCACATTAGTTCATATGAGGAATTCAAAGCGGCATTGATCGCAAATTATGAAAATGACTTTTTGCTGGCAAATAGAGCTGCCACCCTTAGAAATCAACACTTCAATCCTCGATTGCATAAATCTGTTGTAGAGTTTGTTGTAAATGTCTACAACGAATTAAAGGTTGTTAATCCTTTGCAATCGGAATCGAGAATAATAGCATCGATTCGAAATTTGCTTCCATTTAAATTGCAACAGATCTTATTTTCCACACAGTGTATGAGTTTCTTATTGATGCTTGTCCAATGCTACGAAACTCAATACCAGACTATGAATCCACAATCCATTAATCCACGATCAGGAATGGGTAAAAATAAGAATAATTTAGATCATTTGGTGCCTGTTCGGAATTTAAATATTCGGAGTGTGAATAATACAGAACCTAACCTAAGCCGAGTATACTCTAGCAATCAAAATGAGCAAAATAGGCAAAGTTATGTAGGGAATCCGCCTAATCTAACTAATCATGGTAATTGTGATGTCAGAACACCCAACAGCAATAGATATAAAAATAATCGAAGTACTGAGCGAAATTCCAGAAATACAGCGAACTACGTGGATAGACGTAATTGGAGATCAAGAGATGGGACTTCATACCAAAATCAAAATCACGATGAAAGACGTGTACGACATGATGTAGAACCTAATCATGATAGCGCAGTACAGTGTACGTTATTAGAACCGTATACAAGTTCGAATGTAACCTGATTACCGTTACTGAAATTAGGTTAAATTCATGTTAGTTGTAGATTCTTGTAAATTTTCATTTTAAAGTTTATGTGTTAATATCAATAATGAAAACGATTCTTAAAAATACTTGAAATGCTTAAATAGAGTTTTAGGTAGACTGGAAAATTAATTTTCAAATGATTTTTATTCTTTCTTGTTTACTATGAGGAATTATAATTCGATTTATAATTGATTAAAAGCAAAGATTATTTATATTAGATTGATTTGTGTTGAAAATTTAATTGTCCAAGATTATGTTAAAAAGAAGATCCATTCTATAAAATCAATTATTCAACGAATACCTTGAATGAAATTCTTCTTTATTATAACATCTTAGTGCTACTATGTATATCTTTAAATGCAACATCTGACTTATTTGTTATTTAATGCGCCCGCAAAGATTAATATTATTTGTAACCCACGTTTGTCCTTTACATTTTTTGAAATCGCACCCTGCGACGACTAATTAAATAAGCGACGATATTTTAATAAGAAGATATATTAATAATATAATGGATAATAATGAAATAAATATAATTAATGTAATTAAAGATAAATAATGATGAAATGAAAGAATTGTTATGAATGTATTTATATATATATGTATATGTGAAATATAATGAATAGATATACAAGGTGTGATTAAAATATGATGGACATAAGCAATGTAAAGAACACTAATGTTAACGGACCAGTGGTTCTTGAAGATAAAAGCCAAGCCTACTCATGACTTTTATATTCAGTCCCTTTGTCGAGCGACATTTTATACAACAAAATACTTTGGTTTGTGTAATATTTACCTGTACCTTGTGCAGAAAGTACTCATACATATGCACTATACTTAGTAGAATGTTCATTTCTTATTAACAAAAGAAGAATGTTTTTAATATATGTAGGTGATTATTATGGGATAGTTGTTGATATGGACATGTTTTATGGTTACCTAGTCAGTGAATTTGTGTACTTAACAGTTTGAAGAAAAGGATACTATAAATTATATCAAATAATAAACCAGTTTAACATCGTTTATAGACGTTGTCAGTTTTATTAAAAAGGTGAGATTAATAGTATTTAAAGATCGAAGTTAATATTTTTAATGTCAAAGAATTACTACCACTTCGGATTTTTATCTCAGCAAACGAACCAGGTTTACGACTATCTTTTTGATAAGTTCGTTGTAAGTGGCGGCGATTGGACGTTAAAAGTGGGGGGGCAAGATATGATCTGAATATGTGTATATCAATGTTAGTGTTCCAGGTTGTTTCTAACACTTTGTTTGGCGAAAGGTTATATAACTAATAGGATACTATCTTTTTCAGTTAAAATACTGTATATCGTGTTTCATATTTAATTACGTAAATTGACAAGAGCAACGCACCTTTGATTCCTTCCTCATGAACATCTTAAAATTCTGTCTGGAAAATTGTGTGATCAGATTATTTAATAACATATTTGTAAAACAAATAAATAGAAAGGATATTACTAAAAATGCTAATGAATAATGAGGCTTGTTTTGTAGAAGTTATATTGAAACTGGGGATTAATGAACAACTTACATTTTTAATTCCACACTTGCCATTAAACGTATGTTATTACTCTTAGAAAATGAAAGACAGTAAATATTACAAGCATATGCTACGACGCAATTGTAATATTAAGTCCTTTGAATTGCAATTAAAACGCAATCCCTATAGCTGTCTTAACTCCACAGGAAGACAAATAACCAATACACACTTACGCAACGACAAATATTATATGGTACCGTGTTTTTCTATGAACCAGTAATATATGCAAAAATGTTACATTTCCAAATGAAACTATATACATTAACCATTTCAAATTATGGCTTTTTAAAGGTAAATTACTGAATTTCTGTCAACCAGCTACAGCATCATCCCTATTTATCCTAGTGATCATGGTTAGTACCTCATTCTCTTCAGAATAGAACAACCTTTCAAACGGTTCCATTTACGTTTTCCTATCATGTCCCTAAGGCGGAAAATTTTGAGGGAAATCTGGATTTTTTTCTGATTTTTTCAAACTTTGATCGCTTCTGGAGCCCCTTTGTAAACGCACAGATTTTAAAATCAACTGAAAAATACAAAGGATGTACTAAATGTGTATTAAAAAATTCAAGCTTCTATCATGAAGTGCGGGAAAATGTTTACCAATGAGCTAAGAATATTCCCACAATGCCCCAGATGACCCGGATGCAATATAAAATTTTCCAGAGACTTCCCTCTTTATCCTATGATCATTGTTCGTATATCATTCCCTTCAGAATAGAATATACTTTCAAACGGTACCACTCACGTCTCCATCAGGTACCTAAGGTGGTAAAATCATTTAAAAAATGGATTATTTGTTTTAAAAAATATTCCTTCTTTGTACTTTTTTGCCCCTCTGTACCCCCTGTTTTAACGCAGAGTTCTGAAACAAATCTGAAAAATACTAAGGGGTGTACTAAATGTGTGAAAAATTTCAATCTTTTAGGTGCAAAAGTAAGCCCGCCAAAAATAATATATCTACAATACTCCAGATTCCCGTATAAAAACATCTCAGGTAAAAATTCCCTGAGACATCCTTATTTATACTAGGATTAGGATCATGGTTCGTACATCATTCTTTTTTATAACAGAACAGCCTTGCAAACGGTACCATTCACATGTCTGCATCATGTGTCTGAGGAGGGAAAATCGCGAAAAAAGGGATCTTTGTTAAAAATATATATCCTTTTTTTATCTTTTTGCCCCTCTGCCCCTTCCTGTTTTATCGCAGAAATCTGAAAATAATCTGGAAAATATTAAGGGGTGCACTGAATGTATGTGCAAAATTTCAATCTTCTAGGTGCAAAAGCAAACCCTGCAAAAAGTAATTAAAAAAGTCATAACAATTTTTTTTTAGTTATGACGTCATCACGCTCTACGTCTCGACGCAGAAAGGCGTGAAAGCATATGTAACGTGTTCTACAATGCCTCCAGGCTTAAGAAAAAAAATAGAAGTAAAAAGCTTTTTTGGTACTTTTCTAAATCGAATAATGAAGATTCTAGATTATCACCGAAAAATAGATGATATAATTTAAAAGAGTTAAGTGGTCACTTCAAAAAGTGGGGGGGCAACTGCTCCCCTCTTGCCCCCCCTAATCGCCGCCCATGCATCCAGGGACGTTCAAAGAGAGTTGGTAATGCGTAAAGTGTTCTAACTGTGTCTAAAATTCGTTTTCCAAATATTTTATAGTGCAGAAATTTTGCATTTTCAGTAATAAGACATGTCATGGTAAGTTCTACTACGGTTGCCCGATTTTTGAGAACAAATAAGAGAAAGATTTCAACACACAAACATATAGTAAAATTCTTCTATTTATGTAAGATAAAGTAATTACCGTACTCGGGAGATTGGATTCTCTCATCACCTTTTATTATAAAAGATCCTCTTGAATACAGAAACATATTACAATAAGTAGTTTCCTCTAATATTTTACGTAAGAAAGTGGAAGGAACCCAATGACCAAGCGTCGTAGGGCTTTTGTAGGTGAGGTTACTTTCTTTGACAAGGCGTCGTGATAGAGGAAAAGTTTGTGTGATTCGGTGTCTCTCGGTGACCGGGCATCATGAGAGAGAAAGTGAACCCAATGACCAAGCGTCGTGAGAGGGTAAGACGTTCCCAACGACCAGACGCCTTAGAGCTTTTGGTTGTTTGATCAACCTTTAGAGATTGATGCTTCTTGAGGCGTGCCGCTGACTTTTATCCTAAAATGTCGACTACCTTCGGTGATCTCCGTCTTGCCGACTGTTGGCGATGGTGGGCGACTTCTCTTCGGTACTGTCGTCTGCGTTGTAGTTGTTTATTGCAAACACGTGTTGTACACACATGGTTATAGCATGATGTGAAGACGTGCGGAACTTACAATATGTATGTTTTCAGTTAGTAAGATAGAATAATTTACATTGGAAACTTAGTCATTTTCATTAAAACAATTACAACATACAAAAAGTATATTATAATTCCCCGTGGGAGCTCATGAAATTCTAATCCCACGTTAAACTGTAGTTTAGTAAAGTACTCTGTTCAAAGATAGTTATTGGAAATGTGTATGTAAGTATACCAGGGATACTTAGAAAGTCATATCGTTTTCTCTAGAGAATTATTGACGTCAACTTATTAAACTAACTCGCAATGTTAATAATCCTCCACCTCTTTAGTCGCGTCCCGTCAACAGGTACAGATTTCTCCTGTTTTGTCTCACCTTGTCCATTCAATCATTTCATTCATTCTCATTATCCTCACCATCTCTTTTAGCTAAACGACATTGGACATAAAATTGAATGAAATCAAATGATATAACGTAACCATATGCTGTTTCTAATATTGTTTCATCCACACTTATTCTAGATAAGTTAATAAATACAGTCATTCTGCTGAAGAGTTTCATTGAATAATCTGCATGATAGAACAAACTGTAGTAAAGATTTGTAGAGTAAGATTTACGTTTAGAATAATGCTAAGTAATTTAAATAATTATAACTTCAAATATATTCATCTAGAAATCCCGTTATAATGAATAGACGAAGAACAGGGAGAATTCTCTCGTTAAGGAGAAGTCTTTTTGTCTCTACTCTTCTATATTAGCTTATGGTTCCGCCAGAAAAGACAACGTTAAGCCTGATCAAGATATGAATAAATTTTACCTTTCTGTTCACACCAACTGGCTATTTTATGTGTGCCATCTTCAGTGCAATATGTGGAGATTAATGAAACACTAGAGTTCAGCTTCTCAAAGCGTTGATTTGATGTTATCTCGTCAATGAAACAATAAAATTCAGCTCCCCAAAGCGTTGATTTGATGTTATCTCTTCAGTAAAAGAATAAAATTCAACTCTTCAATACGCTGATTTGATGTTATCTCTTCAATAAAACAATAAAATTCAGCTCCTCAATATACTGATTTGATGTCATCTCTTCAGTAAAAGAATAAAATTCAACTCTTCAATACGCTGATTTGATGTTATCTCTTCAATGAAACAATAAAATTCAGCTCCTCAATACACTGATTTGATGTTATCTCTTCAGTAAAAGAATAAAATTCAACTCTTTAATACGCTGATTTGATGTTATCTCTTCAATGAAACAATAAAATTCAGCTCCTCAATACACTGATTTGATGTTATCTCTTCAGTAAAAGAATAAAATTCAACTCTTCAATACGCTGATTTGATGTTATCTCTTCAGTAAAAGAATAAAATTCCTTTTCTCAAAGCGTTGATATGATGTTCTCTCTTCAATACAAAGTCTCATAACTTGAGATGTAACTATTCCTTGTTTCAATTTCTTTTCGTCCTTCATTTGATTACCTACTATTCTAAAATATCAACAATACTGTTTATTGTACAAGGTCAGTCGATTTGATCGGATCGGAATCGAAGGTGGTAGAGCTTGGTCTGTTACTTAAGCTTGTGAAATATTATGTTATTCAAAGTTTGGGTTTCCGAGTTATGGACGGTCAAATTTTGAATTACCTTTTCGGAAACATAAATTTATACACTGAACTCATCCAATGACGATCAACTTGGCATGGTAGTAGAATTTGATCTCCTATATATATATATATATATATATAGGAGACCAAATTCTACTATATAATATTTCACATTGGTGTATATATATATATATATATATATATATATATATATATATATATATATATATATATATATATATATATACCAATGTGCAATATTATGTTATGGAGGATTTCGATTCCCGAGTTATGGACTGACAAATTTTCCGAAAACTCATACAACATGCAAATCATCCGATTAGGATCAAACTTGATGTAGAGATTAAACTATTACACAACTGTATGGAATTTTCGAAGGGTTATGGTTCCTGAGTAATGTGCCGTCAAATTTTGCATCACGTTTTCGGAAACAGAAACCGATACACCGGAACTTATCCGATCGAAATCAATCTTGACATTGTAATAGGCCTTGAATAGGGATACGCACGAGACGATTCGAGACAGGATTTTCCTGACAAAATTCGAGTCGAGACACGGCTCTTCCAATAGAGAAATATACATTTTTCGAGTCGAGACATCACTTTTACAGCACATTTCCGAGACGAGACAGCCACAAATCGTGTCTCGTGCGCATCTCTAGACTTAACCTGCTATAAAAACACATGAAATATTACGTTGTGCAGCCTCATGGTTCCCGAGTTGTGGGTAATTGAATTTCGCGTCACATTTTTTTTTGAAAATAAGAACCCATTCACCGATCCGATCCGATTGGTATCAAACTTGGCATGGTGGTAGACGTAGATCTCTTTATTAGTATGTGAAATACTATTATGCTTTGCACGCTTTAGGCTCCCAAGTTATGCACATCGAATTTCCAAAACATTGGACATAAGAGAAACATCATAAATACCGTTTAAATATCAATTAAAGGTCAGTCTTAAATAGAAATAATAACAGTCTAATGAAAAACAATGTATTACTTGTACGCGTACTTCACGTGCATGCTCTATATTTTGATTGTTAGTTTTTATTACTATTAAAATTTTGTAGAGTTGCTTGCTGCTGCAATCGCCTGTGCAGCATCTGTTTGGTTACACGTTATTCGCTGAATAAATGTATATTTTATTGTTGATAAAGCATAAAATTATATAAAACACACATCAAACTGAAACAAAGATAAACAGCAACAAACGAACTAGATAAAATACTGTAATATCACATATGGTACAGAGTAGGGGCTGTGGGACACTACAAAATGAACTTATTTTCGTACGTACTATATTTACACATGCTTCTTGTACTTTTCTGCTTTCTTGCACTAAACAAATCGATTCAAACCAGATAGGAAATTCAATACGTCATGAACAAGTACAATAACTGAAAATTTCTAAGCGCTCAAAGATGCTGTGAAATGAAATGAAATGAAATTTTTGAGTTTTAGGTCCCACGGTTATAAGGTTGCCTAAAGGAGACGGTGATGATGAGATATGAATGAAATAGTGGAATGGAGAAAGTGGGAGGAAACGGAAGAACTCCGAGGAAACCCACGCACACGGCGTGGTTTTCTTGGGAGCTGGGATCGAAGCCGGGACTTCACGCTTCAGACGTGAGCGCTCTACTACTGAGCCACAGCGGCCCCCAAAGATGATGTGGTATCAGTGTATTAGTATTGGGGGCGATCGAGGTAAGTCAATAATCTTAGACATTCATGATTAATACATAGTTTCCACATTTTATACATTATCCTAAATCAAACGCTGTGAAGCAGAGTCAAATATTATGACAACAGAAACGTTATTCATTGTGAGACATGAGCACTCAGGTAAAGATCATCCTCTAGTGTTGCTGCTCCCTCTTCGAACGCCTTTTTTTGTTTTTCTTGCATAAACCTTGAACTATCTTATTCGAGAGAGAAACAAGTACTGTATAAACATTCTTGTTCTGTTTACTTACTTACTTACTTAGTTATTAAGATTAGTTTTTCGTCCTCATAGATTACGTCGGAGAGACGTTTAGCCACAGGCTACTTTATCCACGCTAAGTTTTATGTTTGTGCGCGTGTTAGAAACAAGAAGAGAAACTCGAAAAGTCATATGCCTAGTTTGTGTTGTTCTGTGGTGGTGTTCTTTGTATCTTCAAGGTGTAATTCTTCTATCTTCTCTGGTTCTACATGTCAACTGGTTTGTAGATGAATGCTCGTTGTCGCCTCTATTATATCAAGCCTCAGACTCTTAAATATTTACTTATAAAATAAACTGTTGTGAAACATTAGTATGTTGATGTATACTCGGATCAAAACTAGAAACGAACTGACAGTTCAATACCACGTGAAAATTTGTGTTGAGACGGGAAAATTAAGTCACGAGGTTATTAAAGTCACCGAGAGAACGAAGCCGATCATAAACGCAGTTGTGTTGGTTACAAGTAGAGGGTTTCTGTAGAAAGAGACAACAACATTACAATCTTCCCGCCTTGTAACACATGTTCAGCAGTGTTTGTCAACCAAAGTGAAGGGTGCACAGTGGACGTCTTCGCGGAATATTCACGGTATGGCAACAAGGAAACACGTGGTCTTCCAAGTGTTAAGTCGTTCCTTATTTTGATCAGAATATAGCCAAATAATTATGTATTTTTTTTCAAGTTGTTTGTTGTAGGCGACACGCTGTTAAGCTTTGCAGTAGTATAATTGGTTTATCTTTATAAGCTTTGTCTTCATGCTGGAAGTGGTATCGGCATAATATCTTTCGAGATAGAGTAATAAAGTAACCATAATGCATGGTATTTTTCCCATAAATGAAATAGCATGTGTTCGTCACCAAGTAGCTAAGATTCAGAATAATCAGTAAGGATGCTTGTTTGTTGTTTCACGTTTATCAACACTTTTCATTACTGAGGCTATATGTACCAACCCTTTTCCGTTTCACCCATTTACTGGCAAAATATTCACACAGTAGATTTTTGGTTAATTGATTTATTGACGATGAGTGCTATGTCACTACATCGAAACAAGAATTTTGAATATTTTTTTAGAACTTAGGTTATTTACGAAAGACGTCCTATTTTAGGAACTTTGACTAATATCCTTAGCTATTATATTTTATCAGGGCCGTATTATCCCATCTGGAGACTCGTGGTTAGAAAAAAAATATGTGGCCCCTGCTGACTTCGCCTAAGTGTATTTCTGTGAAAGTACAATAGTAAAGTTAAGGGAATACATGTAGTTCTACAACAACCATGCCATGGATTAGGTTACATTATACCTAATGAAATTTTCCAATTAAGACGGTGGATGTAAAAAACAAAGAAATTTGTTTTATAGTTTTGGTCATATTTTATCTTATGAGGATGATTGTATCTTGTATGATTCTTTTCCTAGACAGCCAGTTGAGATTTTAATCAGATTGGAAGGCCCGTGTCCACCCGTTTCCCGGATCTACATACCTAAGCTCCTCCGCCTTAATCCGCTTCTGCACTTTATGTATATTATGCTAGTTGCAATCGCATTATGTCAAAAATGCTGTAGAAAACAAAGCAGCATATTTTACACTTATCCAAGATAAAGGAAAGAAATTACTGAAGATGTGATATTCCACTCTTCTTTTGAACTATAAGCATTTATATCTAGGGGTAAAAGTGGATCTGAAAAGGTAGGGGTACGCATGACGTCACACTGTTCCTTTTGCCTATCTTTTCCGATTGTAATTTTATAGGAAGTGAGGGGACGTCATAGATATTTTATGGAATCTGGGGGGACGACGTTCCCTCGCGTTTCCCCTCACTTTTACCCCTGTTTATGCCGACATAGAACTAATAAAAAACAGTTGTAAGTTGAAATTCTTCACTTGAAATGATAGAACGTCAAGAAATAGAAGAAACATGAAATGAAATATTTCAGTTTTACGTCCCACGTTTTATGCCGGCTAGGCTAAAAGAAGCGATGATGATGAGAAATGAATGAAATGGTGGAATGAAGAAAGTGTGAGGAAACGGGAGAACCCCGAGAAAACCCACACACAATAATAAATAAATTCTAAACGTAAACAATGACAATCAACAATGCTAAATAGCTTTCCTTGGTATATCAATATCAAGTACTACCAACACAATCATGAAAATTAAAAATCTGTCTGTCTATGCATCTATATAAATATATGTTAATAAAAATGAAAGTGACTATGTTTGGGATTTAACTCTTGAAGCACCCTACCGATCTCAATCAAATTTTCAACATAAATGAGGTTTGGTTGCTGAGATAGTTTCTATCATTTCACTTTGACAGTGAAACTTAGAGGGGAGGGAGGAAGAGGGCGGTATATAAAAATGATCGATAATGACCGATATTAGTGTCGACTCCATACTTTTCGAGGTCGCTGAAATGAAGTGACACTTTGGATCCCGTATAAATCCAAATTGAGCGCCGAAACTGGGGAGAGGAAGATATATATATATATATATATATATATATATATATATATATATATATATATATATATATATATATATATAGAGAGATAGATAGATAGATAGATAGATAGATAGATAGATAGATAGATAGATAGATAGATAGATAGATAGATAGATAGATAGATAGATAGTCGAATAAATAGTTTTCTGGGTCGTTGAAATGAACAGTGACTTTCTTGATGCCATTTAAATCCAATCAGAGAGCGCTTCAGTAATAATTAGAAGGGACTGATTAACCGTGCCTAACTATTTTTTATTTTTTTTTATTTTGACCCAGCAAAGTGGCTAATTGACGCTAGTAAAGTATAAATGTTCTCCAAAGAAAGGTGCAATGGCAGATAATGGATTAAATGCAGTCTGGACCAGTGTAACGCATTCAAATTTTAATTGTCTCTAGTCGAGAAACGAATCCGTAGCCTCTGTACCAAAGGTGAGTGAGCTAACTACTAAACCAGCGGGCAGGACCGGGAGTACTTGAATCTGATGCAAATGCTGGAAGTACGTCCTGCTCCTTTCAGCCCTGGTATTGGAACGGGGCGTTAGCTTAAATCAACGAACCAATCATGAATACCAAATTAAACATAAGAGTTAACAAGAAAGGTAAATAAATCCAAAACATCGATTTAAATAAATACATTGCCAACATCGTTGGCTATATATAACACTCATTTTACGTGAAATGAAGAAATTTTGTGGACCTCAGGCGCCATGAGGAAGGTAGTTTGTCTAGTAGGATTTTCAAATTTTTCTGAGCAGAGACAGTTACGTAGATCCCGAGGACAGAATTCAATGTACACCACATGTTCGGAGGATTTCTGCCAGGAGCCTTCATCTATCCATTCTTTCCCTTCAGGGAGGGACAAAAAAAAAAAAAAAGCTTACTTTCTTCCGGATTGGTGACGTCATAGAGGATTGGTTGACAAATGAAGACAGAGTAAAAAAGAGAAAAGAAGCTAAGTAAAAGGTTGGATCGATCAATAGAGTCCAATGTAAAAAGAGAATAAGAAAGGTTGGAAGAAAACTAGAGAAGGACTAAAGTAAACACAAAGGAAAATAGCCTTTGTGAACGGCCAGCTGGTGATGCTTTGTTTAAATTAGGAATTTCTTCTCTGTATTATACGTATATATATATAAAAGCAGCCTTACATCATTTGCTCCCTTTAATAAATATATTGACTTCATTCTCAGTTTGTCTTTTCACCCTTAGAAAGATGAATTTCAATTTTTAATAATTTTCTTGAGGAAAATGGAATAGCACATCGTATTAAAAGAAATATTGTTTATTCGAAAATTCTCCGCTGCACAGTTTTTTTAAAAAAGAAATTGTAATCTAAAAATAAGAAAGAATGGACTCGATCAATACAATTTTACATTGGGATTAGAATACATAGAACAAAATATTTTAATGTTGTTTTTCTGAACAAATTGATGGTATAGCTATTGCGGTTAGTTACTACAGGTAAGATACAGCCAGAGGCAGACTGGCAAACTTGGACCCACCTTGTTTAGCTACAGAGCTTGCCCACCCTGTTTAGCTACAGACAGAGCTGGCCCACCCAGAAATAGGCACTTTCATCTTTATCATGTTGATCTACCTAGAAATAGACATTTCTGTTTTTATCATGTTGATCTACCTAGAAATAGGCACTTCTGTCTTCATCGTGTTGACCTACCTAGAAATAGGCGCTTTCATCTTTAATGTTGGTCTACCTAGAAATAGGCACTTTTGTCTTTATCATGTTAATCTATCTAGAAATAGGTACTTTCGTCGTTGTCGTATTGATCTATCTAGAAATATTCACTTCTGTCTTTATCGTGTTGATCTACTTAGAAATAGGCACTTTCATCTTTAATGTTCACCTAGATATAGACACTTTCGTCTTTATCGTGTTAATTTACCTAGAAATAGGCACTTCCGTCTTTATCTTGTTGATCTATCTAAAAATATGCACTTTTTTGTCTTTAACATGTTGTTCTACCAAGATATATTCACTTCTGTCTTTATCGTGTTGATCTACCTACAAATAGATACTTTCACCTTTATCATGTTGATCTATCTAGAAATAGGCACTTTCCCTAACAGCACAATATGTGCTAGGCATGTACTATTTAGGTGTCCCAGCTACTTTTTAGGAACTCGACACTTAGCACATATGATATTCATGTTCTAAATATGTACTTCAGCTACCTACAGTTTTAGGTAAAAAATGAAATGAAATGAAATCTTTGAGTTTTACGTCTCACGGTTATGCCGGTTAGGCTAAAGGAGAAGGTGATGATGAGAAATGAATGAAATGGTGGAATGAAGAAAGTGGGAGGAAACAGGAGAACCCCGAGAAAACCCACGCACATGGTGTTTGTCCACCACAAAGTTCACTTGGCGGGGGCTGGGATCGAACCCGGACCCCAAGCGCCAGAGGTGAACGCTCTACCACTGAGCCACCGCGGCCCCCTTACAGTTTTAAGCACTTGTTACACCTGATTGATATTTGCAGCTATGTACCACAAATATAGCATTTATATACCTGGCTCAGTTTCGCACTCTAACAGTCATTTATTTTCGTGTTGTCACTGGGAACATATATCTGTTATGTTCTAGGTACGTCCTTTAGGTAGATACTGTTTCAGATACCATAACAGAACAAGATGCGCTAGACATGCACCATTTAAGTGTTCTAAATTCATCTCAGTCATTTGATGCATTTATTGCTTCTTTTTTTAAGCGATTGTGTACTAAAAGCAACAAACACATCAACTTTATTAGATGGCAACTGTCGCCGATCATTTGAAAGTGAATATGGAAGAACCATGAAATAAAGTAAATAGGTACTCGTCATTTTGTTATAAAATTACATGGCGAACATATTTTATATGATCCCAAACAGTTATCGTCGAATATACGCGGTTAAAGAAGCACTCTGATTAGCCAAATTCAAAAGACCTTAACAATTTATCCTTCTAGAAGCAACGTTCTCTTCATCATCTCCGTGGCCAAGTCGGAAGACCACGCGGCTGGCAATCCAAATGTTGGGCCTACCCTGGGGTACATTTTCTTTTTTTACTTGTTTAACGTGTTTTTAAGACTCACCTCAATGTAAACACATTATGCATATAGGCAATTTAACATATTTTGGGGGAGTAAATTTGTGGTTCATTGACGCTTATGGCATGGGGAACATACCTAGAACATACTAGGCACGTTCCCCAGGTACGTGTCAGGCATGTGCCTAGAAGCCGATATAGACTGTGACTATCACTTGCCATCCATGTGATTTATCTCTCAGAGGTACATAAGGCACATACTGGACACATTCCCATGTACCTGAGGAAACATGATAGGCATATGCCTGCTATGTAATTGTGCTGTTAGGGTTCGTATTTAGCATATCGATCTATCTAAAAAGAGGCACTTCTATCTTTATCATGTTGATCTAGGTCTACATTTGCTTACCAAAATCTTGCTTCAATTGTCCTATCTGCTGTTTAAAAAGGTCAGCTAGGTCAGAGTAAGTGTACATTTCCCTATCACCAGTTGTTTCAGGTGTATTTTCACTACCAGGAAGATTCATTTTAGTATTACTGAAAATTTTTCTTCCACTCCTTAATAAAGTATATTCCGTTTTGATGTATTTAATAAAATTATTACGTAACCTTAAAATCAATTTGCAGTTATTTATTTAGGAGATTTTTTACTTATCTTCTCACAAAATCTCCTGAATTCCTGAGGTGACAAACCACCAATTTATAACGACCACTAAATGTGTATTACTATGAAAAACACCAGTTTGTAATTAGCTTAATGCTTGTTTTGCATATTTTATATGTCGTTATAGCCCTCAGTCCGTATATTTATATAATCTAGGTTACTGTTTTATCAAAATCCATCTAAACACTTCATTTAGATATTACCTCTTTTTTTATTGTAATACGTAATAAATTAAACATTTACACACTTTTAAATGTTGTACATGTATATATCACAAGATGAATTCTCTTTATATTATATGTTTTTCGTTGCTATGTCGACTTATAAAACATGTCATATCACTATCACAACAGAACATCAAACATAATAACAGAGAAGAAATTACATATATTTCTCTTTATATTTTCTTCTTCTTCCTTTTGATCAGCTTGTGCATATTTAAAAGTCCATTTTGCCTGTAAACACAAGTTATTATATAAAAATTACACAATATCTTTACAGATTTACCTAGAAATAGGCACTTCCGTCTTTATCTTGTTGGGTTACCTAGAAATAGGCACTTTCGTAGTTAGCATATCAATCTATCTAAAAAGAAGCACTTCTAACTTCATTGCGTTGATCTAGGCCAGATAGAAATAGGCACTTCTGTCTTTATCATGTTGCTCTACCTAGCAATAGACACTCCTGTTTTTTTCATGTTGGCCCATCCGGCGATTGCTGGGTAGTCAGTTGGTCCAGTCCTCCCTTGATACAATACATACTAAATTGTCTCAAAGTGCCCAAAGATTGATGATTTCAGAAGATGACCTGAAGGAAGAGGGAATTCGCAGTAGTTTCCAGTAATTTTGGAGTATTGATTTCACTTCTTTGAACTATCACATGTTCGATACATGCTTCATATGTTCTATAAATTCAAATCTTATAATTTTTGGAAAGTTTGAAGTATGGTATTCTGGTGGGACACAGGATGAAGAACTAATTTTCTTACAGAGTATACACCTATACAAGGGAAAACTATAGTAAAAATTTCAACTTTGATCTTTGATTTTGAACAAAGTTATGATTTTTTTTAATGGACAGTTAACATGAATTCATGTCTTAATTAAAAAAAAAAAGACTATTGGAATTCGATACTCAAAAATCTGATTTTTCGCATAAATTTTGGTGATTTTGTCACTTATTTTATTTTTTTTTTCAAATTTTGGCCATTTGTGCGAACTGAAGGTTGAAACTTTGATTATTTTCGTTACTTTTGTATTGATTAGCACGCAAATACCCAACTTTCGAGCTCTATTAGAATTCCATACTGGAAAAATTGATATATTTTCTGCACCCATATATATATATATTACAACGACTTATCAAAAAGATAGTCGTAAACCTGGTTCGTTTGCTGAGGTAAAAATTTGAAGTGGTAGTATTTCTTCCTCATGTAAAAATTAGCTTCGATATGCAAATACCATTAATCTCACCTTTTTAATAAATATGACAACGTCTATAAATGGTGTTAAACTGGTTTATTATTTTGATATAACTTAAATATCCTTTTCTTTAAACTGTTAAGTACACAAACTCACTGACTAGGTAACCATAAAACATGTCCATATCAATAACTATCCCATAATAATCACTTACATATCTTAAAAACATTCTTCTTTTGTTAATATGAAATGAACATTCTACTAAGCATAGTGCACATGTATGAGTACTTTCTGCCCAAGGTACAGGTAAATATTACACAAACCAAAGTATTTTGTTATATACAATATCGCTCGACAAAGGGACTGAATATAAAAGTCATGAGTAGGCTTGGCTTTTATCTTCAAGAACCACTGGTCCGTTAACATTATTGTTTTTACATTGTATATGTCCATCATATTTTGATCGCACCTTGTATATCTATTCATTACATTTCACATATACATTAAACAAATCTTACATTTCATCAATATTTATCTTTAATTACATTAATTATATTTATTTCATTATTATTCACTATATTATTAATATATCTTCTTATTAAAATATCGTCGCTTATTTAATTAATCGTCGGAGAGTGCGATTTCAAAAAAAATGTAAAGGACAAACGTGGTTTACAAATAATATTAATCTTTACGGGCGCATTAAATAACAAACAAGTTAGATGTTACATTTAAAGGTATACATAGTAGCACTAAGATGTTATAATAAAGAAGAATTTCCTTCAAGGTAGTCGTTGGATAATTGATTTTATAGAATAGATCTTCTTTTTAACATAATCTTTGACAATTAAGTTTTCAACACAAATCAATCTAATATAAATAATATTTGCTTTTAATTAATTATAAATCGAATTATAATTCCTCATATTAACAAGAAAGAATAAAAATCATTTGAAAATTAATTTTCCAGTCTACTTAAAACTCTATTTAAGCATTTCAAGTATTTTTAAGAATCGTTTTCATTATTGATATTAACACATAAACTTTAAAATGAAAATTTACAAGAATCTATAACTAACATGAATTTAACCTAATTTCAGTGACGGTAATCAGGTTACATTCGAACTTGCATACGGTTCTAATAACGTACACTGTACTGCGCTATCATGATTAGGTTCTACATCATGTCGTACACGTCTTTCATCGTGATTTTGATTTTGGTATGAAGTCCCATCTCTTGATCTCCAATTACGTCTATCCACATAGTTCGCTGTATTCCTGGAATTTCTCTCGGTACTTCGATTGTTTTTATATCTACTGCTGTTGGGTGATCTGACATCATAATTACCATGATTAGTTAGATTAGGCGGATTCCCTACATAACTTTGCCTATTTTGCTCACTTTGATTGCTAGAGTATACTCGGCTTAGGTTAGGTTTCATATCATTCACACTTCGGATATCTAAATTCCGAACTGGCACCAAATGATCTGAATTATTCTTATTTTTACCCATTCCTGATTGTGGATTCATGGCATGGTATTGAGTTTCGTAGCATTGGACAAGCATCAATAAATGGCTGAAACTCATACACTGTGTGGAAAATAAGATCTGTTGCAATTTAAATGGAAGCAAATTTCGAATCGATGCTATTATTCTCGATTCCGATTGCAAAGGATTAACGACCTTTAATTCGTTGTAGACATTTACAACAAATTCTACAAGGGATTTGTGCAATCGAGGATTGAAGTGTTGATTTCTAAGGGTGGCATCTCTATTTGCCAGCAAAAAGTCATTTTCATAATTTGCTATCAATGCCGCTTTGAATTCCTCATATGTACTAATGTGATCACGTATTGCCTTAAACCATAAGGAACAAGGTGGGAGTAATACATGGGGTATTAATTTCATATATTGTGATCGTTCGATACACATTATATTGCATTCGTCTTGGAATTTCTCTAAGAAAGAAGTAGCATTCTCATTACACTTACCACTGAATTTGCTCATAGCTCGGATTTCACTCATCTTAACACTTAATTTTACCTTCTTTTTCTCATTCCTTGTTCTTGTTGAGTGATAGTTCCTATCCGTGACGTGCTGTGTCGTGACACCATCTATGTTTCGCTCATCAGTGCTTTTCGGACAACTTTCTTCTAGTATAATATCTTCATCAGACCCCGGCGAAGGCGAGTTCATCTCTGGTGAGTGGGGCAACTCAAAGCGATCACTACCCAAGTTATTACGGTAAATGTTGTCTTTAGCCTGTAACGTTCTAATCTCTTCCTGAATAGTAGCTAACAACTGTGTATTTACACGTATGTTATTAGAGTTGTTGCTGACCTGGATCTTTTGCTGTTTAATGGAAGATTCTATTACTTCTAAATCTTTTTTTACAGCACAGATTTCTTGATTTTGGTGATCATGCTTTTCCTGACAATCATCGGTTATCTTTTTTAACTTTTCCTCAAACTGTGAGGATATGTCGTTCACCACCTGGACAATTGTCTGTTTCGTTTCATCTGATTTCTGTTCTATCCGTCTACTTAATTCTTCATATTGCTTATTAGATTCGTCGAACTTTTGATCCATTCGTCTACTTAATTCTTCATTTTGCTTGTTAGCTTGGTCAAACTTCTGTTCCATTTCGTCAAACTTCTGTTCCATTCGTCTGCTTAATTCTTCATTTTGCTTGTTAGCTTCGTCAAACTTCAGTTCTATCTTCTGTTCCATGGTCTTGTTAGCTTCGTCAAACTTCTGTTCCATTCGTCTACTTAATTCTTCATTTTGCTTGTTTATCTCGGTAGACATCTGCCTGAATTGTCGCTGTAAAGCTAACAAGAGTCGATCCTCTGATGACAAACCTGGTGTTACACTAGTTTCACCTTGGTCACTAGTATTTGATTCCTGCTGCATTACTTCGTTGTCCATTTTTCTTATGATTACTTTACCACTTCGCAATATGGTTAAGTTCTTATTCATTAACTGTAGTATGAAAGTAAATTCAACCTTACTCTTCTTCTTCGGGAACTGAATTTACAAAGTCCCGGGTGAGGTAAACCAAATTTTTACAACGACTTATCAAAAAGATAGTCGTAAACCTGGTTCGTTTGCTGAGGTAAAAATTTGAAGTGGTAGTATTTCTTCCTCATGTAAAAATTAGCTTCGATATGCAAATACCATTAATCTCACCTTTTTAATAAATATGACAACGTCTATAAATGGTGTTAAACTGGTTTATTATTTTGATAGAACTTAAATATCCTTTTCTTTAAACTGTTAAGTACACAAACTCACTGACTAGGTAACCATAAAACATGTCCATATCAACAACTATCCCATAATAATCACTTACATATCTTAAAAACATTCTTCTTTTGTTAATATGAAATGAACATTCTACTAAGCATAGTGCACATGTATGAGTACTTTCTGCCCAAGGTACAGGTAAATATTACACAAACCAAAGTATTTTGTTATAATATATATTTATGAAACAAAATTTCCTGCGAAAACACTACTAAACTTCTTTTGAGTAAAATAATACCTCTTATATATTGCCAAAGTTGAATGGGCATGACTTTTCGTACACACGATATAATTACAAAGAAAATGATTTCAAAGGAAGACCATATCATGTTAGAAACCACAGAACATTTTAATAAATAGTTTCCTGTTCACAAATGACAGAGAATGTTGTAATAGGCTCGCATTGAATTTACTGAGTACGGATGAATTAATTCGTCGTATCAGGAATCTCGAACCAATACATCAAATTGCTCTAATAATGTAAAACTTCAAAGAGACAGAGAAAACATACAGTCCTGTATGAAATCAGCAGAAACTCTTTGTATTTGTGTGTATATATATATTTAGTACAGACATGATTTGCAATCGGCGTACATGGTATACACATTTTACTCGTTTAAGACTCTTGAAATATTGAACGGATTAGTAAGTAGGTCGACTGGTTAACCACAGGTTCAGAGCTCAAAAGGTTTACAAAGTACTTGTGCGATACACAAAATTATCTTGTGTTTGAGATCAACTTCATAATGAACACACAAGCATCGTATTATCTCTCGTAATTGTATGCGTGTGTGTGCGTGTGTGTATATACAATAGTTGTTTGTGCTCGGGTGTGTGTGTGTGTACGTATATACATATATATATCCTTCCACACTTTCGGAAACATATTGACTATTCGGTTTGATTCGAGAGCCTAGCATAGTTTTGTTGATCATTCCGAGATTTCAGCTCGTTTATCTCACTCGCAAGATCCACGCATCAGTGCGTGTGGTAATTGAGCACCCCCCTTCTCCTCTCATCTCTCATCCGCCACTGGAGCTCTTGCTTTTGGTTTGCCACAGGCAGAGAGCGACAGTTTCGTTTCTCTCCCTCTCCCTCCACCTCTCTTTTTGTATGTGTGTGTGTGTGTGTGTTCGTTTGTGTGCTGTGTGCGAGCGCAGAGGTTTGGTTGAGTTGGGTTGGGATTTTAAAAAATGTGTGGTAAAGCGAAAAAAAGGAGAGAAGTGGGGGGATAGGAATGAATGCTACGCCACGTTCCCTCTAAATCGAATTTATGCAATTTGCATGGAACTTCACCATTTCAGTGGCGTTTCGCTACAAACTTCAACCCCCCTCTCCCCAATCGTTCTCTCTTTTGCTTCTTTCCTGTCTTTTTTTTTTTCATTATTATTTGTCGATTTGTGCAAGTCCAAATTATTTTCCCTTGAGGTGGAAAATATTAATCGGTTTGTTCAATTGTCACTACAGCTTACCATGGTTTACAATGAAAATAACGTGGAAAGGGAGATTCGATTGTATTCTATTTTTTAAAATCCTAACATTGGAGACCAAACGTTCATTTTCACCACTGCAAAGGGAAGTAGCATTCTGTATGTTATCAAAATTGTAACTAACCTTCAAATTTACCTATTACTATTGGCTTTGTTTTATCTTTTCTCTTTTTTAAATTAATTTTTTTTACACCAAAGTAAACTACTACAAACATATTTTATCTCACACCTACTGAAATAGAACCAAGTTCATTGGTAACCCTTATGTTACATAAGATTTATTGAAAAGATTTTAGTCAAGCAAAAATATCATTAGCCTTAGACAGACCCCAGCAAAGATTGACGGCGCATGCGCTCCCAGCAGGGGCGGATTCAGGACGAACTTCTGGGGGTTGTTGGGTTGTAACACTGCTACTTAGAGCTACTTTTAAGAGCTCCAAACTCTGGGATTGGTTTTATTTATATATATTTATAAAATAAGAAAGTTTCCTCTCCTGGGGGGCGATTGCCCCGATCGCCCCCCTGGATCCGCCACTGGCTCCCGGGAAGATAAGACGTTATCAATTTGTGACTTTTCATTTCTCTCTTGAGTTGTTGGTCATGGGTGCATAACGTCTTATCTCCCCGAGAGCGCATGGGTAGTCTGTCTGTGTAAGACTTCACTGGGGTCTACAAGACGTTATACTGTCTAGGGTTAGCTAACAAATACATTTTTAAAAAAATATGCCAGTTTCCTTTTACACTGCAAAACTACGGTAGATTTCTAAAATAAAGGATCTGATATTTGAGCCGAAAGTGATAGCTATACCAATAACGATTTTTAGCTTTAAAGGTCCATTGAGGCAGCTGCTGCGTCGAGGTTTTAAACCTAAATAGCTTAGTCCCTAATTAAACTAGAAAGTCAATTTTGGTATCAATGTATTCCTAAAGGACGAAGCTTTCTTCCGATAAGCATTTCGTGTATGTTGAGGGGTACCACGACGGAGAGTGATGGTAAAGTTTGTGTTTCTTATTTTTTGCATCAGTTTTTTTGAGGGCCATTTTCCCCTTGGGGTACACTCATAAAAAAAATGGCATTTGAAACGATTAAATAGTCCACTACGTGGTGCAAAGTTGGCCAATTTTTTGTCTCAGTTTTTTGACGTAAATTACATTTCTGTCAAAATTTTTTTATAAATTAGTTTTTCTTCTATGAATAAGGAGTAACAACACAAATGTTATCTCGTTGGAATTTATATTCTATAAGATGTCCAAGGATGTATATATATTGTAATGGCTTTGGGAGAGTCAATAACGGACCGAGATTTATCTCTTCACCAATTTTATTATAAAATTGAGTCCTTTGTGTTTACAAAAGTTCTAACAATAAAGTGTCTCTTCGATGACCAAGGTTTACATTTTATAGCGTTCTGTACGGATAACCCCTTAGCTTCATAGCACCCTCTGGGATTTTCAAGGATTTGGTTCTAGGTAACCTCCACTCATAGCAGCCCTCACGAGGTATGGTATTTAAGGTGATCCTCTTAGCTTCATAGCAGCCTCGAGGGATGACCCCTTAACTTCATAGCAGCCTCCAGGGTTTAGCATAGGTTACGATCAGTTGGTAGACTGATGCTGGGTCCCTCGGTGGTCGGGCTTTTATCTGTCCTCTTCGGGTCCTTCCGTGAGGTCCGTCTTATTTTGGCGTTCCTCGGTGTCTTTCGTGTCGGCTTCTCTTCTGCTACGTTGTTTACTATCAATAGCACGTGTTGTGTTGACATATGCTCTTCTCGTGGTGTGGGGATCCTTACAATGTCATGAATCTATGATAATTAGGGGGTCGCCAGGGCCCCCAACATGAGAATCTACTATTTTCCTGGCAGGCGTAGAAAGGTTAATAGAAGGATAAGGTCGGAAATTTATCCTATTATTGAGCCACTGAACTCATATAAAACAATTATCGTCATCTGATTTTGCTCTGGTTCATACGAGACCAACATTTAAGCCAAAAATAGTTGAATCTACTTATTTCGGCTTTGCAATTGCCGAAAAGAAACTCGTTCTTGAGATGATTAAACTATAGCGTTTGCCCAAAAAACTGAACCTCTCTGAACTCGAAGAACTTGAAATACGAACGAAAATTTAGAATAAATTTTGCCTCAGAACGCTGAGCAAGAATTACTTGTTGATTTTTGTGTACGTTTTCCCTGTACTTGAGTCATATATGCTTTTTGTCGTTCAAATCGTTGTCCGAATCTAAAGTGAGAGCACCTCATTGTCTTTACGTGTGAGAGTGTATGTTGTTTCTTTTTTTAAAATATAAGACAACTTAGTGAAGTCTTCATGAGTCCTACAAAGTGCATTGTTATTCTAATATTATCACGATTTGTTAGTATTTTATTTTAAAATTTTAAAATCTAGTGTATTTACTGTTAAAAATCATGAACCCAGGAACGCATTTAATTAAGTGTTTATTATTTAAAAGGAAAAACCTAATTTGGAACTCAAATAGTCCTAGAACGGATTAAGTTCGAATTCCAAAATATCATTGCATACGTTGAAATTATTAAATTCTCAATAACTCAATAGTGATTTTTCTCATGCATAAGAGGTTGAAAATCCTCAACTTAAATAAAATCCTTCCTAACTTACGGAGACTTTCGAGGAGGTAGGATTTTGTCCAGTTCAAATAGAAATATTAATTACGGTTCAGCATGTAAGGAAAGATGTTTTCTTGATACTTTCAGATATATATAAGGTTATCGAACCCTGGCACAGTTTTTCTTTTCTTTTTCTAACTGGGTGTTGCCTGCGTGCTAAGAAGAATCTACCAGAAAAAATAATTGTAAATGCTTTTATCATATATATTTACTGCTTTCACGTAACGAAATAGTAAATTTAAGTAACTAAGAGGCCACGGTTGTTCAGTGTTAGAGCGTACACTTTTGGTGCATTGTGTCTCTTCTCTAATCTCAGCTGTTTCCATGCCCTTTTCGTAGATAAATACCATGTCCGTGGCGACACTATAGTTTTCTCCTTTTCTTTTTTTTTACAATGAAAATTTAATTTTCTCACAACATATTACAATATATATATATATATATATATATATATATATATATATATATATATATATATATATATGCCATGCCATTCATCAATTATAGCATAATGTTGTGCTGCAACAATATTCTTGATGAATCTCCAGAGCAAACTGTTACAGGTCGTTCAGTCCGGGCTTTGAGGTGGCCAGTCAAATGAAGCGGGCAATGATGCGATCCGCGATCAACCCAGTGTTCCGGAAAGATCCTATTGAGATAACGTCGAACCTAAATGGCAAAATGAGGAGGCGTTCTATCGATTGATAACGATTGATGAATTGAAAGACGCTCTGAGACTTGCTTTCAGACAGGTTACTCCAGTATTGTTGAGAAGAATGTCCTACAGAACTTGGTGAAGTATTATTTAGTATTCGGAGCACGATAGAACTCATACTAATGTGTTAGACATTAAAAGCAACACGTGTCCATTACATATAAAACTCAATCAATATTGTGTGCATCTATAGTTATAATTAAAGTTTGCACAGTTCGAGATTTTAGGGGGTCACGTGACTTTGTGCCCATTCTGTACATTGCAATACATGTCAGGAGATCATTCAGCGGAAACACTTGCTCTCTCTAGCTCGTGACTGATCCCAGCTTTAGAGCAGTGGTTTTTATTAATAATTCTGAACTTATCGAAACTCTGTTGTCGCTCTTATTTATTATTAAGCAGCTAGTGGGATTACTAAATCAAAAACAAATATACATATTCACTCACTACCTCCTGAATTGTGGATTAAAATTTTAAATTTTTGAGTTATTACGTACTTATATATATATATATATATATATATATATATATATATATATATATATATATATATATATATATATATATATATATAATGTGTCGGCTCAACAGAACATCATCCAGCAGAGAGACGCGTTTACAGACCTTAGGATATGAAAATTTTGTGATCGACAACATCATTTCAATGGGATTTCTAAAGATAATCTCTTTACATTCCCTCTTATTTATGCTGTTAATTCTTTTATAATAGCCTGTTCTCGTTTAACCTGAAGAGCATAATCAGAGAGCGTTAGGTGAAACATTTTTTTTTGTTGTTGTTGTTGTTTCGTTCGTTTGTTTTTCGTTTCAATGACTTTTTAATCTTGTATATACTACATCTTTTGAAAGGTCTTTTCATGTTGAGTACAAAGTGTCAGTGATAATATTTGTTAAAATAACATACGAGAACATGCGTGACCTATGAAGCAAAGACGTTAATTAGCACTATTATAGACACTTTTTTTTAAATATATATATATATATATATATATATATATATATATATATATATATATATATATATATCCGTAATTATCATAAATGCAATTGGTGCTCGGATAATACGTTCATTAGGAGCCAGATTTTTAAATTCCTTTTTATTTTATTTTAGTGATTATCTTTTGAATAGTAATTGCGCGTACGTGCTGGAAATTATGCATCTACACAGTACGTATGATTAGTATTTCAATAAACGATTATCCTCCTAACTGAAACCCCATTTAGGTATTACGAAGCCAATTATAACCAATTGAATGTTCTATTGAACCTATCTATCCGTTTGTATGTTTGTTTGTCAATTGCGCTCTTCATTTTGCAACGGGTCATGGCACTGAATGGTCATATGTAACGTATCATTTGAGTCTCTTAACTACGACTTGTATATAGTATGTCAGTTAGAAATTAATTAAGCCAATTTAGGGAAAAGCAATATAATTCAATTCATTAATTGTGAGTAGTAACCCAGAATTAATCTACTCTATATACACGATAGTACAGATACATGGATGCTCTAATTTTGAATTTGATCGTACTACGCATGAACACAATACCAATTATATGTTTTTCAATATTATCTGGGCTTACGGATAAGTCAATACGCTTGTTAAAATTACATGCATGTGTGAAATATAGCATTATTATAATTGCGTATTTTTATTTAATCTATAGTAATATTACTTCAAGCTGGTATAGTGATGAAAAACACTACTGTTAAGAGGATATTTGGAAAGTTAAGTTTAGCTGTCTAAATATGTGTTGCACTATAAATAGCATGTTAAGTTAAATTACCCAGCGCTATACTCCCTGTGTGCTGGATGTCACGCCATATTTTCAGGCATTTTAGAGACCAACAGTTCGTGATGATTCCTATAGACATAACTAGAGTGGGGTACAGAGGACCAGTTTATCTTACAACATTGTTGCCCTCTCTAGAATACCGTTGAATCACAGATAACGTCTTCCTTTCATTCTCAAAAGCACGGAGCCTTACCTGGGGCGCACCTACAAGAAAAGTCCATCGGGTCCGGGCCGCCACCCCTCAAAAAAACTTCCTAACTCAACATACATTTTTACACTTTCTCAATAAACATATACTTTAATAGGGAATGTAGCTTAAAAATTAGATCGTACACTTCATCAGTACTTCATCTGTATTTGATCTCTTATAAAAACAATTTAGATCTATCATTTTTGTCTGAAATTATACGGGGAAATATTTTACAATTACTTATCGTCTTTCCAGGTGCAGGGTAATACCCATAAAATACTAAATAGACGTGGTGGCTTGTAGTTTTGGGCCCCATCTTAAAGCTTGGCCCCTCGCAACAAATACTTCTAAATGCTAGCCTGGGCCCACCCCTAGCAAAATATCATAGGTACGCCAATGATGACCCTTGTTACAAAGTTTCGGAATACCTGTTAATCTCTTGCCTGATTTGAATGTGATGGTTTTGTGATTGGTTGTTACTTCTTGTAAAAATCACTGGTCCTTTGTTCAATGACCAGAAACAAACTCTTTTATTTTGACATTTGAAATAGAATAGCTTGCAGACATAGCTCCAAATATACATATTTCAGAATCCTAAGGTACTCACGCAACAATTTTTATAGATGGAGTTTGCCTACGGGCACATAATTTGAAGTACTCACCAAGTACCTCTATAAAAATTGTTTCAGAAGTATCGCAGGCTTCTAAAACTTGGATATTTTGATAGAGCACATATTAGTTACTAAGTAAAATCTTGACCCAAATACGGTAGGTGGCATAGTTTTGGAGTACTTGGCCCTTTAAAGTTCTTTTTTTCATGTTTTCGGCAGCCTATAAATCCGAAAGGGAGCATTTGTGTACCCAGGCTGGTCTATACTTTTTGTCTTATCTTGGTGTCAGGAATTACCTCCGAAACGTTGTCGATCTTCTTTTGAAACACCCTGTATAGGAAGATCGTTAAAGAGGTATGCTGTTCAAGTATTTCGATTGAAAATTTCGTCTGGTTGCTTCATATCAATGTTCAGATACAAATACTATAATGCTGGAGCTAAACTTTATTATAATTTTATGATAGAGAAAGACTGACAATATTAAATAATATGTTTCGTAGGTACATGAGTCTAAATCCTTGACAGTGCTGGAGTGAAGTACCAAGGTTTGGCGTTCAGGAGTACAAATTCCTTTTAAATTTCCTTGTAACAGTGTTGAATGGGAAGGAAGGTAGTCCATACTTGTTATTGTTTTTCTAGTTTAATTACTGTATTTAACGCTATTATAAAGTACCTCAAATTCAAACGTGTATTTTGGTAATTTATTTTGGTTATAAGAAAACAAGGAAGCAATAATCAAACTACTTGTTTAAGAAAATACAAAACAAATAACGAAGGCATCACACCACAGTTATAGGAAGTTTTCCTATAAGGTAATAACAAAGTAAGGCATTTTATAAGAAGACCTAAGCTATGCTGTACGCTACAACTAGAAGAGTTCAAATCCCGGAAAAAAAGATTGTGTTGGTTGAGTACGGAAAGTTAACTAGGAAGTTAAAATAAAAATCAAGTAATAAAACAAAACATCAATTAAAAATCATCAAAGCTAAATTAGCCAGTGAGTATAACATTTATTTACAGTGTTGGATAGTCATAATGATTATGTTTCTGTACCATTACAATTTAGTAAATTTTTTATAATTAAAACCATTTCAAGTCCTAATAGCTTGTGGCGTGATGTCAAAAGCACCAAAAAATATATTATTTCCGTTCTTATCCCCCCCCCCAAAAAAAATCATAAAATTCATCCTTGAGTTATCTTAATTCACAATATTACAAATTTCAAATAAGCTACGCTCTGCCCCCAAGCATATAAAGTTTCTAAGGTACTACGTTATTTGAGTTTGAAATTTGTTGCACATGTTACTATTATTGAACAAAAACATTGAAAATAAATACATCAGTACTGTTTCTTCCTATTTAAAAATTCAAATATTTCGAATATATAAAGAGGTATTTTTGATAAAATATCATTTACAGGATACACGACTTTTTTTTCTTACACACAGTGGCACAACACATAATTTCTTAAATTTTGTATTTAGTATAGTTAAATAGATTGAAACAACGTAACAATACATACAAGTATTTTGCTCTTGTTAACTGAACAACTAAATTTCAAAGTGGGTCTTGCAGAACTAGCTAGTAAACCTCAAATACTAATGAAAATAGTAATAGTATAAAAAAGAATAACGCTAGCATCATAAATTATATTTTAAGCTCGTAATAAAGTGTTGGTGTAAGCCAGAAATTTCCTCTCATAAGAACTCTCAAAGTTCTGTAACAGTTAGTCATGATAACACCTTTAGATGTATTCTGTTGCATGAACAATAAATTTGACTTGACTTCACGAAACAGGGATAATTACAAACAGAAGGAAATGGTAGGGCAACAGGAGGAAGTCAGCAAGTAAGGACAAAGTAAGTAAGTAAGCGAGTAACTAAGAACGAAAGAAAAAAAACGAATCCAGGAAGAAAACGACAGACAAAAAAAAAAAAGAAGGTAGTGAAATGAACTCTTGAATATGAGCAACAGTCGAATCCCGGCAATGCGGTGCCAAGATATGGAACAAAGATAGCTGTTGACATCGTGATGTTGAAAAGAGTAAGCGAGAATAACCCAGTCTGATATTTCAGACCCTAGGTCTCTCAATATCTTTTGATCTTACGGTTCCGCACCAACCCTTCTTGGCTCACAACTTTTATTCACGCTAAAATGTTAAGACTTAGTATACATCTAGTGTCACCTGAATAACCAGAAATAGATCCGTAAAAATGTGAATTTTTTTAAAGGTGCTGCAAACCGATAAGCGCAAAGAACTCATACACGCAATGTGTCTAGAATACACTATGCATACCTTTTTATTATTACTTACCTCAACGATTAAAAGATAATCTAGTTATAACCGCAAATTCGAAGCCATATTTAATAGGACACAAAAAGAGAAGTATATAAATATTAGCTCGTGTTGCTTATTTTCGTGGTAAAATTGCCCACGAACTCATGCTCGGCTTTCAAATAAAATTCTCGTTACGACTATGCAAGAATAGTAGGTTATTATGAACCTCCTGACTGGAATATAAAACAACATGAAAGATATAATTATAGTAATTTTAAGATCATAACTTAAAACACTTTTTTTACGTTACAAAAGCAAAGCACAGTTATGTATAATTTATAATTTAAATTGCTTTCTTGCAACTGCGATGTAACTAACGTTGAGGAATAATTAAACTTTTCATGGCAATTTTAATTTGTTAGCTTTTAGTGTAGGCGTATTGGCTAAGCAGGTATGTAATTATTGTTTTACGCAGTGGAATATATGACGAAGGAAATGCAAGATCATGATAATGTTTCTCTAGTTGCAATCTTCAGTTTCCTCTGATTTTTTATTGAACTTTATTTCCACAGTCAAATATAGTAATATAACGCTTATCTTGACTTATTCTCACCTACAATTATCTTATAATCTTCGCTCCCATCTCCTACTATTAGTCATAAAGATTTACCTTCAAAGTCATCCTTAATTAAACATCCTTAAACATTACCATTTCTTCTCAATCTTAGCTCTTTCCATGATCTAAGCACTGTATTTTCTTCATTCCTATTCATCTTCAAATCTTAGTCATTATCACTTACAATTAAACCCTCTTATCCTCACTTATTTTAATTATATACCTGTATCAACTACGTCTTTCACACTGATTTATATGAAAAAGAAGCACTTCATATGATGGTAAGGTTAAGCTGGTTTTGTCTTTAAATTCAATTAAATGTGTCTTAATGAAAATTAATATTATGTTATGTATAATTTTAAATTTTCATAAAATCCCAAAATTAAGTAATATTAAATGTATAACTCTGGGGAAAACTGTAAAAGAGAACGCAAAAGTAAAGACTAATTTAATTTTTCCCATATTCTCTATCATAGATGAACGTAAAACCTGAAGATTTCATTTTTCTGTATCATAGACAACTAACAATGCTTTGCTGTTGTATAAGTTGCATAGAAGCTAAGGAATTTAGGCGTTTAACTCTTTTAGGATTTCCACTTTTTGTGGTAAATTTTAGATTTTCACTCAAATAGCTACTGCTTCCTTATTATTTATTGTAGAATCATGGTTCATATCTCATTTTTTCAGGATTGAGCATCCTGAACTTTCCAACGTTAGCACTTGCTTGTCCGTATTGTACTCCCGAAACGGGGAAAGAAAAAGAAAGAGACTTTTCAAAAAAAAATCTTTTTTCGAAATTTTTGCGACATTATGTCCCGAGCCTGGTTTTACGTAGAGATCTGAATCATTTTATAGTATACGCTGTTATGTACGTAATACGTGTGCAAAATTTCAATCTTGTATCTTGAAAAATGAAGTCAGGAGAAATTTTTGAAAGTCTGAAGATGAGCCAGTTTTTCAAATATACATACAAAAATACTTCAAAAATGTACTACGTCATTATTGTTTTACCTAGAATCATGGTTCAAACACCATTTTCTTCAACATAATGAGCCCTTTCCAATGATACCACTCATATGCCCGTATCATACACATGAACCAGAAAACTCGGGAAAAAACGGAATTTTTTCTGTAAATCCCGCCAAATATTTTGCTCCTCTGGCCCGGACCTAGCTTGAGGTAGGGAGCTGAATTTTTAAAAGAATACGTATGCAAAAGGGTATTTCCTGGTAAGATAGTGAAATCGGCCCTTGATCCAAATTGGGTCGCTATTGGCCAAAAAGGTTACCCTTGACCTAAACCTACCTCCAAAAAATTTTGACCCCCTACCCCTTCCCCTTTCTGAATTAACGTATCATTCATGCTCAAAATTGAACATTTTTTAATTGTGGTGGGGGTGGTCCAAAAATTTTGAAAGTTTCACAGATTGTAGATACTATGTAGATGCAAATGTGCATTTTTTAAAACTATCGATTAATATTTTCTTTATTTTTTGCGTGTTGAAAATTTCAAAAAAAATTGTAGAAATTTTTTTTTGGGGGGACACGTTCCTGATTTTTTGGTTAAAAAATTTATTAACTTTGGCAAAGAATTGTTTGAAGAGGCTTTCACCCTAAGGACCCTAAAATGGTGGAAAAACTGTGTGAAAAACACGTTTGTCTTCAGTTTTATTTCTTTTTGACAACGTTGCCCTCACTTTCAGGCCCCGAAAAAAATATATGTTGTACATAAGGGTATAACAAATTTTTTAACCAAAAAATCAGGAACGTGTCCCCGCCAAAAAATTCTACATTTTTTTGTAATTTTCAACACGCAAAAAAAAAATACTAATCGATAGTTTTGAAAAAATGCACATTTGCATCTAGATAATATATTTTGTGAAACTTTAAAAATTTTTGTACCACCCCCACCAAAATTTTAAAAAAATGTTCAATTTTGAGCATTTATGATACAATAATTCGGAAAGGGGAGGGAGTAAGTGGTCAAAAATTGTTTTGGGGTAGTTTTAGGTCAAGGGTAACCTTTTGGGTGAATAGCAACCCAATTTGGATAAAGGGCCGATTTCACTATCTTACTAGGAAAGACCCTTTCAATCTTGTATCTTGAAAACAAAAGGCGGAAAAATTGTTAAAATTTAATTTTAAATTAAATTTAAATTAAAATTTTTAAAATTAAATTTAAACAAAGTCTACCTATATACAAATTGGTTTATTCATAAAACATACAATCAAATTTATTAATGTATATATTTTATGGTTTTTGAACCTTAAGTAATATTAAGAAGATTTATTGAACTTTAAATACTAGCATTAGTAAAAAAATAACCTTGATTGAACTTTTACTAATAGTAACTAAAATGGCTGGTGCTACATCTTCGGTGCACGGTCTCCTGAGTTCGATTCCCAGTGGAAGAGCACAAAAATTTAATTATTCACTTCAGTCATTTTCATTATTCCTTTATCTCCTTTACCCTGAATGCCTTAAGAGTCCCTATCATGGCGAAATTAAAATAACGCTAATTTTACAGTAATTATGTGATACAAGATAATCGAAAAGTGGAACAAGATCTCCCTAGACTATGTTATTTTGAATGAAATACTGTTATCACGTGTCATCTAGTAGTTTTCCGTTTGCAGCCATTTAAATACTCGAAAATAAATGACGATTTTCTAAATGGCTAGAAATCGAAACCAGATAAGTGAGTCGTGATAACAATATATACGTAAAATAATATTGTCTAGGGAGGTCTTGTTCCACTTTTCGATTATTTTTTATCTACTTGAAGATATCACATAATTACTGTATAATTAGAGGGATTTTAATTTCGCCCTAATAGAACCTCTTTAAAAAATTCACTTTCATTTTCTCCCTACACTTCAAAGAAAAGAATAATTTCCCGTATGAATCAATGGGATGATTTAGCAAGGTGGCCGATGTATGTAATAGCTATAATCAAATATACCTTATTACAAATTCCCAGTGTATGCACTCTTTTTCTTCTCCTAAAAGAAGAAAAGAATCTAAAAGTAACCAGGAAATATATAAATAATTCGCAAACTCAAAAACAATTATTATTTCATTTCAATTATTTTCTATTTTTATGACTGCCATTGCCTCCTGTTTTTCTCTTGATTAAAACGTTTGATCTTCAAAATAGAAACGTTACTACTTTTTTTTAACGTTATTTGGCAAAATGAAAATTAAAAAAAAAAAAACAGAAAAGCAAAAAAATTGTTTTTCAGAAACATCTCGAATTAATCATTAGTGCGTAAGTAAACTCTCTCTTTAACGCAATTTCAAAACACTTTTGAAATGTTCCCTTAATAAACATTCATATATATATATATGTGTGTGTGTGTGTGTGTAATGTGGTGAACTTTTTTTCTTTTTCTTTCCAGATCCCTTCTTTAATTTCCTTTTCCACCATCAGCAATATTTTAATATTCTCAGGGGAATTAATCTCCCCAGTTTTTCTTTCATTTTTACACTTGATACAAAGAATTTTTTTTTACAGATGGGGAAAAAAGGAAACGAAAAGAATTACACCAAAGTAAAACCTGTAAAACCTGATCTATTTTTTCTTTCTTTCTTTTTTTTTAATATTTCTTCATACCTACCTACCTACGTACCTACCTATACTTTTCCTTTCCTTTCTCATTCTTTTTACACGTAATTCTTTGGTCTGATAAAAAGGACAAAAAAAAAGTACATCCATCTCATTGCTAACTAACTACCTCAATTAAGTATCGTTTACTCTCTAATCTGAGTAAATTTGTTTTTCCTGATGAAATATTTTCTAGCTGAGGAAATACTATTTCAACAAGAGCTTATTTCAAAAAGATGGCAAAAGGATAATTTTTTCTTTGTTTAACTGAATTTTCTCGTCAAATTTCTCTGCTTCCCCTCCCCCGCGCCTATTCTAGCCTCCTCTTAAAAAATATCATAGGTGCCTTCAATATCAACTTTTCTCTTTAAGAAAAGAAGGATTAATTACATTTACCGAAATATAAGTTATTTTTTCATAGAAAATTAGTTGCTTGTTTTTGTTTTCTTTCTCCTCTCTAATATTTTTAGTAAAATTATAACCATTTACTGACAATATAACTGTAAAAACCGGGTAGGCTAAAGGAGACGGTGATGATGAGAAATGAATGAAATGGTGGAATGAAGAAAGTGGGAGGAAACGGCAGAACCCGAGAACACCCACGCACATGGTGTTTGTCCACCACAAAGTTCACTTGACGCGAGCTGGGATCGAACTAGTGACCCATTCACCAGAGGGGAACGCTCTATCACTGAGCCACCGCGACCCCCAATATAACTGTAATTTAATCATTAAGTTACAGTTGTAAAATGTTAATATCGTAAAGATATTTATTTTTTGATATATTATCAATTGTTAATTCAATACGTATTAATATTACACTAATAGTCTATCAATAATATTCTTCAAGTTGATTAACATAACAACGATAACGTCAAAATACCAGTTAATGTGAAATTTCAAGTGGCACCGTGTAGCGTAGTCGCTAATGCTCTTGCCTTTGGTGCGAACGGTCCCGAGTTCGATTTACCGATGGAGACACTTGGTCGAAAAAGTGTACCAGCTTTTTTTTTAGGCCAGTCATCTTTGAGTGAAGTTTTTTCCGGTTTCCCTCATTCACGCCAGGCGAATGCCGGGATAGCGCCTAATTTAGTGGTCCCAGGCCATTTCCTTCCTTCCCTTTCATCGGATAGCGTGCTCGCCGAAGGATGTCATCCTTCATATACGTGACGGGCTACATGGTCATTGATGTAGACAGCCCAGAAATCTAATTCCTGATCTTAATTCTAATGTGAAATTTCGATATTGATGCTTGATTCGTAAGCAAATAGAATTTTTGGACTTGACTCATCCTTGTGAGTCAATTGGAGAAGTACGGTACCTGAGTCAAGAAGTGAAAAACTACAAACTGAAAAATAAACAAGTGGACTTTGTTTTATACCTTGGAACTGTGCTAGACTTCCAAACTATGAGAATTCGCTCTGTATCTATCGTTTCTCACTTCCTTCCATTTTAATAGTGGGATAGCGTCGGAGTGGAATATGTCTTAGAAATTAATGAATCTATATAATTTACAACTTCTCACTAGCTCTTACAGATGTGCATAATATTGATACACTAAGTCGTAGAAATCTGGCCGTTACTGTCTTCAAAAAGGAATATTGGCGGATATTAGATGTAATATTGGGGTGCTGGATTCCACGAGAATAATAAAAAAAAACTTTTTGAATTTCCTTAAAATTATTTTTTTAAAATGTATTTTCTGTAATATATTTCTGAAATCATGGACTTCACAATGCACGTACGTTCTTCTAATATTACAAAAAAAAAAAAAAAAGTGTCACAGAGTAACATTATAAAACAAAATTGCATTTTAACCTGACAAACGTTCACAAAAATTCTATTTTCTTCCCGTTTCTTTCAAAAGAAGTAAAAAAAAAGAAATAATCAGAAAATAATAACAAGTTTATTATAGTAAAGCTATGTTGTCATCAGCAAAAAGGATTGGCAAACACAAAAGAGCGAAAGCGAATCGCAAGTTGGATTAACTAAATGATATCAACATGCTGCCAATTTCGAACTCAATCAGGAAATGAAGACAGGAAAAGAAGTCTCTCCAGGATTTTTTTTTTTAAAAAAGTAAATTTTGGATTTTTCGTGAGACAGAAAGAGAGAGATAGGCGAACAACAAAAACGAAAATAATAATAATAATAATAATATATGAAAGATTGAACAAAAGAACAGACAATAGGGAGGAGGGAGAGGAAAAGGAGGGGAGAAATGAAATTATTGTTTACCGAGAAACAGTAAATGAAATGAGAGCATGGCCTGCCTTCTAGACTACCTCAAGGGCTTGTAGTCGTCTTCTCGTATTATAAAGAAAAAAGGTTGCGGAAGATTTTCTCTCTCCTACTATGGCCTCAAGACTTTTTAATAGGTTTTCATATTCTTCATTCTTCCTTTCTTCATAATTCAAACTTCAAAGATAACACCTTAGAAGATAACTCAATGAGTGTTGTTCTCTCTCTAGCTCTTAAATTTTCACTCCTCAACCGTTCCTATATCTATATTTTTTAACTTCCTTTTTTTACTTACTCCCGGCACCACTTTTTTAAGCTTTCTTATATCTAACCAATTCTTGGGCCTTGTGAGCGACCAGGCACTATTTTCTTTACTATCACACAAGCGCTCGTTCTTCCGCCAAGGAGCAGGGACATCGATGAACTTTAAGCAAGACCCTAAAATAAATCATCCACTTTACTTTGCACATAATCCTTACTGTCGTATCGGAGCGAACCCCATAAATAAAGTATTTATTTAACCTCTATAGTTTCTTCTTCTCTCGCTTCTACTCCATGCTTCTCTGTTTCTTTTTTTTTTAATCTTTTCTTTTTTCCCTATAACGTAAGAGTTATGAGTAACTTTCTCTTTTTTTAACAAAAAAAAAACAAGTTCAAAAGTAACCTGGTTAATTGGTTTTAGAAAGGAATCAATGAACAATTCTTGCTGAAGTTTCTCTCCTCTCTCTTCAGAGAAATTATAACCTTAAAGAGTTTATAATTTTTATTTTATCTATTTACTAGCAAAATGTCCGTTTTCGCGCAAGGAGAGAACACGTTTTATTTTCACCATTAAGGGCACAATCAACTTAGGGACCCCAAAAAACTATGAATTCGACGCTACTATCGGTCATTTTTGATCATTTGTACATATCACCCCTCCCTTAAGTTGCAGATATAGATAGATAGTTAGATAGATTTATTACATCTGCGAAAATTTTACTTGAAGGGAATTTTACACAGAAATTGGTAATATTAGTGTTATTTCTTACGTAAACCTTACTTACCGCCCTCACCAGGACCGGCCTTAGGATATATATAGGCGCGGATCCAAAAGGGGCTATAGCCCCCCTTCACGCTCAGGTATACACTGGATAAAATGGGCTTCAATCCTGATTTACCCAGGATAAAGCTGCAAACTATGGTTTATCCCCTCCCTTGATCATATCCTAGATCAACCACTGGATATATATTGGGCTCTCCGTGCTGGTCTAGTGTTTATACCGTTTATAAACGTTCGTTTATAACGTTTTTCTATCCATAATGTTCTGGTGACAACGCTCACCCTGTTAATTGCTTATAGCAGCTAATTTTTCAGGAAAAAAAAACTCAAATGAAAATGCAGACAGAGAAGAGTTTTAATATATATATTTCACCCTTGACCTCGCAATTTTTCAACAAGGTTCTGTAGGTTTCACTATTTCATAGTTTTCTTCTCTTACAAGTAAACCTATCAATGTCGGAATCTAGTTTCTTGGCCAAACTTGACAGACAAATGTGGAATATCAAGAAACAAGCATAAGCAAAATTTAAAGTGCTTCCGTTCATAAAGACGGTTGGGTCATTCCATGTGAAATCAACCAAGCCCAAAACCTCATGGTGTCAGATTTCAATGAAACTTGGTATATATGTAGGCCCCTATGAGAGATGATCATGCACCAAATTGTAACCCTGTACCCAATGTAGTTTCAGAGTACAGGGTGTTAAAAATGGACAAATTGTATGTATTTTGTGGAGTCTTGTTAGCTTTAATTGGCCATATCTCCCGCAAATATTGAGTTAGAGAGAAAAATAATATACCATTTTGAAAAGAAAAGAATAGGATACAGGATATGTAAATAACATTTATTTGAAAATCAAATATCGTTTTCCTGGAAATCCCGGGGACAATTTGGATAAGTGATATATCAGAAAGTGTCCATTTGATTTCCCTGAAGTTGGGTACGAAGGTAGCCCTATATGTCAGGCATAAGTGTGCCAAATGTCAACTTGGGCCAAGAATGGGCCTGGAGTCTACGATGATTTTCATGTGACCATGTTGAGAGACACACCTAGGGTGCCAATGAGGCAACTTGTCAATTTGTCAATACTGATTAAGTAAGATGTAACAATTATTTAGCTTTTACTGACTTGCTGAAAGTGATCAATTGTCAGTGGCGCCTGTGTTGAAGCAGTCGACTGGCTTCTTCCACCTCTTTGTTGTTGAGCGTGTATGCACGGCCAATTGCAGTTATGGGATCAACAAGAGATATGATGTCAAAAAGTCACAAGCAGCTAGTGAGAATACATCTGGTATATTTGGATATACAAAGAAAGGTGCTGGTCCATGAAATCTCAGAAAACACAACGTTGCTGTTTCATGTGCCTCGTCGACATGCAGAACACAAGCAAGCCACCATAGGTGCAAGTAACAAAGCCCCTGATTCTATCAATAGTAATGCCATCTGCTGCAATTACAAACTCTTCCTTAAAATCTTGGTTAGAAGAATATTGTCTCATTGCGACCTTTCTTTTAGACACAGGAACCATAGAGTGAAATTTACAGGGTTCCAGAAATCTGTCGAGCTGCCTCACATATTTAAGTCAATGCAAGGTACTACGATTGATAACGGAATGTTCCGAAAATTCCCACAGGATTACTGATTTACAAATTGCTCAGAACATCACTGCTAGGTCAGTTATACCTTACTTTATCAGTACTGACAAATTGGCAAGTTGCCACATTGACACCCTAGGCGTGTCTCCCGACATGATCACACGAAAATCATTGTAGACTTCAGGCCCATTCTTGGCTCAAGTTGACATTTGGAACACTTATGCTGGACATATGGGGCTACCTTCGTACAAAATTTCAAGGAAATCAAGTTGTCGCTTTCAGAGATGTCACCGATCCAAAAGTTTTCCGGGATTTCCTGGAAAATGGTATTTCATTTTCAAATAAATGTTCCTAACATATCTTGTACCCTATTTTTTCCTCTTCCAAATGGTGTATTATTTTTCTCTCTAGCTCAATACTTACGGGAGATATGAATAATTGTAGCTAACAAGGTTCTACAAAAACATATTCCACTTTTTTTTTATCACCCTGTACTCTAAAACTAGAGGGGGTACAGGGCTAAAATTTGGTGCATGATCATCTCTCATAAGGGCCTACATGTACACCAAATTCTGAGACGACGAGGTTTTTTTCCTGAAATTTTTGTTAATTTCACATGGAATGACTTGGCTCGCAGAGTCCAAAAGCCTTATTGATCAGAATAAGCTATAGCAATATGTTTCAAGTTTGAATATTTCATTTTATTTGTAAAACGGATAAAGGAATGAAAAACAAATAGACACTAACCGACACTGAGAGGAAGTAGACATCTATTTCAGGGTATTCTTATCATGGCCCTTATCTTGAAGTCGGCCATCTTGTATCTCGCTCGACTTCTAAAATAGGAAGGCGTCATGTAATATATTAAATTGGGTTAGAATTTTAGGAGAATCCAATGGCGAAGTCTATGTTTCCATAAGTTTATATTTGTGAGACATAATGAAATGCACCATGATATGAATTCGTTGGTTCAAAGATTTCCTAACAGCTGTATCTTTTTGAAAAGAGTTCAAGTCAGGAAAACCTAATATACGCTATTGAAAACATCGTAAGTAACTACTTATGAAAGGTATAATCAGCTTGAAATCGTTATCGATTGCAAACAAAATGAAATGGTGATGAGACGATTACAAACCTTAAGGATCTGTTGGAAGATGGATGACATATTTTCCATTGGATTATTCGAGTTAGAAGACAAATCTTCATAAGCAGCTACCTATTCAGTACGCAGTAGTATACATTCGGTTTTTCTGACTTGATAAAAAAAAGTCCACGGCATTTTTCGCAGTAGAGGGCAAAGTTTATCCTCTGGTTTTGTATTTTTAATATATCTATAATAAGACAAAGGATATGCAAAGAAATCGCATTGGGGCTTTGATGCCATCTCGGTATTCATTGCACTATCACCTGACGTAATCTACTAAGAACGACAGGAACTTTTAACTTACTAGGGATGATTCCATATCGGGACCAAGTACCTGGGGAAAATCTTTATATCGTCTGAAAGCTCTTGCTATGAGAAGTACTAAACCGTTTTCAAATTATGAGCAAACCCGCAACTTGACCCTATAAGGGGTCGGTTTGTTGGTGTTTTTGACCCTATGTATGGCATATTCGACAGAATAAAAATGAATGTTACGCATAAGCGCCTGAGGCCATCATGTTCCTTTTTTGCTCATTGCTAGAACATGAATCGAGCAAGTGTTTGATAATATCACTTTGCACCCAGACTTACCCATTTGGTCAGTGTTGCCAACGAACTATAAATACAATGGGGAAGATGGTTTCTGTATCACTGGATGTATATCCATGAAACGTGGGACAAACATCATTCGCCATTAGAGAAAATATACTGTGGACATATTCCTCTCCCAAGTACCCCAGTTTGTCAGTGTTGCCAACCAATTGTAAAATGAGAAGTACGATGAGACGTTTATACACCAAGCTTGGCAGAAACATCACACGACACTATAGCAAAAAGACGTTGAGTGTTACCGTCTCCCAACCATTCTAGGTTGTCAGAGTTATATACATCCAGTGGTATAGAAACCATGTACCAGATTGTATTTATAGTTCGTTGGCAACACTGACCAAATGGGTATGTCTGGCTGCAAAGTGATATTATAAAACTCTTGCTCGAGTCAGGTTTTAGCAATGAGACAAAAAGGATCATTATGGCTTCAGGCGCTTACGCGTAAAACATTCATTTTTATTCTGTCGAATATGCCATACATAGGGTCAAAAACACCAACAAACCGGCCCCTTAAAGGGTCAAGTTGCGGGTTTGCTCATAATTTGAAAACGGTTTCGTACTTCTCATAGCAAGAGCTTTCAGATGATTTATGGGTTTTCCCCAGGTACTTGGTCCCGATATGGAATCATCCCTAGTTAGTGGGGTGTTCAAAATAAAAGAGGGTGGGAACCCAGAATAATAATGTGATGAGTGTGCAAACTCAAAGAAAGCAATATTTTTACGCCCAGGGGGTTGTGTGTAAGGAAATTTGGGGGAGTGTTATTGATGTTGGGGGTGTGCAGAATATTCCCTGGACATAGTATCTATTTTTACAACAGAAGTTGTAAAAGCAAAAAATAAAGAAACTACTACAGCATTCAATTCAGAAAATAGTTGTTCATGCCCGGAAACAGTACAAACTATTCATTTACTTCTTATTAAGAGGTCGTACCCTCCCTTGTGGAGTACATGGATGCACCTGTATTGCAGCCATCTTAACGGTACCATAGCCACTTACTTGGCTGGGGCCTCTACATGTATTAATTTAGGAGCAAAATTTAGTCATAGAGACCATAATACACTTGTTTTCTCTTGGGCCTAATATACTGTTAAAGCGTCACGGGAGAGTAGATTAGACTTAAGAGTAGAGTAGAAACTACTAGCGTGGGGCCCGATTGGGAGCAACAGGTCCAATCGGGCCCTGGCCCTCACTATTAAACGAGAGATGCATGCAGAGTAAGTTTTTCTCCTACAGAGGGTGTAACCCTCTTCGGGTAGTAGATAGTTTTCCTAGCCGGAAAAAATGGAATAAATTTTATCATATAACATCATTTACAGTTATTATTTTGTACCTGTAAGTTTACCTTACCTCATGGTTATGGTTAAAGGCCATAACGACGATTAAAGTTTGAACAATAAAGTTTTTTTATCTAGTCATATCCTAACAACTTCTTCCTGAACATAATATTGTTCTAACATCTCTTCCTCTACCAGAGGGCGTAACCGTCTCTGGGTAGTAGCTAGCGTGGCTAGTTGATACAAAAAAAAAAAAAAAAAGGCAGAGTAAGATTGAAGAGAAATGAAGAGTGTGAAGCAAGAACATGGTAACCCACAATATTACTATTTTAAGAGATTAAAGGTTTTCTGCTGCATAATTCATTTTCAAAGTCGAAAAGCTGATTTTTCACATAAGACTACACATGAAGGATTAAAATAATTCATGAAGGATTGTATACATGAAGGATTGTATCAAATCAAAATAGCGAATTTCTAATTTTGTATGCTGCTTTGTGGGTTGCCATGTTTTAATATTTAAGCCATAATTGACATAAACATTATTTTCTGAAGCATGTGTATTTACTTTGCGTCATGGCTTACATTTTGTATTAGTTTTTCATATCAGGAAACAATATTTGTCGACTCATAAATAGAAAACGTGACTGTTATAGAAATATACCTAACGACATAAAGAAAAACTCGAATGAGTGGAGTTTTAATTCAACTAATGCAGATATTACAAACTTTGTAAAAAAAAAAAAACTTATTAACTAAAGAAATAAATTCTAAATTAAGAAGAAAATCTAATATAAAAACGAACTATTGTCACAATATCAAAACAGAAGTTTGCATGAAAATGAATTTTGGAGTATATTGCTTTTTTTTTTTTTTTTTTACTCCATGACTTGTTGGTCCTTCTCCTATGTCAATTTGATACCCACGTTAAAATATTAATATTGGCGCTATTCCCAGAGAGCCACTTCTAACCTAACCTAACCTAACCCTAAGGGTAGTCGAGTTCCACTCCTCCAGCCTTGAGTGTTTGTCACAATTAGGTTTGTTTTCTACATCAAACGAAAACTATAGTTACTTAAGAAGGAAGAAATGGGATGTAGGTCAGGCCGGTAGCCAGCCCAAAACTGTACGGGGGGCCCAGCCGAAGTTAGGGGGGCCGATCTAATTATATTATAGTTCATCACCATATTATAGTTCATTTGCAAGCATACCGTGAAAATTTTAGGGAGGCCAGCGGCTCCCTAGACCCCCCTGGATACGGGCTTGATGTAGGCCCTTATATTTCACAAAATTAAGGGACTATTAATAAAATAATAAAAACACGCCAGGCGACGTAACAATAATAGTTCTTTCGGTTTCTGAAGTACAAGAGCCACATGTTCATTTCTTTGCCCAAGTTTCAAAATCTTGCTGGACCAGTCACAATCCAGCATGAATTTCCAACAACGCAATGCGGATTCCGGAAGAATATTTCCGAATACATACTGTGCTAATGGAAGGTTGCTGGTGCGAAAAAAACTGTTTTCCTGGATTTTTATTGGACCTGCAACGGATCCTCGTAAAGACACAGTGTTGCTGGAAATACATACTGGATTCTTGGTGGTCCAGCAAAAAAAGTCTGGTTGAGGTGTACTGAAGTTACTAAAATGCAATAATTGATGTCCCACAGCAACTACTGCAAATTCTTGATATCCCACATTAACCGCTTATTGTTGAAAATACAGCATGATTCACTCAACATAATTGGACCAAACGGTAACCCTTATCTGAAAACAATAATGGATTATGCAAAAGCGAGTGGAAAATACCCCGATGAAATTATGCAAAATCATGAAAACAGAACATGGTAAGAAAACAACAACGTACAGAACGTGACAGAAAATACAGTGCAAATTACCTCATTATTTCCCTAGTTGTGTCATCTTCGGAACAATGCTCACTTCCTGAGTCACTCAACAATAAGTCATCTTCATTGAATTGGCTGTTAGAAACATCTAATGTCCGCCATGGTACCTTCCACATACATAAAATACATATATGCAGAAAGCATCGTTCTTCAGAAATACATAGATACCAAAATTATCTTCCTAGCTTAATTAGGGGCTGGGTAATTGAGGTTTAAATTGGGTCACATTAAGGAGCGACCAGAATGTGACTATTTTAACCGTCAGGTGGCTCAATGGCCGTAACTCTGTAACGATGCATTTCCCGACATATAGCCATATTAACTTTTTTGCTTGTCTACCCATAAGGAATCCATCCCTAAAATTTTGCCGTACCTGTTTGTTACACCCTGTATACCATATTACATATACTGTATTGTTCTTTGCCTTCTCCTAATGATCATAGACCTACTCCTAACATAGTCTTAACAGTGACACACAAAATTCTAGCAATAACGCACATACTACCTATGAAAATAACTAAATGCTGTTAACAATTTCTACAGTAGGTTTAGTAGGCATAGTTCTAATTGCTATTCCAGTTGCAATTTGTTAAATCTTACAATAGTACCTTCTGCGTCGTAACATCAATTTCCTTACTAGGAGATTGATCGGAATCATAATACTGCAAATTATGGATGCGTTCAGGGGCGGATCCAGGACGGACTTCTGGCGGAGGCGAGGGTTGTAATACTGCTACTTAAAGCTACTTTTAAGAACTCCAAACTCTGTGATGGATTTTATTTATATACAAAATAAGAAAGTTTCCTCTGCCCCGATCATTCCCCCTCTGGATCCGCCCCTGAATGCGTTAAAATATTAATTAATAGTTTTGATAAAGAGGATACTTTCAAATATCTAGGATCAATATTAATAGACCGAAACGATATTCACGAAGAAACTAAATGTCGACTTAAAGTAGGGAATTCGTTTTATTATTCAGTTTAAAATAGTTTGTCGTCGCTAATAGTTTGTCGTCGGGAAAACCACATCGGGGAAGCGGAACAGTGGGCGGATGAAAATCATGAGTGACAGGTCACGCCGGGTATTAAAGCGCATTGTCACGCAGAACCGTCGTGCCACTGCGGAGCAAGTGACGGAGGAACTCAATCAGCACCTCCTCCACCCTGTTTCGACAATCACAGTCAGCCGCGAATTACATGACATGAACTTACGAGGTCGTGTTGCACGGGCCAAACCGCTCATGAGGGACCATAACGCTTTCGCACGCCGCAAAGGGTGCCGCGACCATGCAACTTGGATCGTTGAGGACTGGAAACGTGTGATATGATCAGATGAGTCATCCTTCACTCTATTCCCAGCCACAGGCCGTGTTTATGTGTGGAGAACGCTTATGATCTGCAGTGTCTCCGCCCAACTGTGAAACATGGCGGCGGCTCGGTGATGCTGTGGGCCGCCATATCATGGTTTCATTGGGTCCTGTGATCACACTTAGCGGACGAATCACTGCCAACGATTATGTCGCAATTTTAGGAGACCACTTGCATCCTATGGTCCAGATGTTGTTCCCGGACAATGACGCCATCTTCCAGGATGATAATGCACCCATTCACACAGCTGGCGTTGTTGCAGCATGGTTTGAGGAACATCGGGATGAAGTTCAACACCTCCCCTGGCCTGCCCAATCCCCAGATCTCAACATAATTGAACATCTGTGGTCCGTCTTGGAAACACGACTCCGGCGACGATTTCCACCTCCATCCTCTCTCACAGATCTGGCCGATGCCCTGCACGAGGAATGGTGTAAAATTCCACTTGCTACCATTCACGACCTCTATGCCTCCATCCCAAGTCGCATCAAGGCTGTTCTGAAGGCGAAAGGTGGCCCGACACCATATTAATCTGGTAAGTTGCAATTTCGTTCAGGTGTTTCCATTTTTCTGATCACCATCTGTACAAGCATACCGAATTTCAAGTTTCTATTCCAATTCCAAGTATCTAAATAATGAGGTAATAAGTAAAAAAAAAAGGCTCATTTAAATAACATGGTGAATTTCTTCATCCTCCCTTTAGACCCCCCCCCCAGAAAATTAAAAATATTCACTTCTGGCAATTTTCCTGTGGGTTAGTTCCGAGAAGCTATAATCATGCCAAATTTCAACTTGCCATGTCAACCAGAAATACTCCTTTATTTTATGTCAGTTCATGTAGTTTTATATATAGTTAGAAGTTATGATTAGGATAGTATGACATAGGAAAACATTTAATTATTATTATTATTAATGGCATTTCTGTTGACATTATCTCTCATTGTTTTACTCTCTGCACTTTCAATGTTAATTTTTCATCGCAGCTGTTTGTTACGACAGCTGGAAACTGTGTTCACACTAAGGTTGCGTGTAATTATACACACGACCCTTTTCTTTTAACTGCTGGTGGAGACATTAATTTTAAAAATAAACCACGCTTGAATTCACATTTTTCACTTATCAAGAAAACGTGTCCGCTACTACAGATAACACTTTCACACTCTCTGCGAAACTCTTTTTACGAACTAGCATTTCTAATTAGCTGTCTTGACTTCGTAATAATGAGACTCCTGCACGCGACTGTAAAGGTTAACTTAGATTCATGATACAAGGCAAGAATAAACAGTATGAATTCAGCACCCAGGGCAGCTCCGGGGGTGGGCTTTGATAGGCCGTGGGCCATGCTGACTAAATTAAAGCATGTTTATATACAGGGTGAACCTGAAAGATGTGTACAAACTCAGGGAGGTGATTCGTGACATAAAAGAAGACAAAAATTCCACTTGTATGTTGTTGAATTCCACGTCGTATACGAGTGACAGGGGTGCCAACTTCGAATCGAGAATCGAATCCTGATTATAACGGAACAGAAAGATATGCACAAACTGCGGGAAGAGACTCGTGACATCAAAACTAGTTAAATGTGACTATGAACATCAGCAAAATCGTACACTAGGCAGTTGCGCAAACAGAAATAATTTGTGCACATCTTTTTGTTCCATTTCAACTGTCAGGATTCGGTTTTCGATTCCAAGTTGGCATCCCTGTTACTCGTAGACGACACAAAATTCGACAATGTGCAAGAGAACTTTTTTTTTTTTTTTTTTTTGTCAGCTTTGGATGTCAAGAATCACCTCCCACAGTTTGTGCACATCTTTCAGGTTAACCCTGGAACTCCTTCATGGCTAAGCGGTTAGCGTACGCACCTTTGGCATGGGAGACCCGCGTTCGATTCCCGGCAGGAGCTCATGTGGTTCGGGTTCCACGTTAATCAGTAGGACCACGTCTCATATAGCCTCGCTGCTGAAAGGGACGTTAAACACAAAATCAACTCAACTTCGGTTTAACCTTGTATAAGAATATTCTATTGCATTATGGTTATAATAATAATACAAACTTTCCTAACTCAGAATTTTTTGTTGGGAAGGGTCCAAAGTTTGAGATTGTCCAATACTACAGGATTAGTGTATGTACTATTGAACCGGTATTATCCTTCCGCTGAAAAGACGATAAGCAATTGTTAATCACTTTTACCTATACTGTCAGAAAAAATAATAAAAGTAAAGGTAAGGTAGAGATGACGTGAAAGATCAAATCACTATACTATATCAATCATTCTTCTATGATAAACAAGTATCTTTAATAAGAAAGTATACAAATGTATACTGAATTACGAAGTTTGAGGAGGGTCCGGACCCAGTGGGCCCCAGCGTGGGTGCGTCCCTGACGCAGTCCCATGAAGTGTTTTTTCGAAATTTTAGAATTTAAAAACAAATTTCATGATATCCAGAAATCCAGAAAGTCTATAAGTCCCGACTTTGTAGACACATTATATTTATTTCTACCACGAAGCCTTAAATTTGGTTCTTGTATTCCTTTTATACAACACCTAGGTTATGATGGACAAGATCTACGATTAACGTGGACTCTGAAGTATGATTGGGACTCGAATTCAAAGAAGTTGGCGGATGTAAAATGAAATGAAGTTTGATCTTTGAGCCTTACGTCCTACGTTTATGCAGGATGGGCTAAAGAAGACGGTGATGATGAGAAATGAATGAAATGTCCAATAAAGAAAGTGGGAGGAAATGAAAGAATCCCCGGAAAACCCATGCACACGGTGTTTGTCCAGCACAAAGTCTACTTGGCGTGAGCTGGGATCGAACCAGGAACCCCACGCACCAGAGGTCAGTTGGTGAATGCGTTTGATCATTATACAAGGTTAAAATCCTCAATATAGGCCACTCCCCACCACACACTCTAGCCTCCAACATAGTTGGACTACATGACCAGGCCACCGGCTTCAGCTTCGCCGTGAAGCCTTTAATAATAACATAAAATCATTTCTGAGACAGATTGTATTAGTTAAAGCCTGTCACAAAATCGTGGGCTCTCAATAAAATGTGCCTTCACTCAAAAAAGGTTGGAGAACAACAGGGGCGTACCCACAGGGAAGAGATCCTCTAGAGGTTTGCACGGGCCGGAATTTTTACCCCGAGCCCTGCCCGGCCCATGAATTTACAATGTGAGGTCAGACTAGAGTCCGAAATATGTTTTAGCATTTAGTCTCGATCCCTGCCCGAGCTCGTGTGGTAATCAAAGAACCCCGAATTGAGCCCGAATTATAGAAACTTAATAATTAACGCAAAATTGAATTTTTGTTTTCAGCAATTAGAGGTTTAAAAGTTCTCCAGAAAGAACGGTGCAATATATATAGTTATACAGTATATTTACAAAGTTAGGCCCGAAAAAGCCCAAGAAATATGGTTTTATATTTAAAAATTTACGGCCCGGGCCCAAAGTTATATATGCTTTGTAGCCCCGAGCCCGACCCGCGGGCCGGGTCGGGCTTTAGCCTGCGGATTCTGCTCGAGCCCGTGCAGATCTCTAAGCTCCACCGGGTCGGGACTTCTCTCCTAAACTTTATAATTCGGCATACGTTTGTAAACTTTTTAAACAAAACTATATGTGTTTAGTAGAGATATGCTTGATATAAATTTGACTTTACTCATCATCTCTATGTACTATTTCTTTTCTGATTGAAACAATCTAATTTTATAATTTTTCGTAAGAATATAGGTGTTGGTATTTAAAAATTATTTATCTTATTTTTTTTTTCAGTTATAGAATAACACCCATTCGATACTATATAAACATATTGGCTTCTGTTATCGGACCCCCAATCCTTATCGGACCCTCTCAGAACAAAAATTTCAGAGTGTACGCCTCGGGAGCAATTACATAATCCCTTTGTTATTCTACCTAGGTAAATCCAATATGAATATCAACTATGTATGATGTATTCTGAGGTGATACATCGTTAAAATCATGAGTTTATCGTATCGTATTCCAGACAAAAAGTGAAAACATTTTTAAATTTATCCTAATGAACTACCATCGGATTAATTTTACAGTACCCGCTCCAGTTAGCATACTCACTCAGAAATGAAAATTACAATCTATTAATTTTGTGAAAATGGATCAAAACTTCCCTAACCTCAAGCTAACCCGCTCCTACCGCTACCCTTCTTATCCCTATCTTACTTTATTCTACCGTACCATACTCTACTATACCTTTTAAAACGGCTCTACTTATCGATGCGCAGCTGAAGCGTGTATTGTAAAGTTTACTCTTACCTTCATCTGCAGTGTTCACCGTTGGAAATACAAAGCAAATACCTACTTTACTTAAAGAAGAAATAATATGATTTTTTTATCATTATGTTCTCGGTATTGCTTCTTTCCAATCACTAGTATACCTAGAAGGAACAGTAACAGTGGCATCTCTTGAGGCAAATAAACGTTATCGATAAGAATGTATGCATGTTATCGTACAAGCTAAGGAAAGTAGTGATTCTATGGGTTAGGAGTCGCCGGATCACTTGGGATCCGAATTTTGTCCTTATCATCCTAACCTGGATCTCACTTCTCAGTTGCCGGAGACTCGGACAGATCCGGTGAACTGTAAGCAGCTGAAAAATTAACTCTGCAGCATTACTCCAGAAGTTTATAAGGTGCCGCGATGGTTCAGTGATAGAGCGTTCACCTCTGGTGCTTGGGGTCTCTGGTTCAATCCCAGTTAGCGCCAAGTGAACTTTGTGGTGGATAAACACCGCCTGCGTGGATTTCCTCTGGGCTCTCCAGTTTCCTCCCACTTTTTCATTACACTATTTCATACATTTCAAATCATCATAGTCTGCTTTAGCCTAACCGACATAGCCATAGGACGTAAAACTCAAAGATTTCATTTCATTTCATTTCCAGAAGTTTGTAGTGAGTAACGATGCTCACTACTCGAGCTCGAACATTCTTTTGTTTGATTCCCTATGTTACACTTCTTAATCAACGTATGATGTCTTGAATATTTCAATGGAATTCCATATTTATTCGTCTCCCCATACTGAAAAACAACACATTGATTTTGAACACAAATTATACGCAAAGATTTAACAAAACACTATTTGGGGTCAATGATATTTTTTTATACGTAGCTAATCCTATATATTCTCAGTGGTAAGTTTTACGGGATCAGTCCGTTTCAGTTCGTTGATCTCTTATAAGAAAACCATGAAGTTCATCTTTCATGGATTCTTATGTGTTTATACTATGATAATCTTGAAGTTATCTTTCAGTGCAATGCTTTGACACACACACAGGCGCAAACACAAGAGAAAAAATGGAAGATTTTAGTAAGTAGTCAGAGAAAGGAGAGAATTATGTTTATTAAAATTACACTAGCAGAATCACACGTACACCTTTAGGCCCGTTACACAGTCACGCGGAGCTCCGCGCGCGGAGTCCCGCGTGGCAAGATCGTTCTATTGATTCTTATGGGTGCATGCATAGTCACGCGGAGACCTCCGCGCGCGGAGCAGCCTCCGCGTGGCCCTATCCGCGCTCCGCGAGGCAGATAAGGCCATTGAGCAAATGGGTGCTTACATAATCAAGCGGAACTCCGCGCGCGGAGCAGCCACTTCTCTTTAAAATTTATAAAGAAACGTGCATGGTAGCAAAATCAAAATGCAAATTGATCCAGATTTCTTTTCTTATTTTTGATAGTGAGTTGCTAAATAATATTTTATACTGTTCTATAATACTATTTTCATATTGTTTAGTGTTATTTTTAATTTAGCTATATTGTCTTCGTTTAATTGGAACTTTCAATTAATGTCTTTGCTTAATTGGAACTGTACATGTGGTGCCTCTAATATACCACTCTTAACAGTACGTGACTATTGTAATTTTTGGACTTTCTTTCAACAAATTTCAGTTTCAGTTTCAATTATCACGGCGGTTAAATTAACACCATGTTAATGGGATCCCTCTTGTGAGGAACACAAAAAGCGTGACATTCGTGAACAGGCATGGAACAAGATATGTAATTTTTTTTTTTTTTTTTTTGTAAAAATGAAGGTACGGACAATGAAAAAAGATAAATTGAGGCAAATAATTTATCTCTACTATTAAATAGTTGATTGGATGTGAAGTTCTAACCAAATGTACAAACATAGGTTATTTTCATTTGTTAAAAAACAGTATCTGTTAAGTGCTGTATTTTAAGAGCGTGCATATGAATTTTATTTAAATTGCATTTTTATAATTTCGATGGATTTTTTTTCAATTAGGTCATCGAACGACTGAATTGACGTACGGAAATTATTGAAGTACTTCTCGTCTTCTCGCAAATCTATATACACAGACGTAAAGCTCCCTTAAAACTTTTTTTGAGAAACTAAGGGATGAATCTTGAGACATTTATTTTTCTGTGTTCTTCGTTTTCTCTTCTTACAGAAATATTAAGATGCCACTATTGTCGTTTCGAACTTTTTATGTTGACTCGCAACACTGACTGAGAAGAATCCTGTATATAATCACGTGACGCGTAGCGCGTAGCTACGGATGACTGTGTAAGCACACACGCGTAGTGCGGAGGGCGGAAGACGGGACGCGGAGCGCGGAGCTCCGCTTGACTGTGTAACGGGCCTTAGCGTAGAGCTCCTTCGTGGCTAAGCGGGTAGCGTACGCGTCTTTGGCGTAGGAGACCCAGGTTCGCTTCCCGGCGGGAGCTCATGTGGTTCGGATTCCACGTTAATCAGTAGGTCTACGTCTCATATAGCCTCGCTGCCAGTTCGATCCCCGGCCATGTAAGTTTGTGGTGGACAACATTGTCTTCATGGGTTTTCTCATGATTCTCCCATTTCTCCCCATTTTCTTATTCCGCCAATTCTTCCGTCATCATTCACTTGCCTTAATCATCGACTCACTTAACCTAAAGGGCAAGCATATTTTGGAATTACGCGAGGATAGATTCATTCTCCACAAAGCACAAAATGGTTCATCCATGACACCGCTATCGTTTTCGTCTTTGGTAGACTATCGCACATACGAGATAATAGAGCCGGAAAAAGTTCTACTGCAGGTACTTGTGACAGATAATAAACTCTTGAATTTTGTGAATCTTCCTTCTTTTATATAAATTTCATTATAAAAATTTGCTAAATCATAAAACCAACAAGTAATAACTGCAAACATCTACATATCTGACCCGTGATGTCGATGTTTTTCCCTCACTACTTCCTCGATATTGTACACATGTCAATCTGTAGTTTGTTTTAGTTCCAAACTTATTATTTATTCAGTATTTTTAATGAACAATGTACCAGCTTATTTTTAGAGTTTGTATAATGATACCTACATTTCTCCAAAAGATCTCGCTACTAGCGTATAGTTATACAACATCGTGTCAATACATTACTATACTTGGCATAAGCTTTCATCATTTTTACGATTCGTTATAACGGAGAACATCAGACATCATTGTTATTTTTTTAAAGTTATAAGTTATAGATACTCCATAGATTTACATAGGTTATTCCTTATATGTAAAATATACTACACGAAATATTCTATATTTCACAATGTGTTGACATGTTCCTTAAAACTAAAATGCTCAGGGAGAAAGTATAGCGGAGGGAGGGGGTTAAATCAACTCTATCAATTGTTGTCATATAGTAAATTTTAAACTTTCAAACTGGTGTCCTTAATATTCTATAATACTAAGTTCAGGTCATTTTGTTTTTCGCATTCTTCAACTATTAATTAAAATTTGAAAAAAAAAATACGTATTCATTTTATCGCTTTGAGTATTATTATTAGGGGTCTACTTAACAAAGACATTTTTCCAGTTTCAAAAAAAAAATGTAAAATCATTTTCATTGTGTGGTTAATATACAATGAACGTTTGCTCTCTTTATTTCAAACAGTTTAGCATGCTTCAACTAACAAAAACCACAGAATTTCAAATAGTTAGATGAATTTCACTAAGTTACTCAACTACGAAACATGAACACATCAATAAAATATACGACCTGTTTTTCCAAATCAAAAAATCAAATTTTATGACATGTCTCTCATTTTGCAAACGCTTATAAAATTTAATTGAGCGTTTGACATACGATGAAAATTATAAAGCTCTGCCGTTTCACTCCTGATGTAACTTGTTTCGTTCTTCCCTCTCTTTTTTTTTTTTTTTTTTTTTTTTTTAAAAAAAGTGCTTTGCTTTTATTCACAACTGAATGTTACTGTCCTGTATTTATGTGTGTTTGTTGCTTTTGTTCTTTTGCACGTACGTATGCATATGATAGAGTTTGTTGATGTATTATGAATTATGGATAGCGAAACATATGGTGATCACCATTGCAAAAGAGGAGGGAACTTGAAAAGCAGTATAGAATCCTAATTAAAGAGAGTGCTCGTCGCTTCTGATTCACTCAAACTATCTACATTATAACTCTTACTATTATAAACGAACGTACATAATATTGATACTTAATATTTTAGTATTGGTTATCTTAATAAAGAATTGTTTCATTTAGGGAAGAAAAAATCATAAAGTTACTGTGAGTGTGTGTTCAACGTGTGTTGCAATCAATTACTTTATACAAATGCTACACTTGTTTCTTTTATTTACATATTTCATTGTTTTTAATATGTTAAAATGTAATATTCATAGGTTATTTTTTTTTTTTTTTTTTTGTTTTTAGTTCGAAGTTAACATCCCGAAGCACACTCAAATTTCTAAAGCATTTCTAAATGTTCTTATCAAGATCATATATTGTACCTCCCTTGTCATCATCATAGGTATTCTGGCATTATTGACAGGTCATTTGATGCAACTGAGAAACTTCCATTTTCCACGGTCTTTCGCAGTGGCGTATTTACGATTTTGTTTCGGGGAGGGGTGTTGCTAACTTTCGGGGGGAGGGGGAATTTGGCATGGAAACGTCTAAATTCTGCAAGATATTTCATTTACTTTACTATAGTAAGTAAGATTTCGGGGGGCTTAAGCCCGGAAGCCCCCCCTTCTAAATACGCTACTGGTCTTTCGCTAACCTTTTCATCTTTACGTAAGATTTTTTTTCTGATTTGATATCGTCCACTAATTGTAGTCCCTCATGATACAGTTCCTTCTTAGCCAATGTCCCAACCAGTTTCTCTTTCTCTTTTTAATAATAATACCCCCCTGTAAAGAAGTGTAAATCCTACTTATTTTTAGGTTTTTGATTGATTTATGATTACATAAATGGCCCTGCTTCCGTATTTCAAAATGAAAGTCAAACACTGCTAAAACATGACTCTTCACTCTGGATATCTATTGTTTTGGCGCGGCGAATGAAGTGGATAGCAGTGCAACTTTTCAGGTGTTTTGGCGATGTTCAACGCGAGTGATAAAATACTTCTGTAAGTGGAAGTGTTGTCCATTAACTAAAAGCGAAGCGAACCGAACAATGAATAATACACGAAATCGTAATCCCGGTGGTTATTTTATGACGCATTAATTGGTTTGCATTGCAACACACTATTCTTTTCTAATGCATAATATGAAATAAAACTTAATGAATCTTATATAGGTAGATGCAATATAATATAATATAGGTGTTTGAGTAGATAGGTTGGTAAAGTCATTGCTTTATAATAAATTCAATTAAATAAGTGCTTATCTAATTAGGATATATGAATTACTTTCTGCTTTTGAGCATTTTGCATATTTTGTCTTTAGTGTTCTTTCCTTAAAATTGGTTAATTCCTTTCTTAAATTTGTTTCATTTCTAACAAGAAGTTTATATACTGTGTTTTATCTTCAAACACGAGATGCTAGTGAGATATTATATTTTCGGCGTATATTTTAATCCCCTCCCTCTTAGAATCTATTTTAAAGAGTTATAAAACCATAACGAGTTAATTTGTAACTTCATCATCACCATCATCATAGGTATTCTGCCATTATTGACAGTTTACTTACCACAACTTAGAAACTCCATCTCCATGGTCTTCCGCTAAACTCTCCGTCTTCAAGTACGATTTTTCTGTTTTGATATCGCCCATTAATTGTAGCCCCCTTCGCCCACTCTCCATCTATCCTGGCAACATACTCTCCAGCACGTCTCTCGTCATACAGTATCTTTCTAGTCCATCTCCCACCCAGTTTCTCTTCGTCTTTTCCATAATATCTAAAATTGTTCTTTCTCCCACACCATTTCTAACACCCTCTGATTCGTTTGCAGCTCGGTCCAGCTTATTCTCTCCATTTTTCTCTACATCTACATTTCAAAAGCTTCATGTCGTTTTTCACCATTTTTGTGTAATGTCCATGTTTCTGCCTTATGCAATACATTACTCCACACGAAGCATTTTATCGGTCATTTTCTTAACTCTTTGTTCAAGGTCCAATGAAGTAGAATTTTCTTCCTCCTAAAGGATTCTTTCGCCATTCATATCCTTGCTTTTGAGTTGAGTTGAGTTGATTTTGAGTTTAACGTCCCTTTTCAGCAGCGAGGCTATATGAGACGTGGACCTACTGATTAACGTGGAATCCGAACCACATGAGCTCCCGCCGGGAATCGAACCCGGGTCTCCCGCGCCAAAGGCGCGTACGCTAACCGCTTAGCCACGGAGGAGCTCTATCCTTGCTTTTATTTCCTGTTCACACTTCATATCATATCGTAACTATTGATGTTCAAAAATTCATTTCAAACTGCTTAGTTGTTTGTCCGTGCTGATGAGACAGACAATGTCGATGCTATTTTCATATATTGCGAATAAAATATAGAAATTATTCTCTTTCTCCTATTAAAAATAAACTTTCCGAATTCGTTTGGTCATGTGTTTACATGATTCTGATAAGGATTTTATGTAGCAAATTGCGTATCCCTAACGTTAAGGGGTCATGAGATATTCTACTTAGGGTGTTCATTTAATGACAGCCATCTTAGGCGAAATAAGGATACTTGTTTGGCCTAATCTTCGTTTTGCCTAAAATGGCGGACTATGAAAAAATCGTGGAGATAAAACTGAAGGGAATTTTTTGCAAAAAAAAAAATCTCTACTATGTGAAGAACTGAGAAATACAAATTACATTTCACATAACTAATTTGTAATAGGACTATTTGCTTTCGGAAAAATGTTTCGACAATTGCACAGTTATTTTTTCGTTCCATTTTGAGAATAGTAATGCCCTCACAGAGTGTATAGTGGCTATATTTGAGATGAGAGAAAAACAACAAGTTACACCTGTTATTAATTTTGTTTAAAGGTGAGTGCTGTCAGGCACGTAGCCAGGATTTCGTGAAGGGGGGGGTCCGTAACATGAAATACTGTGGTCATCACAAAAGGTGCTCGATCACTCTAAACTATTTTACTGGATCATATATTGGTTCGTTTAGCCAGGATTTCGTAACGGCGGGGGGGGGGGGTGGACATGAAATTCTGATGGCCCAGGCGCTCGATCAATCTAAACTACTTTACTATCAACATATATTGGTTTGTTAGGACAATAAAATGAGGATATGTTGGCAAGTATTTTAATAACAAACTATGAAGAAATTTCGAGCAAAATAATAATAAAAAAAAAGTATTGAAAAAGATTTTGCAATATTTACGTTCTTCTGTTTATTCAAATATAACAATTTTCCTTTCGTTATGACCTCAATTATTATAAAAAGTACATACTGAATACTGTCTTGTAAACTATCCTTTAATATAAATAAAATGAAGAGTTTGTTTGTGTGTCTGTCTGTCTGTCTGTGTGCTGCCTGGGGACCAGACGAGTGGACCGGGAGTTACCAAATTTTGGTCAGGGGTTGGCCCAGTCCCCAGATCAAGACGAAGCGTGTTTTTCAAATTTCGAAACAGTGGGGTCTCAAGGGGGCGTTTACCGGAACCGGCTTGGGAACCAGACAAATTGACCTAGAGTTACCAAATTTTAGTCACGAATACCTTGGTCCAGGCTCCAGACCAGAGTTAAACGTTTCTGTCGAAATTCGAACCAGGGGAGTCTCAGGGGGCGTTTACCGGGACATGTAAAAGTAGTAGAAAATGATCAATATTTATTTATTTATTTAACAATCACCAGATACAGCTCAGAGGCCATTTTACATTGGATATCCAACAACATTAACAATGGAAAGGATTTGGGAAGGTATCGGCCAGGGCCTGTTTAGTAGGTACCATCCCGGCATTTGCCTGGTAGGACTGAGGGAAACCCTGGAAAACCTCAGTCAGAATGCTAGGCAGCGGGATTCGAAACCACGACTTCCCAAATGCGAAGCCAACGCTCTACCACTTGAGCTATTAGTGCCGAATTCATATTTTCGCGGTCGCTGAAATCAATGGTGAAACTCCAGTCGCATTAACTTCCAAATTCACGCTATTCGCCTCCGGGCCGGGGGTCACCGGAAGGGGTGAGATACCAAGACATATAAAACTAATCCAAAATGACCAATATTAGTGTCAAATCCATAGTTTTCGCGGTCGCTGAAATCAATGGTGACACTTCAATTAGCGAGGACTTGCAAGTATACGGGCCGGGAGCCAGCGGGGTGTCGATACCGAGGCATATAAAAAATATCCCAAAATGACCGATATTAGTATCAAATCCATAGTTTTCGCGGTCGCTGAGATCAATGGTGATACTCCCACAGGCGCTGACTTCCAAATACAGCCCCTGTGCGAAGCATATGTATATTCAACTAGTTTTACAATATATGCGTTCCTTTCTCTGTTGAATCAAATGCTAACAGAACTTTCTTTCAACATATTTTTTTGTTTTTATTATTCCGTCAACTACTGTCGGTTCCAAATGACAGGTTAAAGGAGCAACAGAAAATTGTCCTTGAAATAACATGTTTGATACTGCAAGGATGCGATGACGAAAAGTTATGATTAAAAATGCCCACGCTGTTATACAACGGCCAGGCACGTAGCCAGGATTTCGTGAAGGGGGGGGGGGTCCGTAACATGAAATACTGTGGTCATCACAAAAGGTGCTCGATCACTCTAAACTATTTTACTGGATCATATATTGGTTCGTTTAGCCAGGATTTCGTAACGGCGGGGGGGGGGTGGACATGAAATTCTGATGGCCCAGGCGCTCGATCAATCTAAACTACTTTACTATCAACATATATTGGTTTGTTAGGACAATAAAATGAGGATATGTTGGCAAGTATTTTAATAACAAACTATGAAGAAATTTCGAGCAAAATAATAATAAAAAAAAAAGTATTGAAAAAGATTTTGCAATATTTACGTTCTTCTGTTTATTCAAATATAACAATTTTCCTTTCGTTATGACCTCAATTATTATAAAAAGTACATACTGAATACTGTCTTGTAAACTATCCTTTAATATAAATAAAATGAAGAGTTTGTTTGTGTGTCTGTCTGTCTGTCTGTGTGCTGCCTGGGGACCAGACGAGTGGACCGGGAGTTACCAAATTTTGGTCAGGGGTTGGCCCAGTCCCCAGATCAAGACGAAGCGTGTTTTTCAAATTTCGAAACAGTGGGGTCTCAAGGGAGCGTTTACCGGAACCGGCTTGGGAACCAGACAAATTGACCTAGAGTTACCAAATTTTAGTCACGAATACCTTGGTCCAGGCTCCAGACCAGAGTTAAACGTTTCTGTCGAAATTCGAACCAGGGGGGTCTCAGGGGGCGTTTACCGGGACATGTAAAAGTAGTAGAAAATGATCAATATTTATTTATTTATTTAACAATCACCAGATACAGCTCAGAGGCCATTTTACATTGGATATCCAACAACATTAACAATGGAAAGGATTTGGGAAGGTATCGGCCAGGGCCTGTTTAGTAGGTACCATCCCGGCATTTGCCTGGTAGGACTGAGGGAAACCCTGGAAAACCTCAGTCAGAATGCTAGGCAGCGGGATTCGAAACCACGACTTCCCAAATGCGAAGCCAACGCTCTACCACTTGAGCTATTAGTGCCGAATTCATATTTTCGCGGTCGCTGAAATCAATGGTGAAACTCCAGTCGCATTAACTTCCAAATTCACGCTATTCGCCTCCGGGCCGGGGTCACCGGAAGGGGTGAGATACCAAGACATATAAAACTAATCCAAAATGACCAATATTAGTGTCAAATCCATAGTTTTCGCGGTCGCTGAAATCAATGGTGACACTTCAATTAGCGAGGACTTGCAAGTATACGGGCCGGGAGCCAGCGGGGTGTCGATACCGAGGCATATAAAAAATATCCCAAAATGACCGATATTAGTATCAAATCCATAGTTTTCGCGGTCGCTGAGATCAATGGTGATACTCCCACAGGCGCTGACTTCCAAATACAGCCCCTGTGCGAAGCATATGTATATTCAACTAGTTTTACAATATATGCGTTCCTTTCTCTGTTGAATCAAATGCTAACAGAACTTTCTTTCAACATATTTTTTTTTGTTTTTATTATTCCGTCAACTACTGTCGGTTCCAAATGACAGGTTAAAGGAGCAACAGAAAATTGTCCTTGAAATAACATGTTTGATACTGCAAGGATGCGATGACGAAAAGTTATGATTAAAAATGCCCACGCTGTTATACAACGGCACTTATGCTTTCGAAAGCTTGAAATCTCCCTGACTAATAGCAGGAATTCTGAGAATTCCATAACTTTTCTTGAAATTTAAAATTCCCTGACTCTTCCAAAATACCTCGCTTACCTCACCACCATATTGCAAGTAATACAAATCTCCTCATAAGAAAAAGTAAACAAAAGCTTCCTGTAGTTTTCTTTTTTAATTTTTAACGCTGATCCTTCTTTTTGTCATTTCATTTTGTTTTATCCTTCCTTATTTTTTTCATTTCTGGTCTCGAAGGGGGGGGTCCGGACCCCCCGGACCCCCCCCCCTTGGCTACGTGCCTGACAACGGCACTTATGCTTTCGAAAGCTTGAAATCTCCCTGACTAATAGCAGGAATTCTGAGAATTCCATAACTTTTCTTGAAATTTAAAATTCCCTGACTCTTCCAAAATACCTCGCTTACCTCACCACCATATTGCAAGTAATACAAATCTCCTCATAAGAAAAAGTAAACAAAAGCTTCCTGTAGTTTTCTTTTTTAATTTTTAACGCTGATCCTTCTTTTTGTCATTTCATTTTGTTTTATCCTTCCTTATTTTTTTCATTTCTGGTCTCGAAGGGGGGGGGGGGTCCGGACCCCCCGGACCCCCCCCCCCTTGGCTACGTGCCTGGTGCTGTTCAAAAGTAACTTTCAGTTTGTAGTTTGTTTCCAAATATCTGATATTGTACCAATATATGATGTACTGCTAATCGGTATGTTAAAGGAAATATAGTTTGTGTGTGTCTTCTTATGTGGATGCAAAAGTTATTTTATTGTAGGTTTTGCTGATCTTTCAGAGGATTTCATTCAAGTTCCAATGCTTTTTTGAAACTGTTAATGCATTATAAGGGGTCTTATTGTGATTTTAAGGGATCTTATTGTAATTTTAATTCGTATGAAATTTGTAAATATTTCGGGCTAGATCTGACAAAAGATCCGTAAATTTGCTCATAAGTTAACAATGGACAACTGTGATCGAAATGAGTGGTTTGTGACAAATCGCTCCGCTGACAAATTGCTCTTTGAATAATTCCACAAACCAAACATCCCAATGTATTACTAACGAAGAAAGAAGAAAAATATATTTCAATTCTTATTATTACTTTTGAAATTACAACTTTTGAGTTGAATTTCCACTCGTTTCACATACTACCGGGAATGTCCATAGCATAAGTCGCTGAGATGTACAATAAGATTGAAATTCAGACCTCTCGGTGGTTGTTTCGGCAGGAAAAAGTGGAGTGCTCCTCCAAACAGTGGTGGTTAACCGGGATCTGTTACGAAGGTGGTTGTCCTGCTGGTACACTCCATTTCCACTCTTATGACAGAAATAAATAAAGCTATAGTTGGCTTTGTAGATCATCATACTTCGATACAATACGGGTGAATAGTAGGCACCAAAGGTCAAAAACATTGCTTACAGAAAAACACTCTAAATCAACATGGAGCCTCCATTATCTTGTACAGTTCCAACCTGACATGATTTCGTTGGGCTGGCACCAAATTATAGATCACTATCGGCGTAATGAGATTGAAATCGAGACTCATCGCGCTATGCTACTCGTTTTTATGGTCCAGTCGCGGCATTCTGTTGCAAGTGTAAGACATTAACCGCAGTGACGTATAATGACAAGTGGGAACCTCGTGGGTTATCGGCTTCTGAAGTCCATACGATGAAGCGAACGTTGTCTACTAACAACCCGGCTGAACTCCTTATTCAGTTGGGTGGCCATCTGGGCTAAGGTTTACTGATGTTCGGTGCAGTAAGCAAAGTTATGAAAACATTTATACCTTGTTCTCTTACATGTGAGTTTCTTTTTACATTGTTAAATTAATGTAGATTTCCAAATTATACAGATTCAATATTGAAACCGGAAATACTATCACTTCCGGCAGCAATAGAGTGATAATGTGAGACATGCAACCTGTTTATCGGAAGCTGAATTCTCATCAAAAACGATTTCTCGTTATCTCTTACGATTTTTAATATTTAGGAATCAATATTGAAACTGGAAGTTGTATTAGTTCTTACTATTTCTGGCTTCAATAGAAGAATGAAGCTGAGATGAAATCTATTCTTAAGATTTGGAATCCATACCATAAATCGTTTGAATCGATAGAGAAAGTGTCGATATATATATATATATATATATATATATATATATATATATATATATATATATATATATATAGGGTGTTTCAGATAAAACGTCCAGTGCTTATAAATCCGAAACGGCTGAGAATAAAAAGATGAAACAAAAACTGAGATAGGAAAATGTCATAGGGCGCATCTCATGGTGTAGTTGTGGTGACTCCCAGGGCCCTCCTTCAAGGAGGCCCTGGGGCCAACTTCAAATTTTCAAATAGGAACATGTGTTGAATCATACCTCATTCAATAGTACTTAAAAAACGAAACAACTTTTGTAGGAAACAATTTTCGATTTGGGCCACCGTTTTTAAATGGCCGCAAAAAGTGGGTCCTATATTAGAAAAAACGTCCAGTGCTTATAAATCCGAAATGGCTGAGAATAAAAAGATGAAACAAAAATTGATATAGGAAAATGTCATAGGGCGCGTCACATGGTGTTGTCGTGGTGACCCACAGGGCCCTCCTTTAAAGGGGCCCAGGGGCCAACTTCAAATTTTCAAATGGGAACATGTAGTGAATCATACCTCATTCAATAGTCCTTGAAATACGAAACAACTTTTGTAGGAAACAATTTTCGATTTGGGGCACCGTTTTCAAAATGGCCGCAAAAAGTCCTGTATCAGTTTGAAGTTGGCACCTGAGCCCCCTTCACGGAGTTTCCTGAGGGTCACCACAACAACACCACTTGATATGCTTTATCATCGTTTCTATCTCAGTTTTTGTTTCATCTCTCTATTCTCAGCCGTTTCTGATTTAGGCCTATAAGCACTGGACGTTTTATCTGATACAGGACCCACTTTTTGCGACCATTTTGAAAACGGTGGCCCAAATCGAAAATTGTTTCCTACAAAAGTTGTTTCGTTTTTCAAGTACTATTGAATGCGGTACGATTCAATACGTGTTCCCATTTGAAAATTTGAATTTGGCCTCTGGGCCCCCTTAAAGGAGGGCCCTGGGGGTCTTCAGAACAACACCATGTAATGTTCCCTATGACATTTTCCTATCTCAGTTTTTGTTTCATCTTTTTATTCTTAGCCATTTCGAATTTATAAGCACTGGACGCTTTATCTGATACAGGACCCACTTTTGAAGCCATTTTGAAAACGGTGGCCCAAAGCGAAAATTGTTTCCTACAAAAGTTGTTTCGTTTTTCAAGTACTATTGAATGCGGTACGATTCAATACGTGTTCCCATTTGAAAATTTGAAGTTGGCCTCTGGGCCCCCTTAAAGGAGGGCCCTGGGGGTCTTCAGAACAACACCATGTAATGTTCCCTATGACATTTTCCTATCTCAGTTTTTGTTTCATCTTTTTATTCTCAACCATTTCGGATTTATAAGCACTGGACGTTTTATCTGATACAGGACCCACTTTTGGGGCCATTTTGAAAACAGTGGCCCAAATCGAAAATTGTTTCCTACAAAAGTTGTTTCGTTTTTCAAGTACTATTGAATGCGGTACGATTCAATACGTGTTCCCATTTGAAAATTTGAAGTTGGCCTCTGGGCCCCCTTAAAGGAGGGCCCTGGGGGTCTTCAGAACAACACCATGTAATGTTCCCTATGACATTTTCCTATCTCAGTTTTTGTTTCATCTTTTTATTCTCAGCCGTTTCGGATTTATAAGCACTGGACGTTTTATCTGAAACACCCAGTATATACGATATATACAGTATATTCGTATATATACACGGTTATAGTAAATATATAAAGGAGTTTTGGTAATCCTAACTCCTCAAAAATAGTTAATATGATATCGATCTATATATTTTGCATTTCTTAATTTTTCATATCCTATTGAATTTTTTCTTATAATTTCCCTCTAGTTGAATTTCCCCGATTTCTTATTGTCCGAAATGTTAGGCGTAACGAGGATTAGGCCAAACGAGGATCGTTTTTAGCCTAAAATGGCGGACACAAATCTTATCATTTATCTGTCATAAAAGTGTCAGGTAATTGAATCAGTGAGTAGAAAAAGGAGAATTTTCCCCAACACGTTACTTTTGAAAAACGAAAAGTAAAACTGTTTACCGGAAATACCATTGCTTATGTAAAAATATCTGTATGGGAGATTTGTAGCGTATGTTAAGATCTTTCATTTCCCAAAATTCCAAAAACGTAATGGGATTGGATATTTAGTTATAGAGAAATTGTTATCGTGGAATATTATCCTTTATTTTGGGAGTGTTCTTCTTTTTCTACTCACCGATTCAATTGTTTAGGCGAAACGAGGATTAGGCCAAACGTCGCGACACGAAATAAGTTTTTATTTTAATGTTAAATGTATATATCGAGGTTCATCTTTCTAGTAGGCTCCTGAGAGACTTGAATTAATTTTTTTTGACTGGTCTATAATTTACTAACAATGTACTGGCAATCATCTGACACTAATTCGTCTTAATTTTACTGGAAAAAAGAAATCATTCAATGTATTACTTTTATTTTATTTTCTATTTCATTTTCCAGTGTTTTCATTTAAAAATATAACTTACAAGTAATACATGAGTAAAAGATTATGTGTTTCGGTACTAAGAAAAGGCAAACAACAATAGACATGGCCTAATACTATCTGATACTTAAGATTGCTACGTATGTAGCAGAGTTGGCGTGGGTCAATGAAAACTTGACCCACGACCCAACTACCCACCACCCACCATGACCCACTCTGACCCACGACCCACCATGACCCACCACCCACCGTGACCCACTCCGACCCACCACCCACCATGACCCACTGTGATCCATCATGACCCACCATCCACGGTGACCCACTCTGACCCACCACCCACGGTGACCCATCGCCCATTGTGACCCACTCTGACCCACCACAGACCGTGACCCACCACCCACCATGAACCCCTTTCATCCACTTTGACCTACTCTGACTCACCAAAATCCATCGTCATCAACTCTGAACACAATCCACGGCCTCTTCTGAACTGACTAAAGAGTTTACACTTGTATGAAATTGTCACTAATCGGAGTTTGAATTTCTAGTCAATCGCTCAAGCACAACTCTATTACAATAACGTTGGATCTGACCTTTACGATATAAAATGGTAATGTGTTTGTCAGTGAGAAAATTGAAACAGTTCGAGGTGGGGGGAAATTAGTGTGTGCCTAAAATATACTTGTACTAAGAGAGTATTCTTGCAAGTGTTAATTTCTGAACGCATTCCACAAGAAACTTCTATTCGCAGGAAATTACCCCTGTACAATATGGAAAAGGTTATGGTTTCTCAGTTCACAGTATTTTTCTCACAAAAGAATTGAAAAATCAGTTGTTCATAGGGTATAAAGGTGCTCGGGTATCCTATGTGAGAACATTTCCATAAAGTATGCTCATAATTGTAATTTGCGTAATCACTAAAACACCACGTTAAATTTAAGTTACAAATATGCATAATTGCAATTATTATGAATATTTATTCAAAGTAGTTTACCTAAAGCAAAGAAGAGACTTACTAAAAATTAGGTACAAAGTTGAATAACACAAATAAGCCATTAGTAATACAAGTATACATTTTCCGTAACTCTTAATTTTCCAGCTTAAAACAAATCTAAAATCGGATTTATTTCCTGCTGGTAACTTTCTGGCGGTAAATCATCCGCAGTGGAATGATGTCCATCCTCCAGCCAAGAAATAACTAGCTCGTCTACTTTGAGCTTGTCTAGCGGTGGGTCATTAACATTGATGAACAACAAGTTAGACAATGTTTGAGCACTTAGTCTATTTCTAATATCAGTCATCTGTAAATTCATATGGGGAAATTCCCGTTCGCACTCTGTCGTGGAAATTGGTAATACTTTTATCCGACGTAGAAATTTCTGCAACTCCTCATCGATAATCTACTTGTTAGACTTAAGTCTGATAACGATTTTTCTTGGTCAGGTTTGAAATACTCAGCAAGAAGTATCATCTCTCTATCACCATATAACATTTCTCCATATCTACCATGTCAGTTGTCAACGTCGACCCATGTAGATCAGAAACTTCATCTACCACGCCTTTGATAGGGAATCTTGTGCATAAATTATCAATTAAATCCTGATAAACTCATGATTTCTTATTTGTTTATAAATTTAATTTTTGTAATTACACATGAAGGTTTGATACCATTACCAAGTTCCCTCCCCCGTCTAGAAAGCGAAAGGAAACGAGGTTCCTGGAAAGTGTTCAGAGGTGAATGGGAATTTCCCTCCTTCTTCAACCTCAATTACCACACTGATGTTTGCCATGTGCCAAATTACGATGAATTTCAATTAAATTATCATAGTATAATTATTTCCTTGTTGAATTATCAATACTTTTCAGTGGAGAAAAGGATGAAATTTCGAAGTTCCAAATCAAAGTAAGTAGACCAACTTAAAGGGAAAAGAAGTGTAAAATTTTCCACGTAATTATGCGTACAATCCAAACTTCAAATTTCCGTGCAATTAAGCTTACAGTACAAATTTTATGCCTATTTTTCTCACAACTTTATGGGTTGATTGCCCTGTGCTGTAAGCGCTCCATATTATAAACATAAGCTTCAGCAATTATTATAGCAGAAAGCAATGAGTATATGAAGCCAAGCCACTGTATTTTTTGTTTCTGATCTTTTTTCTTAAATAACATCGATCGTTTTCGATCATTTTTACAAACCAATTCACGACCAATTTTCCATATGTAGAAAGTGCCCCCACCCCACATAAAGGAGAATTTTAAAAAATGCTAAGACACATTCTGTTTATTTTCAATAAAGAGTTTATACACTGAATTTCATCTCCGTAAGTTTAACGGCTTGCGAGATACTCATTTTTTTTTTCGCAAAAATTCGGATCCTCACTACCTCCTTAGGATATTATGCATTATAATAAAAGCAATATAACATCCCAATTTGGATTAAGGCCTAACTATATACCAAAAGTAATTTCATTTGACTTTGTAATTTGACTGTGATGATCAGGCACACATAGCTACATTCAGTTTTTTATATAATAATTTATATATTACAGTGATTCAAAAATGTATTTTTTCCAGTAGTTAGCTCTAAAAACTCACAGGTCTCGAAAGCCAAGTAGTAGTATAAGTCCTATTGCTATTATTACTATTAAAAATATAAATATCCAAAAGTGCCTGAAGTTCTTTTTTCACTTAGTTAGATATACTCACCTCAGGTAAGTAGACAGAAACAAGTGGAAAATGAAGGTCTTGAAAGTAAAACGGAGATAAATTTACCAGTCTTCAGAAGATACTGTCTACAATGCAGTGAGCGAAGAGGGTCGGTAGATCATACTGAGTCGGTGGGTCGCAGTGGGTCATGGTGGGTGGTGGGTCGCAGTGGGTCACGGTGGGTGGTGGGTCACAGTGGGTCATTGTGGGTGGTGGGTCGCAGTGGGTCACGGTGGGTGGTGGGTCACAGTGGGTCATGGTGGGTGGTGGGTCACAGTGGGTCATGGTGGGTGGTGGGTCGCAGTGGGTCACGGTGGGTGGTGGGTCACAGTGGGTGGTGGGTCACATGCTGTTGACCCACAACCCACAGACCCACTCAGAAAACTTGACCCACTTGACCCACTGACCCACAGACCCACTGACCCACTCCATCTCTGGTATGTAGTACATAAAGAAATAACAATTATTCCTGCAAAAAATATGAATAATTAATTCTCATTGCCAACAAACGACATACTTCTAGTGCTCATAAAAAACCTTTTCTTACTTTGTCGAGAACTACACATAAGAATCTACCCTCAAACTTGTCATTTTATTCAGTTTGACATGATCTACTAACTAATATACGAGGTGTCTTCTAAAAGTATGGAACCTTATTTTTTTCCTTGTAAACAAATGAAGCACGGGACACTTTCTTCAGTGTAGATATGGAGGGGACACTCATGATTTTTTTCCCGCCCGCAGAAAGCGGCAGTTGTTGTCAGTTGGCCAACAAGGAAAGACGTGTAGGGAGCAGTCGTCGGATTTCAGGTTTTTTTTTTTTTTTTTTTTTTTTGTAGAATGTCAGAAACACTTGAACAGCGATATTACCTCAAATTTTGTCCAAAGCTTGGCAATACCCAAGTGGAAACCATTCAATTTTATCGGTACATTTAATTTTGAACGAGAATTTAGGCATGAGAAGAGTGTTCGTGAAATTTGATTTAGGCTCTCATAGTCAAACACAACATTTCTGTGTGTCATCAGACTCTTTACTCACCTGATATGTCTCCGTATGATTTTTGTTTAGTTTCCAAGCTGAAAATGCCACTAAAAGGGGTCTCGATTTGAGTCAAAAGAAGACCTCATGCGGAATGCGGTGTCTTCCCACTTGCGACAGTCCTATTAGCGACAGGAACTGTTAACTGTCCTGTGAGCGACCGATTCGATCTGTTAACTGCTCTATGAATCACCGATTCGTTCATACTAAGATAATGGAAAAAGATAAGGTTCTCCCTTCTTCAACTTGTTTCATGCTAATGTAATTTAGAACCTAACAAAATGTACTATGAAAAATTTCGCTCTACCTGAATTTAATAAGTGAGAATGCTCTCATTACATTAACAATCTTTTATACGTTTTTCCTAATATTATATTTTTGAAATAATTTCTATGAATACATTGACTCTATCAAGGGGAAACAAACTAAATACATTTAGAGTAGCTCCGCCTTTGTCTATGATTCTGTAATTAAAAATTTCATGTTAAAATGATACGGAGCATAAGTTTAGATTGAATATGTTTATGTCATAAGAAAGAAATCAGAAAGAGGTAGGGGCGCCCGAAGAAAATTTTCTAGGGAGGGGCATCTCCATGGTTGCTGTATCACGTCTGGTATATCTGGTATTTAATATATGAGATTTGCTATATTACGTATACATTTTTGTGAGCCAGGGGGGCGACCCCTGCCTTCCCATCGGGCGCCCATGGAAAAAAGGTGTTCACCACTTGAGGATATCAAAGAAATCTAAAATACGGTGTATTTGAAGAAATTATTACACAAGTTACAAATCTCTCGCAGGACTTAACAGTTCGTCTAGTTATAGGGGATTATTTCAGATTGCTACACGACAAGCTTTTATGTGTAAGTCAAAACAAGGGAGGGAAGGCAAATTAAGCAATTAGTTTACGATTTAGTAGCTTACAATAGGGGGGAAGGTAGTTTAAAGAGTTTGTCTACCTTTTGGATTGTTTAGAGTGAACTGCATTGTAATTGGTTGGATTGGTTGATAATAGCCAATCAGATGTAAGGGATCTCAAAAGCTGTCTTTTATCATTGACTTTGTTTCATTTTATTCGTAGAGTCTTAGGAAGTCTAAAAAGTAGATAGTTGGCGAAACTGTTACACGTTTAAGTTTTTCAAAATAAAATATATTACTGTGCTTAGTGTGTGATTAGATTTGAATCAAATTAAATACAGAAAACAGAGCTTTTGAAGAAATGGGATATTACAACTGGATTTTGAATAATTACATAGGAATATACTTTTCATGGAAATATCCCTGTTGTCTCGTTAAGTTACTTGATATGTTTTATGTCAAATCTAACTCAAAATTAAAATAAGTTTTATTTGCACTCACAGTAGAGGAAAAATATATTTGACGAACAGTATCAGTGGCACGTACATATTTCATACCAAGGTTGTTCGGGCGCTAATAACGCCAGAGGCAAACATATTTTACGAGATGGAATCATATCATCTTCCATCATCTCAATAAAAATGAATCGGTCGCTCATAGGACAGATAACAGTTCCTGTCGCTAATAGGACTGTCGCTTCTGGGACTAATTCCGGAATGCGACAGCACTGTTGCTCACCATTCCAAAAAACTGCATTCCAGAAGTGTTTCTAACAATGGCCGAATCACTGGGAGAAGTGTGTGCATTACCAAGGAGACTACTTTGAAGGAGATTAGTGTTTCGGTTTTCTAAATCGAATAAATGTATTTTGCCGACCAAAAGTTCGATTCTTTTTGAACATACCTCGTATATCTTACCTATGGATAATATTTTAGTTTGAACGGAAAATAAATTTTAATAGTTAATAATAATTTTAAGCTATAGCGTGTTAACCATACTATGTACTCTCGCCCTGTTAGTGCTATAATAAAGAGCTTAATGCAGCATCAATTTCACCTCAATAAATGGCATGGTTCTCAGACAGTATTAATTCTATTTTCTCGAAAAACTACGCAAGACCTTTTATACTTACGAATATCATTTTGGTTAACTCAATGAGTTTGAGTTGAGTTGACTTTGAGTTTAGCGTCCCTTTCAACAGCGAGGCCATATGAGACGGGACCTACTGAGTAACGTGGAATCCAAACCACATGAGCCACCGTCGGGAATCGAACCCAGGTCTCTCAAGGTTAGCTCAATGAGAACCATCGACTGGTATATTTCATATCTTCAAACAATTTATTTTCCATTAAGCTCACACATTGCTAATATTTAAGAAGCAAAGATATCATTTACTTTCGATGCTTCACACTTATATACATTCCCCATTGTGTTAGTTCCTTATTTATTTTTTTCCTTTCCTTAGTTTCCTCTTCCTTTCTCTTATAATAAACTCTGTTCTATACAGCACAGAATAATAACACAAGTACATATCTACCTCAAAGGGATATTAATAAATTGGTAATAGTTTATCGATACAAGAGCGTCGCCACAAAGTTTAACAGGGACTTATTTTATATTCTTCTTTTGAATAATTTTGCTGAATCGATTTTTTTTTCACGTATCAGAAATGAAACACTTTCCTTGTTGAAGTCATTGCACTGATTCTTCATTACTTACATTTTTTAGTCCTTTAATGAATTGACAACTTTTAGAAAGAACTAAGGTATAAACCAGAAAATATAGACAAAAACTTGAATTTGAAACACCTTTCTCACTTGCATATGCCATTTAGTTGTCATGGAGAAACTAATACTGTGATTGGGAAAATACAGAAAGAAGATATGAACAAAGTTTTTATATATATCTTTGGCATTATCCCTACAAATACTAGAAAACTGAAGAAATTGTATTTGTAACTTCGCATAATGAAAGGATAATACTTCATCATTATTTATCTGTCTATGTAGATATAAAAATGTAATCAACGTAGTTTGTTCATCATACTGAAAAAAGCAGTTGAAGATCTTGAAATAAATTTTTGAACGTACTTAGTACTTACCTCGAGCTGGGTTTTTATCATGTCACTTTAAATAATTTTCCTTTCTCTTCTGGTACGTACGTAGTGGAGTAAGAAACAATAAAATTTTTGCAATGTGTGCTAATAAGAGAAAGTGATTGCACTCACAGTCCGTTGTGAGCGGCAAATATCAAGATTCTTAAAATTAAGTTTATTTTTTGTTTTTAATTCTCATGAAACTGAAATACAAGAGTTAAGTTTTTTCAAAGATGTTTAATCACGTTTTGATGATGCATGTGTAGGTGTTTCAATTATGTCCGTAAGAATCCATATAATACCATTACTGAATAACACATTATGAGCTAAGGTTAACTTGTGAGTTGTCTTCTTATTACTGTTCTATTGAATGTTTCTGCTGTGATGACGTTCTGCAATGGATGAAACTGCTGTCTTCAATCTTCTAAACTTATGGTATAGAATCGCTTGGAATAATGAACTAGAATAATATCTAGACCAGTGGTTTTCTACCTAACTCCTATTACGACCCCCATTTTATCACTTTCTCTTACCAGCGACCCCATATAATCTCTGGTTTGTAATAAGCTTGTGTGGGATTTTTAATGTACCTATTGCAGAGATCTCACGATATCCATCTATTTCTATAATAATAGAATCCATTTCTCGTTTATAGTGGATATTAAATCCCTTCAATGAAGAGACCATAAAAGTAGCTTACCTAAGCCAACAACTTCTTGACCAACTAATGTAGAATTATCGTGCTACAAGTTCGATAAACTGGTTTTCTGTAAAGGAGATTTGGACAAGTTCTGTCTGAAGAGAGGAGAAACATATCCTGGTCCGGTACTCGTATCTGCTGCTTTAAAAGTAATAATTCCATTTGCTACTTCGTACCTGTGCGAAAGTGGTTTTTCTCCCATGGTAAGCATTAAAAAAAAAGACAAGAAATCGCTTATCACTTGATAATGTGCGTCACGAAGATTGAACCAGACATTGCAGCACTAGTGAAATCACACCATACTCAGGTATCTCACTAGCTTTCAATTTTAATTGTATTTCAATATATAGGTTTTGTTGCCTTTGTAATTGTCTGGTATTTCAATGTGCAGTTCTCATTACTTTCATATCGTAGCTCTTTCATTTAAATTGATTTTAAACAACTCTATATCTGTTGAAAATGTTTAATAGACCTATTCTATGTTGTTCTTAACAGTACGTATAAAAATAAAAATATGCCTATCAGAACAAAACTCAAAATAATATTTGAAATTATATTTCGTTATTAGATTCTAATTTTATTTATCTCTTCCGATTATCTCCGCGACCTCCAGGTTGAGAAACCCTGTTCTTGACAATCTGTTCCCAGACTCATCTCCGGTTATCGTAGCGCTGGTGTAAGTCGTGAGGATGAATAGCGGACTTCACCGAAGATCTCCTAAATCTGACTCAATCTGCTCCTTTGACTCAATCTGACTCAATGGTAGAGCGTTCACCTTTGGTGCTTGAGGTCCCTTTTTCGATCCCAGCTCGCGCCAAGTGAACTTTGTGGTGGACAAACATCGTGTGCGTGGGTTTTCTCGGGGTTCTCCCGTTTCCACCCACTTTTTCCATTCCACCATTTCATTCATTTCTCATCATCACCGTCTCCTTTAGCCTCGCCGGCATAACCACGGGACGTAAAACTCAAATATTTCATTTCATTTTTCAATCTGCTTCTTTCTATCCTTCTCATTGGCCCCCGAATAGCTTAGGTTCAGAATTTATATGAAGTTCATGTCTGGTGTACATTGTACTCTTTGTAGTATCTCGCTTGTGGTTTGTTCTCTTCCGCCCTCCTTGTTTCTCAAGCTGAGGTTTCTCACCTGCGTCTTTCCTCAATATGCATTACTCAGCTAAATTTCGACAACTCGCAGATTCTACTCAGTATTTCATTAGAACACCTAAAGTTACAAACGTCTATAATCTTACATTTCCGCTTGTTGCGTCTTCTTATTAGTTTACAGTTTCTTCGGTGATGTTAATTACCTTTCTTTTGTTTCTTTGTTCATTTATTTTACATTTCCTAATTCCAAGTTGAATATCCTTTCTCTGTACTCTACAGTCAATACACAATCTTTTCATGATTTCGGTATTATATCTAAGCTATACCTCAATAAAATGCGTATACTAAGACGGGATGTTTAAGATGTATGCCAAACAAATTGAAGAAGACGGGAAGTTTAAGTTATATGCAAAAAAAAAAAAAAAAAAAAAAAATGAACAAGACAAGAAGAAATATGATTTCTCTAAAATTATTGCGATTCATATAAAAATAATCATAGATATTAGTAATACTGATTTTTTTCTTATCTTGATACCATGTTATTTTAATCTTATGTGAATTAAATATCATGTCTATTTTAATATTGTGTTTATTTAATATTATGCTCATATATGTTTGATGCGTAATCAAAAGGGTTTTAGCTTACTTTTGGTCATTTCCAGTTTGGTGATACGTTACTGACCAGAGAAACACGCTCTTTCGGTTTGTATTTTTGAGTTAATTCTGGGTTCAATGACCAAAGTACCTTAAACAATATTTCAGAAAAGTTAATCGGTAATTAGCGCTTATGTCAACATATTTTAAAGTTTGTCTTAGCTGTCCTAAGAAAGTAATTTTTTGACTTAATTTGACCATGCACTAAAAGTCTTATACTGTACTTATTTTAATATCATATTGATGTATATTTTATCTATCTATCTATCTATATCTATATATCTTTATATGCAGTATATCTATATCTATGTATATATATGCCTATATATATATATATATATATATATATATATATATATATATATATATATGTAGCTCATGTTTATTTTAACTTTATGTTTATTTGATTACCATATTAATCTTGATACAACGTTCATTTTATCTATGCTTATTTTGTTATAATGTTAACTTTAACCTTATCTTGTTTGAACATCATATTTATATTAATGATAATCTTAATATCATTCTTATCTTAATATATTTATTTTAATCGTACGTTTACTTTAGTCATATGTTTATTTTCGAATCATATATATATATATATATATATATATATATATATATATATATATATATATATATATATATATATATTAATATCGCGTTTAAAAAACTCTAAAATTATATTTTAATATTGTGTTTATTATCTTATTTTTAGTTTAATAAATTGTTTATCTTGCTCTAAAGTTTATTTAAATATCATGCTTATTTTAATCTTATGTTTATATTAATATTGTGTTTATTTTAATCTTATGTTTGTTTAATATAATTTTTAACTTAATCTTAAGATTTACTTCTGATCATGTTTCATTTATTCCAGTGTTCATTTTAATTATTTCCTTGTTTTAATATATTTATTATAATTACGCGTTAACTTTAATCTTATATATATTTTAATATCCTTTTTATATTAATATCAACTCCATTCTTGTATAATGTTAGATAAAGTTGTAACAAGGGCATTATGACAGGAGGTTTCACAATAGTTCATAATAAATTTAATAAAAACTTTTTTTAAAAAAATTCCATCTAAGTCGCTTGATACAGATCTTTACTCAGCAATCCTAACTATATATAAAACTACATGAACTGACACAAAATAAAAGGGTACTTGCGGTTGACATGGAAAGTTGAAATTTGGCATAATGTAGCTTTCCGCGACTAACCCACATGAAAATTGCCAAAGTTTTAAGGGGTTTAAAGGGCGCATGAAGAAATAACTCATGTTATTTAAAAGGTACCTTTTTTGTCCTATTTTATCATGTTTTAGGTACTTGGAATTGGAATAAAATCTTGATATTCGGTATGCTTGAACATTTTCATTAGCGTTATCTGAGTAAATCACTATTTTTTTTAAAAAAATCCAACTTTAGAGTGGTTTTATGAGGAATTGAAAAATCTTCCCCATGTTATTTATATGGGACTCCTTTTACACCCCAAAATTATTGGGCACTTCCTGTACGGTTACAATTATTAAACTTGATATGATTTTAGCTCTCCGGGACTGACAGAAAAATTGCCAAAATTGAATATTTTTACGTTTTAGGGGTCTAAGAGAGCGATGCAGAAATTCCCCATGATATTTAAATGATCCCCCCCTTTTTTTACCTTTAATCTCATATTTTAGGTAGTTGGAATTGAAATGAAAACTTGAAATTCAGTATGCTTATACGTTTTCGTTAGCATAAACTAAGTAAATCGCGCTTTCTAAAAGTACTGGAGAGGTTTGAGAAAAGCCTTCAGGTCTCATCCTAATCGAAGGGAAAATCCGAACTTACACCTCCTCGCGGGAGAAAGCGAAAAAATGAAATGAAATCTTTGAGTTTTACGTCCCAGGATTATGCCGGGTAGGCTAAAGGAGACGGTGATGATGAGTAATGAATGAAATGGTGTAATGAAGAAAGTGGAAGAAAACGGAAGAATTCCGAGGAAGCCCACACACACGGTGTTTGTCCACCACAAAATTCACTTGGCGGGGGCTGGGATCGAATCCGGGACCCCAAGCACAAGAGGTGAACACTCTACCACTGAGCCACCGCGGCTGTATTTGTATTATTTTCTCAATTTTCTAAAGAAGTTTTAACAATAATCTTTTTGTATGGATCGAATTTCTCAATAAATAACTCACATATTGTATAGGGAAAAGCATATGGCTGATACATTTCTTTAGTATGTAAGTATTTAAGAATTTATATGGTTTTTTTTTTTCGTTTCGTTAAAATTGTAGTAAGAAAATAAACTTGAAGTTCCAGTTTCAAAAGAGATTTGAGATAATTATCAATTGAGATAATTTAAATATCTGAAATATTATATAATTTTTTAAATACTGAAACTAAGTTGTTATCAAGTCACCACTTACTAGCACATGTAAAATGCATCTGTATATAGCATATGTATAATGCAATCACATCATCATGTCAAAAAAAATATGTATAAACTGATAATATAAAGCAAAATATATTTTCGCTGAGAGACAAATTATACACTATTTACAGAATCAGAGGCAATGAATAAATCTCATGATTTCTGTACGCACAAGTAGTACTCATAGTTTAGTCCATACGTATGTTGAATAGGGATCAGAGTCGTTACGCACAAATTAGTTATAAACATGTAAAGTTTTTTTAAAAAATATATTTTAAAGTAATCTTTATATGAAATTAACATTATGTAAGAAGAACTAATTATACAATGCTACTTTACAAAGCCAATACAAAATTCCCAGTTTATGCTTACGGATTAAGTTATGCAAAATCCAGCTAGATTCCATATAATTTTAGGAATAATTTTTTTAAAGCTCAGCGCGTAGAACGTTTTCTTTTAATTTGTAGACCTGTTTCTAATTTTTTACGTACTTTACGTATCTTACGTAAATTAGGCGTTTTTTACGCGTATTTTACGCGTAATTACCCAACCCTGCATATCAGTCTATTAAAAAAGCTAAAATATGATAGTACACTGACGAACTAATAGGTGTCGCTATCTGCCTACCTGACTAATGTTGATAGATGCCGCTAGCGTGCAGGTAATTTTCAGATTTAAAACTGTTGTGACAATTTAATAGCAACTTTCAAATTGGATTGTATCAATTTACTTGTTACAAAAATACGACCATGAGGGTCATAACAGTATTTAGAATTGAGTATTAGTTTATGTACTTATACAGTAAGATATTGTGATGATTTAATTATATGTATTTCATTGACTTAAACTGTATTCTTTCAAATTAATTATTTCAAAGTTGGCAATGATGTTACTGAACATGAGTATACTTCGCTATGTATTATTAAAACAAGTAAAGAATGAGAGGTTTTAGTTATGCACGCTTTTAACCTATAACCAGCGTAGCTAGTTAATAATAATATAAATTACAATAGTATAAGCCTATAAAGTAGTTACGTAATAGATAGTTTTTAAACTCTAAAATTTCGCAACAGCCTCTATGAGACTTCGCGGCACACCGTTTGAAAACCACTGTATTAGATAACTAGCACTATCACTCACTACCTAAATACTTCAAGTCGCATATTCAGTTAATTCTTTTTTATATGGTAGAAATCATCATTGATAAGGCAATATGAGAGACATGGTGACTCAGTGGTGGAGCGTTTGCGTGGTGTTCCTGCTTCCATCTTCGGTGAAGCAAGTTTGTGGTATGAAATATTGTGTCTAGGGGTACTCCTGTTTCCTTCTATATTATTTCACTAATTTCTCCCAATATCATTAATTTGCTTTAACCATCCGTTTCCCTTAGCCCTAAGATACAATCGTGGGACATTTAACTGAAAAATGTCATTTCTTATAGAGCAACATACAGTATGTGAAGTTTTCAGCAGTACAAAAACTTAGGTTACTGTAACCAAATTTGGAATCCCTTGAAATTGACTCTATTACCAGTCTGGAAATAATCCATTTGCTATTGGTACAACGTCCTTCAGGAAGCTGCTACCGGCAAGTTTGATTAAAAGATGATGAAAATTTATGACTTTTTTTTTACATAGACTTTTTTTTACATAGAATATATTGTAGTATCAAAGATGAAATGGTTTGCGCCATCTCTATAAGAACACAGTAAACACAAATTTCTGTTATGAATCGTTAAGCAATAATCCCTTACTACTGAGATACAAATAAACTGTCTTAGACCTTAATACAAGGAACAAACAGTTTTTAATATTATTAATTGAAGCGAAATTGAAATCAAACAAAGAAAGTGTATTATAAGAAGTTTAGTCAAGAAATTAAAAATTTTCACAAAGATATTAGACAGCACTTTATAAATTAAATTTTCTTTAATTTTACGCCTTACATATAAATATATAGTTAATTTTCTTTTATTTTCCCTTTGGTTCTTGGAACATTATTGTACTTTAATTTCTTTTCTTTGATATTTTTTCTTCCTTTCTTTTGAATTTCTTTTTCTTTGCTTAATGGCGATTTTCTTTGTTCATTTAGGCTTAAAGAGAAGAAGGATAATCACAAGAAGATATTAGTTTCTGCTTTGATAAAAAACAAAACGAATCTCAGATAAATAACAAAAAATGAGAAATTAATTTCAGATAGAATATCAGAAAAATATAAGCGAATTGTAATTAAAAATAAGATTCTGTACTGATTTTTTTGGGGGGAGGGGGGCTAGGAAATATAATAATGAATATGTTTAATTTGAGATATTCGTGGAGAAATAATCTTTTAAAACGGTAAACAGTTTTGGTTATTAGTAAAGAAAAAATAGTGTATAATTGGCAACAAATGGATACTGACATTTGTGAATATTGTAATACCAAGAAACAGCCAGTGAGATGATTACGTATTTACACCGCAGAAATGCTTTACAGAAATTCGTTACATGGTTAAATAGGAATTGTCACAACTTGACAACTATACAATACCTCCAACCCTGATAAATAAGAATGATGAGAGCCTCTATGTACTACAATCAGATACTCTGTGTCCTGGAATCGAATTATACTCGTATCATTGAATCATACTGTGTATAATAATAAAGGTACTAGGTGTCATGTTGTTATTGGGAATTGGAACAGCCACAAAGTGTTACTGAATGTTAGTACTAGGCGTACGTTGGAGAGAAGAGAAACTCTACGATTCGTGCGACTCTGAAGATTAAGATCGAATGGTATTACCACAGTGTTGGAACAATATTACAAGCAATTTAAGGTGAGATGAAAAATATAGTCGGTTATTTTTTATAATCCTTGTTTCTTTTGTAATTTCCATTCTGTTCTTGCTCTTAAACTATGTTTTGTTATTAGATGTGCTTCATCAGCATGTAGAGCTACGTATGTAAAGCATGTTCCATAACACATACAAGTAAACGAGAGCTTTTGGTGAAAGATGTTTAACCCTTAAATACTATGTATGTTTTTGTCACATTACTACTACGGGGAGTCTGTCAGACTCCGAACAATACATTACGGAAAAACTACCGACACGTTGTTAAATTTCGCATATACACTCAATATAACCAAGAAGGTAGTGGAAGCAACAATTTGGAGAGGTGGTAGAACGGAAAGTTATGGCGAACGCGGAGTCTGACAACTTCGCGTAGTACTTACGGGTTAAGCTATTTCGGATTTAACCACCTCGCCCGTGTTTGTGCATCATGATTCTCAAAATCCTTTTTCGTCCAAAATCACTTAAAAGCTGAAGCCCATGTATGAACAAGGAAGGAATATTACAAAAAAAAGTAAGGTAAAGTTTTAACGATGACAGCATAATCAACAGGCAATATGAGAATAATATCCGTTATCATTATTTGCACAGATTCACAACGACCAAACATTCTAATCAGAGTGTGTGCAACCTTCTGTGGCACTTTGAGCTCAGTTCAAACATTCTGTAACACTTTATGCTCCTTCAAATTCTTCACAGTTATTATTCAGTTTTCAGTTGTAAATTTAAAAATAAATATCCAGTAGTCTGAAAAGTACTGAGCCTTTTGAGCACGAAATGGCATTATTGCACCAAATTCCAGGATATGTGTATCGTAGTAGGTCAGGCCTAATGAAATTTTATAGCTGACAGTTGAAGCTAGTTGATGTGCAAAATGTGTTGCAATGCTTATAATCAGACATAAGATATTGCCCCATGAAGATGAGAGAAATCTTGCGAAAAACTGCGCTACATTTTATAATTTTATATCTTATGGAGCAAGTTCGGAGCAAGTTCGTGAAGAAATTTGTGCTGTTTATGAGCAAGATAAGTTATCAAAAGCAACAGCCAAAATATTGATCAGTCGTTTTCGTTCTGGAGATTTTTATGTCCAAGATGATTGTTGCAGTGAAAGACCAAGCACAAAGAAACGTGGATGTTATTCTAGCAGAAGTAAAGCAAAACTGGCATGTAAGTACACATAATATCGCCAATGACCTAAATATTCATTATCAGTAAGGTGTGAAACTATTTGGAGAAAGTTAACTATAAAAAGAGGCTCCACATTTATGTACTAAATTACCTTTCTCCAAAATATTTACTCGATCGAATTTCTACGACGAGTCTCTACTGAAACGTAACAAACTCGTGGCATATCTGAAGCGATAAAAAGTGGTTCACTTTGACAATGTTCAAGAAAGGTCGTGCTAGATGTGAGGAGAAGCTCCACAACTTATGACAAAGCTCTACTTACTCTCAGGAAGATTATGCTGTGCATTGGGTGGGATTGGAAAATTGAACGGCCATCACGAGCTACTCCCACCAGGCAGAAAGATAGAGTCACACTTTTACTGTCAAAAATTGGCTCGAGTTTACCTAAGAATTTTAAAAAACGGTCGTGACTGGTCAAGAAAAAGGGTGTTGTATGCTACACTGAGAATGTCAGTCCGCATAGATCTTTAACAATATGTCAGGTTTTGAAAGAAGACTGGGAGGTTTCGGTGCATATAGCCCAAACCTGATACCGCCAGATTATAATTTATTTTGGTCTCTGTAGAACTACTTGAATGATGTTAAGTTAGTTTCAAAAGATGTTTGTGTAAACCATAATGTGATTTTTAAACAACAATAAATACATTCTTAATTTTGACCTCTAACTTGCTGGTATTCCTGGGTACTTGTGTAGTGTTTGGTATATTATGACAGTTGAAGGTCAAACTTTGGTGGAGTCAACAGATATGGTAGAAAGGCACGAACATGTAACAAACAAGAACATGACCTAAAAATTCGTCTTTGATGAGGCTCTCGTAAACACGAATGTGCTATGGGCATGTAGCATGGAGAAATTGCATATTAGTCTTAAATTTGGCCGCACAACACAACGAAAATCTACAGAAGTGGTCGGAAATAGAACACACATGAGCAGTATAATTTCTGAAAAGCTCCTCACGACGATAGGCTAAGGACTGTTCGTTTGCTTCTGCATATGGAATCTAACTGTAGCTAATACCTAGTTGATGAACAGCGTGAAGTTGTTTCAAACAGAGGAGCAAGCAGATAAATAAACAATACAACCATTAATCTAACTTGGATTGAATTAGACCACTATATAATCGCAACAGGAAAATACGACCAGCACACCCCAAGTGTGATGGGAAGTACACAGAGCAAATTCGTTAACTCGTAGACACGTGAAGATTTCGAAAGTGTGGTTCCCACGTTAAGCGACTATCAAAGTCAAACCCATAAACCGGACATGTCAACAATATGATGGTTGATGTTGACACCGCCAGCAACACGGTCATTATGGTGCTTCACGTTTCTGTACATCATAGCAAAAGGTTACAAGGAAGACTGGCTGAAAATAGATTTGTTGCAAACTTATAATAGCTGGTGAGTGATCATAAACTAGATGTTTTCATTGCTGAAGATAACAACTGAAGATATTAAAGTACCATTGAGAAAGCACTATATTCAAAAGTTTCAAGTTTTAAACAAGCCTGGCCTCGTAAGACAACTCCGTTCCCGTCCCCTCACTGTTTATCAGTTGGTCTCCCATCATATCAGATATCAGTGAAATTGAAGGAGGCATACGAACTGATGAAATTTTGGTTTCTTCTGTGAGATGAGATTTGCTTTAGTCCTTTGCTACAAACACTACCTTCCTGGGAATTCACAAGATGGAGCAAGAACTGGTGTTTTTTTTTTCAACAGAATTCTTGTAAGGATCCAAGGATCTCATCTGGGTCCTCTGCTATTTCTCATACTTATTAATGATATTCCACTTTTTATTGAGATTCTCCTATTTGCTGATGATCTCAAATTATATTTTAGAATTATAATAATTCAACTTAAGACTGCATACAAGTACAACAAGACCTACAGCGAGTTCAAACATGGTGCGATGACAACAACTTAGTAATAAATGTATCGAAGTGTAAATCTCTTTCTTTTACGAGAAAAGAAAAAACTATCACTTTTGACTATACACTGAAAGAAACTAAATTGTCTAAACCAAATGCTGTCAAAGATTTAGGCGTTATTTTTTAACCTTAGCTAAATTTCAATCAACACATAGATATGATAACAAACAGCGCATATAGAAACTTAGGTTTAATTTATAGAATAGGGCAAGACTTCTTTAGTGAGACAACGTTTACAACACTTTATTTTACATATGTTAGATCAAAATTAGAATATTGTTCTACAATATGGAACCTCAATAATAAAAGAAAAATACTCTCAAGAAATAGAAAACATCCAAACGAAATTCTTGAAAATGCTTACATACAAAAAAAAAAAATAATAATAATAATTATTATCCCAAATATTTTTCCTACAATGATCTAGTAAACAACTTTAACTTTCAAACTCTAGAAAAAAGAATATGGATGTTGGACTTGTTATTCTTATACAAGTTATTAAATAATAAGATTGATCGTATGGAGTTGATCTCAAAAATATCACTGCAGATTCCCACTTCCAAAACCAGAGTAGAGAGTACCTGTAAAAAATTTCGCCTTAAATTTACTGACCGATCACCGTCAACTCTCCCTGCCATCCGATTACCCTAAATTTTACGGACCACCGTTTTTTCATAAAAACGGCAGACCGTATATTTAGAAGCAAAATAATATTGACCGTGTTTAGAAACAAATTTGGTACCGTATATTTTACGGTAATTTACCGTAATATTCAGGGGTCTTTTTTCTTAAAAAAAAAGCACAGGTGTGCTATTACCGTACAAGATTTACAGTAATAACACCTGTGCCCTCTTGCTAGATCCAGTAAGAATTCTTGCTGGTCAATATATATTGACCCAATTTTCATCGAATTGCTGGAAACTGTATCAGTACACACACTGGCTAGCAATAATTTTTGCTGGATGGATGCAACTAGAGTGCACACTGGTCCACTGTTGTTAAAGACTACTTAACTAAAGAAAACAAAAGTGAACGAAAGAAGCGTTGCACCTACGACGTGCATAATATCCATAAGAATAAAAGTTGAAATTAATTCTTAGTTTGTAATATCGAACCCTGGTTTGGTATCATTTTGAACATACATTGCTTTTTCTTTTCAAAATTACTAATTTTGTCATGTATTGAACAAAACACCAGAAGAGGATTCGATATTACATACAAAAAAAAAAAAAAAAAAAAAAAAATCTTGAATTTTATAGCTGAGTTTTTGCACGCTTTGAAGATGTAGTTGGAACAAACATCCATGCCCTTTTAAGATATTCATAAATCGATATTCTGTTACAGTGTTAAGACTAGCTTTATTGCATGTATTTTCGCTATGAGTACCAGTAGGCTAATAGACCTCAAATATTCTAATCAGCGATTCATTCGATTAGTCGCATTATTACGGTTTCAGATAATTAAGCAGGCACTCGACAACATAGCTTAGAATGACCAGAAGTACGACTAAACAAGTGTAAAGCCATATGACTTCTCACAACACTGCCTACAGTATCCAGTATCCGCTATCTCAAATTAATAAATACGTGTTTGCATAATTATGTAACAGTGGCATCAATGCTTTAAAAAAAAAAAGTCACCAAACTTTCAGAGTATTGAACTTTTGCATATTTAGACTATTAAACGCTCAAATGTATTAACAATACACCAGAACAGATTATAGGTACTCAGAACAAAATTAAAGATAAAAACATTTAAAGAAATATTTTTCAAATCTAACAATTTATTTATCTAGAAAAAATAATGACAGCATGGGCGCCCGAAAATTTTCTAGGGGACTCAACTCCCTGGTTACTATATACCCTATTACATTTTATACTTTTTATTTGTATTAAGAAATTTAATACGTTTTCACTAGCTAGGGGAGCGACCCCCTGCCCCTCCTTCGGGCACACATGAGTGACAGTATACTTTTGCTTCTGTAACATGAAAAATTCCAGTTGATGCAACACAATTTATGTAATGCTGTTACGGTAAACTACGAAGCACTTTTCCTAAAAGTTTTTTTTTTTTTTTTAAGTATTTTAACATTGTGATTCTAATTCTAGCTCACAAACCATTCGTAGTTGGCTACATTATCATAAGACTTTATACATCCAGTAGTTTCTTGGTTTCGAATCGTTGCACTTTGGAGCGATCTGCTTGCCACGATAGCCAACTAAAGTTTTGTTTGTCACGGAACAAAGTTCAAATATTAACATGGTGCTTTCCCATACATTACCTTGCTTAATGTTGAATTTCCAGGATATCTTCAACAGTAGTAGGCCTATTGTATAGATCACACCAGAAAACCACACACTAAACAAACAAACAAACAAACAAACAAAAGAAACAAAACAAAACAAAGCACAACACATCCGAACCTACGCGCCATGAATCCTCGCTTCGAACATGTGCTTTTTCTCTCCAATGCGCATGCCCGACACAAGCATCTGACAAGAAAACGGTCTCCTATCATTATTTTAGAAAAACGATAAACCGTATATTTTTTATGGTAGGAGGCACTTATTTTCACGGTTATTGGTTACAGTGTACAGGGACATTTTATTGTACGAAAACCAGAAGCAATATAGGGTACAGCGGGGTAATTTGAATAATTTCAGACATTTTCTCATATATCTCGGAAACTGTAATTGGTATTCCAATATAAAATTGTGAACAAAAACTTTGAACCTTACTATTGCTTAACAATTTTTCTTAAGATAGTATCTGAGATACATCGTTGTGAAATTTGGGTATTCAATTTCCCCGCCGAAATTTGGAAAAACGTAAATGTGAGGGGCAATTTGAATAACGAGTGGGGTAATATGAATAACCAACAAAATAAACAAGTCTTATAGAAATAATGTATAAACTATTTAATAGTTAGATTGCAATTTCTACGGTAGTTGAAATATGCTAATTTTGAATGAAAAGTTGTAGGCCTACATAAATTGTAAATATGCGTCACCTATAGCCAGTGATTTATTTGTGGATTTTGTAGAAGGGGGGAATATTTATGCAAGATTGTGTTCCGTATAACAGAACAACTTTAAAGGCAGGTTGGGACAACGTTATGTTTAAACCTACCTACTTTGAAATTATGGTATTAGTCTGATAGGTGGTCCCCAACTTCATTTTTTCACCTTTTTAAAAAACAATTTTATGATAAATACGGGTAGGAAAGTTTAAAAAGATTTGGTTAGGTAGATTAGATTACATGCGTTACTTACCTTGCTACTTTTCGCCCTACTGCTGAGGACAAGTGTTTAGCATTAAGAAAAAGTCCTATAGTTATTTGCAACCTGCCCAACTTGTTGTAGCAAGTATCACACTCCTACGTAAAACTGTTTTGTTATGACAAGAAATTCTTTAGTCAGTTCTAATTTGGTCTTTGAAGATCAAATTCCTCGCCTGAACTATAAATGCAACAAAAGGTAAGAATTTACTTTGGGCAGAACAGTAATAGGTGCACATACACTTCAACCTAATTTTATTAAATAGGTTCACTTTGGGTTAAGCTGACTTACCCACTTACGGCATGTTATCTAACACGCCGTATTTAGAAATTAATAATACTTTCACACTGTACCTGATTTTAGAGTAGTGAAGCAATAGGATGTTGGTTTACATCGGATACCGTCTTTTTCCCAGTTGGTTTGTTGGTAGCAGTATGATGTCCACTTTTTATCCAACTGACTGATGGCTAAGTTTTCTGAATTGAAAGAAATAATGTCTAGCCCATTAGCGTTTATGAAAAGAGTCATGGGTTTTTACAGATAAACTGTTTCTAGTTGTAAGTTTAAGCTGGAAAAGCCTCTCTCACACTCTGCAGAAGAAACTGGAAGAACACTGATTCTCAAGCTGTAGATTTAGCCCAATATTAGAAGTTTTCATCTTATGTTCTCGGAATTCCTGCAGAATTTTGGCTGAATCGTCAGAGGAGTTTTTTTTTTATTATTATTATTTCCATTACTTCTTTGTCACCGTATAACATTCTTGCAGGTAATTCTTCTGACCAATTGGATTGTAGCAAAACCTCGACCCCACTGAATGTTTCGTTAGTGAAGCTAGACCGTATATTATCTGCTACACCCTAAAATAATTGCAGTCTTATTTTCTGGTACTTCTCAAGAGAACTGTCTGAGGGTTTTGCAAGTGGAACTCCACAAAACTGACCAGTTTCTTCAAACTGACGTTGAAATTCTTCCATGGACATGCCTTCTTTTTCTTTCAACGCTTCCAGAACACTTACAGTTGTTTCAATTTTGCTTATTGCCTATACAAGGGATGCTGACCACTCTTGTAGATATAGTCTAAGGACATGTAGAGGTTCCAGCGCCTCTAGGATCATGGACATTCCATAAACAAAATTCCACTTAGTGAGTTTTACGTACTGGCCCGAAAATATTGCACGCTGCTGATTTTTTTTATTTTTTTTATTTTTTTTAATTTTTTTATTTTTTTATTTTTTTTTATTTTTTTGCAAATTTCTAGAAGCTTCTCGAAAATGTTCCACTAGCGCAGGGTAGGACTTCCACAATGCTTCTACTGAACGTTAAGAAGAGCCGAATATCAAAAACTTTAGTAATAATATAGAAGCGAATACCTAGTTCTTCTGATATTAATTTGATTTCTCGCCTGTTCTTTGGGGACATTGAGTAAATAATATATAATCGCTCTACAAGGTTTTGAAATGAACCATATCTGAAGACAGCAAGACATAAATGAAGAAAGACAGCACCATTTATTTCGAGTTGCATATTACTTACAAACTGTTATAAGCCATCAGTACAAACTGTTATAAGTCTTTCCCGTAATATCGTTTTGGAAAGATTCATACTTTCACACATTTTAATCACGGAATCACAAATCTCTCTGCCTGTTATTGCTTGTAACTCAAATAAACCTAAAAATATATTGCTACATACCTGATTAACTACAGTATGGTTATACACAATAAGAATAATTTTTAGACACAGTGGAGGATTCGTCCATCATTAGCGCGAAGCGTTCATCGGAATTTGCAAGATACTCGGCCAGTTTTTCCTTCACTTTTGTAGCTACAAAGGGAATAATAGTTGCACACGTAACATTGGAGTAGAGAACTTGTGCATTCCATTTATTTCTTGCAATTTTCTTAAGATGTAGGTGCACGGTAAACGATAGATGATTTTGGGCAATAACATAAGCAGTTCTAAATAATGCAGCGTCTTTTTAAGACTAATTTCATTCTGAATTTTCCACCTGTCTTCTGCATTTGACATTGCAACCTTTATTTCTTCCCTATCCACTTATTCACATATAGCAAACATTGTGTGTATTGTGTGCAATAGATTTTTCGTGGTCATAAATGTGATCAAGAAGTTTCTTTGCTTTTGCAGTAACACCGTTGTACTATACATTTTGCACATCTAGTCTTCTTTCTGTATGAATCCAGAACGGAAGCACATATAGCACACACAACGCTAATGTCATCAGTATTTTGTTCAGTACCTAGTCACGGTCGTTTAATTTTCCAGCTCGAAAATTGTTCTTGATCACATATGGAAGGGAACAAGCCACTGGGAACAGAAATAACCTCACCATTATGAACACTAGGCCCCGAATCATTCTCATCTTTCTGATGTCTGTAATATAGTTTCGGACTCTGCACTACCTTCAGACGAAAGCCTCTTACTTTGTGTGCCGGAATTACTTGCCTTTCTATCGTCTGGAGCCTTTCTTTTATTAAAATATAGTCTAATATTTTTTCCTTCTGTTCTTTTTAACGTCCTTGTCAACGAAAAAGCTACCAATTTCCAACTGCAGTGACTGCTCACTGATGATTGAAAATGTTGTGTTTAATTTTTTTTTAGATCAAGAATAAGCAGTGGTACTAGCTGTAAGATTTTTTCTTCGGGAAGCAATTCTATAAAAAAAGAACATGAAGTTGAATTATCGTACTTCAAAACAGATTGTATAGCCTAAGAAAGGGGGAAAATATCTTCCCAGGCTGGGAGGACTAAATTAAACCAAGAGACAGGGAAGTCAAAACTTAGAAGGGGGGAAATTCCCAGGCTTCCCTGGCTACAAATAAATCCCTGCCTATAGCTATCTTTTTGAACGTAGGCCTACACTAAAAAAATTGTTCAGAACACTGTCTAAGGCAAAGAGCCGTAATTGGTTAATTCATCTTCCATCGTTCGTATTTAACGACAATCACAACAGATAAACTGTTTTCGACCTTCTGCACCGACACACACTTGGTAGAACTATGTCTTACAACGCTGGGAACGAATCCAGTCTCCCTTTCTAGCAGAACGTTCTGAATAGTAATTAAGAAGGCAAAAATAGCAATTCCTTGTTTGACTTTCATTGCCTGCAGCCATCTTTAGACTTAGGCCTAAATTTTCGTCACTGGGAGGGGTAGAGGATATCAGTTTCTTTCGAGCATTCATTTGTTTTTTTTTTCTTGGCTGGTTCTGTATTAGCATTCTTCTTTCTTGAAGTGTCTATGGATTCTGTTGCACCTGATGCTTGCGTCTTTCCTCGGAGGTGTTTTATTCTCATTGCCCGAATATTCTCAGAAGTTGAGTGGCATGATTTTCCTGCGACACGACGTCTCTTCTGCACACAAACTTTTTCTGGGCTGGGAAGCACTTCTTGTATGGGTTCATCTATAGGCTTCGTTGGGACAAAGTTTTGAGAGCCATGACCGGAAGAAGAATGCGCGTTGTTAAGATATTCTTCCCGAGAAGACTGCTCCTCAAAATGTATAATAAGGCCTTACGTTTCCGAAGGGGCGAATCGAAATGCTTCAATAGCTTATACCAGTACGTGAAAACCCATTAACTGCCAGTCCAACAGAAGCTGTCCACTTCTAGGCTTCAGTGAACAAAATGCAGAACTGAGATTTACTAATCACTGACCTCGGGTTTTAGTGAATCTAGATAGTTGCCTCTTGGTGGTAATTGGCTTTAAGAGCCTTAAAAACAGAGCGATCGAACGGTTATAATACGTGTGTTGTGTCTGGAGGTAGGTAAAGCATTTTGATGTCATGACTTTGGTAGAACTCTAAGGACAAAAGTTGTGAGTGAGATCTTGCGTTTTAAAGTCCGGATTTAGGCGTACGCCTTTGAATATTACTACAAAAGGTATAAAAGACCTTCTGGCATTGCAGCATGCTATCACCGTTACATTTTCTCAGATGTTAAACTTACCACCTCTTTTCTACCCTTTTCTGCAAAAATTTTAGGGGTCTGTTATTTAGAGAAAGATTACTTTCGTCCATATTATAAATACGTTATACGATGGTTTGTGGAGATCATACTCGTTCATTAATTTTCCCAGTAAGTCAAAATAAGAATTCGCAGTTTCCTTGTTAACACTAGAAGCTTTCGCTTTTGACAAACAAATATAAAATAGTAGGCCTATAGTTCCAATTTCACTGCTATTCAAATTGTCCCGTTTTGAATTATCCAAATTGCCCCGCAGTCGACGAATATTCCATTCAGAACGTGGTATGAAAACTGCTGATTAGTTGAAGCCAGTGTACAGTATATCAATGCCCCACATGGTACTGATACGATTATAATCCAGAGCGGTTTCATTTTATCCAGTTAATAATAAGGAAAGCTTAAGGAAACAACGTTGAAAATTATAACGACCTAAAAATACACACATTCGTACTTACCTTGCAGCAAACAAAAAATCGTATAAACCTTCAGAACCGAAGGAATAGTTTGTATTTCTGAGAGCGACTTCTGCAAACCACCACCTACAAATCCACCACAGGTTCACTAACATGGCAATCCGCGTTTCCACTCCAGCTGGCAAAATGCTTAACATTATTCAAATTCCCCGCCTATTCGAATTATCCCGCTGTACCCTATTATATAAATCTCCTATGTGGAGACTGTGTAAATTATACAATGATATTATAAGTAAGTTTGATAAAGTGGATGTATTTAGTATTTCAGAAAACAGGTTTAGATCATATGTGAAACAAGAAATTTTCTGTAGAAATAATTAAGAAATTTATTTATATAACATTTACTGTATGTACACAACACTGTAATTGGCCATTAAACCTGTTGTGTTGTTTATTAAATAAATAAATAAGCAGTAAGCTCAGTTTGGTGAAAACTTAATATTTTTGGGTAGCTACAGATTTCCGAGAACTAATGACAAAAGAGGCAAAGGTACGCTCTCTCATTGAAAGATTAGGTAATTCCTAGATCAAAGAAAAAATCACATTTTCAGTTTATGCAATAGAATATGGTTGGTTACAAGGCTTCAACAGACTTTTCTTGCAGCAGTTTGCACAAATAGAAAATGTCACGTCACTACCGTCCCGAGGTATTTGCACTTAAAACTGCAAAAGGGTTGGGAATATAGGAACACACCATTAGATGGTAAGGTCCAATCTTCACAAATTCCTGGAGCGTTACCAAGGAAATCAAATAACGTTTTTTTTTTTTTTTTAGCTATGTGGATTTTTAAAATTATTTTATTTTCTTGATTTATTTAGTTCGCCTTTTCTGATTGTTGATTTTTGTATTGTACTTAACACAGGAGTCACATATGCAGGTGAAGATGTGTGAACACCCATCTTATTTGGAGAAACACCTCCATCGAACATCCTCTTTGCATACTCCCTGCAATCACCAGTAAGTTTGGCTGCGGTAATTGGGACTGAGGGAAGGAAATGGAAACTAAAATTAAAGAATGGTAAATGAAGTTGCCCTCTCACCTCCGCCCTCTTTCCCACGTTGAGTTTACGCTGCTTAAAAGGGTTACACTCGACGTGAGTGACATGTACCGTTCATTTTGGAAGCCTATGTTTATAAAATGTAATTCTGAGAACATTAATTGAAGTTCGTGAAAAATAATTTTGGTACTGAATTTACTATGCGTGAATCAAACTGAATTTTGTTATTCGTTTTTAAGGTATAGTATTATTTAAAGGATAATAATAATAATAATAATAGTAATAGTTACGGAGTAATAACAATGGGAACAAAAAGAACAAAAGGGAGATAGGCGGATAAATTCGACTAAACAAGTTCATAATGTGGAACAAAGCTCAGCGTCTGAACAAAACACACGATGGCTGAAGAGAAATTCGTTGCATTGTTATTGAAACCAATAGAATAAAGAGCATTGAACGATTGGTCCCATATAGACACACTGATAGACTAGGATGTTGAATTGGAAACAATAATAGCAATTATTAAGCGTAAAATTATTGAATAGTGAACAATGTGAAGTGAAGAGTATTCCCTGAAAATCAATCATTCTCATGATGACAAAGAGAAAGTCGCTGTATTTTTTTTATTTTTTATTTTTATTTTATTTTTATTTTTATTTTTATTTTTTTGTCTATGTGTGATTTTTGTGTGTGTAGGTGTATGAGTGTGTGTATTTAAGTACATTTTAGGATGTAGGAATTAAATTTCTGGGCTTTCGGTAGCTATGGCCTTATAGTCCATCGCGTATGAGGGGTGACGTCCCTCGGCGCCACACTATCCGAGAAAAAGGAAGGAAGAAAGGATTGGAAAACGAAGGAAGCGGTCTAGGACCTATATACTAGGTATGATCCCAGCATTTGCCTGGTGTGAATAAGGAAAACCCAGGAAAAATCTTACTCAGGATGGCTAACCTGAAAAAGCTTTTACACTTTTTCGACCGAGTGTCCCCACCTGGAATCGAACCCGGAAGTGCTCGCACCAAAGACGAGAATGTTAGCAACTACGCTACCCTGGACCATTAAGTACATTTTGTGCGAAACAAAATTAACCACTTCCATTGAAGTCTCTGGCCTTTTCTATGGGAAGTCTACAGGGACGGCGCCAGAAAAGTTTGATGGGGTGGGCGGAAAAGGGCGGACCTAGTTGCGGGTGGGCGGACAATGAAAATAAGAACTGGGTAATGTAGACATTTTTTTGGGACAATAATTAAGTTTCAATCTTTAAACTCTTTAGTTAGCTAAGGCTCAGACCGAAATAGGGGAGGGACAAGAATGTGAAAAACAGCTGTCTTGGCCTAATAGAAGGTACAATTCCAGGGTTCCCATATTCTGGAAAATCAGAGAAAGTCATGGAAATTATGCATTTCGTGTAAAATATCATGGAAAGTCAGGGAACGTAAATGTGCAAGGATGAAGTACTGTATGTAAATGTGGACATGTGAAGAGAAAGGCAATGATACATTATTCCCAGTGATGATAGTGATAGTACAGTGTTGCTATTTCATACTGAGGGAATAAGGTAGTCTATGTACGTGTGTGTGTGTGTGTGTGTGTGTGTGTGTGTGTGTGTGTGTGTGTGTGTGTGTGTGTGTGTGTGTGTGTGTGTGTGTGTGTGTGTGTGTGTGTGTGTGTGTGTGTGTGTGTGTGTGTGTGTGTGTGTGTGTGTACAAATAGAGTACACACACACACACAAATAGAGTAGCAAATCACTATTACAATAGTGCGTTTTTGGATCATGCAACATCAACAGATCTACTGCAATATTTTCTCAGCGGACTGTGTCCTCTTCCGCCAAATAACTTGCTACAGGTGTCAATGGATGGGCCCAATGTTAATCATTGCTTCCTGAAGAACTTGAAAGAAAAACTGAATGAAGATTTCCCAGATGGAAAAAAAATGGACGTTGGTGTGTGCGTAGTTTACATGTTATCAATGGTGCAATCAAAAGTGGTATTCAGTCTGCTGGATGGGACTTGCACAGTTTTCTTCGTGACATATACTATTTGTTTTGTGATTCTCCAGCTCGTCGTGCAGATTACACTGCTTCCACTGGTAGCAAGATGTTTCCTTTAAAACTGTGCAATAAGATGGGTAGAGAACGTAGCGTGTGTGGAACGTGCTTTACTTGTTTTTGATGACATAAAGCAATTTGTACGAACAAATAAAGAGATCAAGAGTAAACCATTTAAAATTGTTGTGGAAGGTACAGGTGATGCTTTCATGAAGTGTAAATTATGTTTCTTCAAGACTGTCTCAGCAGAGTGTGAACCATTTTTAAGAAAATTCCAGAGTCCTGAGCCATTTGTTTGTTTCCTGTAAGAACTTCTGTCTTTTAAGGAATCTAATGACTCGTTGTGTCAAACAAAGCAGTATGAAACTTGCTGACGGTACAGTGAAGCTTCTTGCATTAGATTTGACATCCAATGAAAACTTGTTGGAAGTAAGAAAGAAAGACATCGGTTTTAAGACAGAAAAACTACTGAAAGAGCTTAAAGCATCAGATAAACTATCTTTCAGGCTTGAGTGTCGAAACTTTTTGCTGGATACAATCAAGAAGATTGTGGAAAGGAGCCCTCTGAAGTACAAACTGGTACGTTCTCTGTCAGCTTTGTATCTCAGTCTACAGAAGAACAATCCAGAACGTGCTCAGACTAAGATGAAATGCATTCTACAAACTCTACATGAGCATAACAGGATATCTGATTCTATAGCTGAGAAAGCAAAGAGTCAGTTTATGTCTTTCTGTACTGAAATCCAAGGATACCTTGCAATTGACTTCAGACAATATGAAGAGAAAATGTGCAGCACTAGGTTAGATGACTTCTTTGCAAAGGTATTGTCCAAGAAACAAGAGTATCCTGATTTGTGGCATATTGTGAAAATATGTTTAATTTTATCTCACGGCAATGCTTCAGTGGAGGGCGGGTTCTCAGTCAATAAGACACTTATTGTAGAAAACCAAATAGAAGACTCTCTGGTTGCACAGAGGCGGGTGCATAACGCAATTATGTACTATGGAGGTACAGAATCTGTTCCCATTAATCGAAGAATCCTTCTTTCAATTCGTTCAGCTCGGACACGCTATGATGAATACCTTCAGCAGAAATGAGTCCAGAGTGCAGAGGAAAGTAAAGTCAAAGCTGAAAAAAGAAAAGTATGTGCTAAAGTCAAGAAATTAGAAGCAAAGGAGAAACAATTGGAATTATTATGTTATAAAGAAGAACAGGACGCTCTCGTACAACAAATTCAAGAACTGAAAGCAAAACATAGTTCTGTTTAAAATGTGTGTAATACATACCTCAGAACTGTCACTGTTAGGATTTTCTTCACTGTATATTTTGTTGTTTTGTCAAGCCAAAAAATAACTAATTTCCAATGTCAAGGTATGTGGTATTGTATCATACATATATATTATTGTTATATACTTTAATATTAAATTTTGTCTAAATTGTTGAATATAAAAAATACATAAATGGTAATTAAAGGAGTGTGATGGATTGCTATGGGGATGGAGGAGGGCTTTAAAAAAAGTGTATGATAGGACTTACCACATATTTTCCCATTGATATTCAAGAAGTCAAGTCAAGGAAAACAAGAATTTGAGTCAGGGAATGTCAGGGAAAGTCAGGGAAAAGGATCTTCACTTTTCTGGGGAACCCTGAATTTCGGCATTCGCCTGGTGGGACTGAAGAAATGCAGGACTTAGGATGGGCTGCGGGAGTTCGTGGCTATATGCTCGACCTACCGAATTCCGCATAGCAGACACACTACCTCTACTTCCATTTTTTTTAACAATAATAACGGTGTGTACTGTGTTGTCGATGAAGTTCAAGACAGCTTTACCTTCTCTCCCTCCAAGAATGCACATGAATGCATAGAAATAAAGAAGGTTCAAACAGCACAGACTAACAGATAATACTCTACCTTTCGTTAATATCATAAAAATACACAATAAGTAAGTAAAGTAAAACAAGAATAAAATAGGCTATTGCAAACATTTTTATGTTTGAAGCATTTTTTTTTTTTTTTTTACAAAAAAGCAAGAGACAAAAAATATAAATCATTTATATTTTCTCTCGTATATCCTTAATTTGTGCACATTAAATTTTTTGACGTGATCTCTATATGCAACAGCAAAGATCTATGTTACTAAAAGAATAGGGAAATTCGACAGCATAATTGTTTGATCATACCTTACACAGAAATCTTTGAAATTGAAACTCAAGTTGAAAAAAAATATAAATTGGATAAAGAAGTAAATAGCAATTAACAAAACTTCATCATGATTCACAGAAACAACAATGCATTTCAAACTATGAAGGGCTGATCACATGGTACGAACAAGCTTACAATAAACTTTTATACCTGCACTTTAATGGAGTGCATTGCGTTAATTGTTATGTCCAACATCAAATAATTTTACCACATTCTCTACAGCAATAGACATTACAAGTTTTCTTTCCACTGAAAGGAAACTATGATCGCTTAGGTTACAGTTTGCCATTCGATTTCTTAGATATGTTTTAACCCGTCTAAGACACGAAAAAGAACGTTCACATGGTGAACTAGATAGCAGGAATGGCGACAGCAATTACGGCTAATTTGTGAATTTCATGAAAAGCAATTTTGAAACGATCTATCACTTCAGTACACTGAGAAACGGAGGTAATTTTGCATTGCTTTTCCTCCTCATAATGTTTCAAAACTTTCGGGAGAACTTTCATTTCCACCTCTACACTATCGACATCACATCCATAATGACGTGCAAGTGGTTCAATTTTCTCAAATGAGAGGAAATGTTCACTTTTAGGATGAAGACTGCTTATTCCAGTGTAAATTGGCGTTCAGCTGTATCTGGAATTATGTTTGTAAATAAAATCATTGTTCATTGCAGAGTTAAACGGGGTCCTAGTACCTATTACATTACAATCAATAGTAATATGTATTGCTTTTGAAGTACAGGGTGTCACCTTCATTATTCTACTTCTGTTGGGGTGGGCGGATGGGTGGGCAAGGCCATTCATCGGGTGGGCGGTCGCCCACCCCCGCCCACCCTTAGTGCCGTCCCTGGAAGTCTAGAATGGGTATAATCTTTTCGATGTACTTTAAATTTTCTTCTTTTTTAAAAGTATTTAATGTTACTAATATATTTTAGTGTAATAAGAGGTACATAATTTTTCATTGAAAATGATACAGTGAAACATCTGAATAATGAACATCAATGGAAAATAATAAACTTAATAATATTGAAAATTCATTGCCACAGAAACAAATGGTTGTCATAGACAATTATGGATAGAAGATACATTACACTAATTCTTTTGTTTCAAATGTAAAATCTAGAAACTAGGCTACTCGTAATTGAGAAGAACGAATAAGTACATCTTCCCCATCTTTGGAAGTAGCATGAGAAATATCATGTAGCTAACAAAACTTAAATAGTTTACAAAATTTTCAGTCCAAAATGTTCATAATTTCTGGTTCATTTCAAATAAAAAATTTCTTCCATTTTAGAACAAGGGAAGGAACTTAAAATGCTAACTGCATTACCTCGCTGAATTGCTAGACTAATGCGTTGAAATAAAAATTGTGCATTTCTTCGATCTCCTGTCTTGAGATTTAATTTCAATCCGATTTTCTTTAGGAATTAATGTTACAACAACTCCATGTATATATTTACTCTGTTTTCATTCCCCCGGGAGACCAAACATCTCAAGAACTACTCCATGGATGAGCGTCAGTTTTGGCCACGTTGTAGAGGTTCAAAACTTAAAAATCAGGATTCTTAATGGAAGTGATATTCAAACAGGAAGTAGTAGAAATTAACCACTTCCGGTTTCAATGTAGATCACTATTAGAGCAAAAATGATAATAGTAAGAAGCAGTTTCTCGCAATCGAGTAAACGTCCCAAAAATATATTTCACATCTATCCTTAACTCTCTACTAAAACCATTAATATTGTACCACTTCAAGTTTCAATATTAATTGAGAATATGTCACGTCATACAAACCGAACTGCTTCATCAGCTGTACACGTGACACTGCTACTTTTTTACTATTTTAAAACTAGCGTAATGTAAATTACCATAAATTATTGTGCAATACATTTCCGTACATTATTGTGCTAATAGCGAAAATTTTACTTGATATTTACGGCTAGTTACTGTGCTAAAAAAAAAAAAAATGGTTCTTTTTGTAACCAAATATATTCAAGTGTATTCAACTTTCAAAATATGTTATGCAAGTTTTATAAAACTGTCTTGTCCGCCCTTCTGTCCCTGGACAGAACTAAACGGTAATAGCGAGTCAGGTTTCCTGATATAAATTTGTGTCCCACGATTAGGTCTTCTCTCCGCCCATCTCCTTGTATTCCAACCGGAAGTGGTACAAATCTATCATTTTCGATTTCAGTGTTAATCGCTATAGAGCAAAAAACTGTAAAAAGTGATAGTGATGTTCTTCTTTCTCTCTCAATAGTGACGTTAGGGGGCAGAATATGCTATAAATTAGTTCAAATGCCTTCTTTTAAAGAAGGGAAAAAGAAGAAGAAGAATGCTTTGTAATAGGTATTCTTTTCATGAAATGAGTTCTAGGTGTAGGTATTTCTTGTAATAATGACTAATAGTTAAATACATACCAAACATGAAACATTGCATTCGGATAATATTTATATTATTAGTTTTAAGATTACTCAATCTTAAAAGGTAGATAACATTTAGCGCAGTTGGTGGGATTACAAGAATTGTACAGTCGGTAGCAAAAAACCTGGATCATGAGCATGTAAGTTTATTGTGAAACGACGAAGTCTTTTACTCTAAACTAGAGACCTGCACGGGCCGAATTTTTCGGCCCGAGCCCAATCCAGCCCGAATGTACCTAGGCCCAGCCCAGCCCGGGCCCGAAAAGTTTTAAAAGTTTTTGGCTCGACACCGGCCCAATAAATTTTTAAAAAATTTATCTCGAGCCCCAATCTTTCTCAAAATTTAGTATTAAACTTAAACTAACCCTCAGAAACATTTTCTAAACTCTGGTTCACAACCTGACGATTGCCTCCCGAATGGTACCATTGCCTCCTAGAACATTGTCTGTCATCGAGAGAACAAAAACTCAATTTCCTGTAATAAAAATTTAACTTAATTGATTTTTAGCATAAAGTGAAGATGGCAATATTGTTTAGCGACAGGCAAAACTTTCCCACCCCTTCTTGTCATATTTTGGGTTCAGTGAAGGTCAAGATCAGATCTCAATTTACCACGCAATGCCTGCAATTCTCTATAGTGAAAATCGAGCCGCTAAGCAACACAAACAGTAAATAGCTATTGCATTCTTTGTAACATTTTTCACGGGCACATTTCTTCAACGTTTGGCTTTATTCCAATTATCGTTTAACGAAAGTCAATAATTATTGAAGAATTGCAATTAATCGGCTCCAGCACGGCCCGACCTGAAGAGAAATCAGTATCGGCCCGCCCAAAACCGGCCCGGCTCAAAGAAATAACAGAATCGGCCTGCCCAAGCCCAGTCCGTGCAGGTTTCTACTCCAAATTAAGTGTGCAGGGGAGGACGCCGAAGTTTCTCCTGCGTAATTCGTGCCATTTAAACATTATGTTCATTCCTTGCGCTGTTAGGAGTAGTTTCACAATAAAATTACATGCTCATGTTGCAGGTTTTTTTGCTGCGGACTGTACAATGTTTCCCTCCTAACCGAGTCGTTGGCCTTTCTGAAATCAATTAATAATTGATGTGCCGCAGTGTTGTATTCCCATTTCTTTTCGAGTATTTGACGAAATGTAAATGTCTGATCCCTTAAATCCAAACTGATAATCTAAAATAATTTCATCTGCGTATGCCTCTAATCTTGATAACAGAATATTTGAAGTTATTTTGAAGAATAAATACAAAAGAGATAATTATTACAATTAATTTTGTCGCCTTTCTTTTAATTCAAACAATGGTTGATTCTTTCCACTCTTGTGCCAGTAGTAGGTACTAACGGTCTCACATTTGATACTTTTCTTAAGCTCGATTATGCCTTTATACATGTCCTGAACATACAAGTCCTCATGTTTTACTCTTATCTTCGAATTCAATAATTTTAGCTGATTAGATAACAAACAAATAATATTCCACTATCCCAGTAAACAAACAAACTATACTGCAGAAGACGTATTTATTCAAGTATTCATGTACATGGTTTTTTCTAGCATTCCTCATTTTTGTCTATCGGGCCAAACAAAAGTGTACAAACTTTTTGTACTCTAGCTATCCTTTCCTGTAAACATTTTGTTTCATTTGCATTTTATGAGGTCAACTATTTGTGCAGAAACTCCCACTAGACAGACAGTATATATATGTGTGTGTGTGTGTTAGATTTTCTCTATCGTAAAGCTTAAGCTTGCAGATGAAAACGAAGTTTACTTTCTGTGAACGAAGAAAACCTAGATATCGCTGAGTCTTCCTTCCCATCTCTTGGAAGTTTGCAAAGTGTGTATGCCGAGAAGAAACTAAGGCTTTTTGGTGATATCGTTTATGATGCTAGGAAGAGAGGATGCAACAACGTTGCCAAGATTGAAACTATCATAGAGATCCTGCTTTCCCTTTCTTCGAGGTAGAGCTAACCAATTACACGCTTACTTTATTATTTCATTAAAGTCGCCCTGCTTGGCAACGAAGGGAAGATACAGGCAAATATTGACAATAGTAATGTAAGAAGGTGTTATCTAACAGAAGAATCCTGCAAGAACTAACCTAGATAGGCTCGGATAAGGAAGGGAAATGAGTTCATAAAGGTATTTGCTTCCGACAACACTGTGCCGTTGAGTTTGCTTTAATTTCGATAGTAGATAGTGGGTTGGTCGTAGCATTGTAGATTTCCTTTCCATTTAGCTGAGCATTGAAGAGAACAAGAAAATATTGTACTCGTATTTGAAGATGCCATATCAGAACTGTACATCTATAGTTGTTCAAATATAACTAACACTATCAATGATAATAGATTTTTAAGTATAAAATTTTCTTGTAAGCCTTATATCTGGAGAACTACACATAGTGCAACCAAACCCAATGCATCACTTAACTCAGTATGATATACTTATTCCGTAAAAAGATACTAAAACTTGTTTTAGGGGTCATTCAAAAATTTTGGCCCCTGATCCAAAAAAAAAATGCATCAAAAGACCCAATACATTTCAACCAAAAATTCTCTTGAAGGTCTTACATCTGGAGAACTACATACAGTGTACCCAAACTCAAACTATCACTTAACTCAGTATGATATACTTATTCCATAAAAAGTTATAAAAACTCGATTTAGGGGCAGTTCAAAAATGTTGTGGTCCCTGATCCAAAAATGCATCTAAAGATCCAATATATTTCAATCAAAAATTTTCTTATAGGCCTTATATCTGGAGGACTACACATAGTGCAGCCAAACCCAATGCATCACTTAACTCAGTATGATATACTTATTCCGTAAAAAGATACGAAAACTTGTTTTAGGGGCTATTCAAAAATTTTGCCCCCTGATCCCCAAAAAAATGCATCAAAAGACCCAATACATTTCAACCAAAAATTCTCTTGAAGGTCTTATATCTGGAGAACTACATACAATGTAGCCAGGTCCAAAACAGCACTGAACTCAGTATGATGTACTTATTCCCTAAAAAATACGAAAAAAAAAAATCGATTGAGGAGCCGTTCAAACATTTTATGACCCTGATCCGAAAACTAAGTTTTGAATAAATTCGCAACCTTTTGATCCATTTTTGGATCATTCCTAAAATTCTTGTTATTACTCATCCTCTGGGTTTGATTCCTGAAAACTGACGCATGGTTCGAGAACCTGTGTGCACTTTTCGTTCCATCGTAAAGTGTATTTTTGCTAGAAGAATAATATATGTTTCATATCACACCAATAAGTTTTCTTCTTACGGAAAAAAAATCGTTCTTTTGGTAATTTTTAAAGAGTTTGGTTTTACCAAAACTCCTTTAAGATTAATTCAGACATTGTGTGACATGCTGATTCCATACCCTTACCATGCTCCGTCCGTGCTACGAACACGACCATTTACACATACCATGCATGCCGTGCCGTTACTATTGAAATACTTTCTACACCTTCTCCCGTGGTTCTGGTCAACTTCGTATCACGCCGTGTGCTCCGAAGAATGCCGAAGGATCGCTGCCGACGAGGCACGATTGAGCTGGTTTCTCATCAACGTGACCTGTCGGAGCATGACATGGGAACGGAATAGATACCGCACAGATTGGGCATGGTACGGAACAGCACACTATTTGTGAATTAACCTTTATATATTTATCCTGCCTGTCTGTGTGTCCAGCCGTCCGGAAGATAAGAATCTTAAGAACTACTTGATAAATCAGCATAAATTTTGGGTGGTTTATAGAGTTCGTTGATAGAAATGACATTCAAATCAAAACTAGTAGTAATCAACCATCTCTGGTTTTAATATTGATCGTTTTACAGCGAAAAACGATAAATAACGAGAAGTGATTTCCTGAAACCGATTAAGCATCCGAAGAATATATATCGTTTCCATTTTTAACTTTTTACTAAAACCGGAAGTGATATAAATCCACTACAACATCCGGTTTCAATATTAATCTATCAATATATAGAGTAAATACGAGTAAATACGATAGCTCGAAGCATTTTTTTTCTATTTAAAAAATCGATTTAAAGTTCTAATAATAGGTACCATCTTCCGTCTTATCGCTCCATTCAAACCGCAAGGGGGTTAGCGTACGCGTTTTTGGCGTGGGAGCCCTGGGTTTGATTCCCGGCGGGAGCTCATGTGAAATGAAATCTTTAAATTTAACTTCCCACGCTTATACGGGTTAGGCTAAAGGAGACGTTCATGATGAGAGATGAGTGAAATGGTGGAATGAAGAAAGTAAGAACCCCGAGAAAACCCACGAGCACGGTATTTGTCCACCACAAAGTCCACACGGCGCGAGCTGGGATCGAACCAGGGACACCAAGCACCGGAGGTGATCGCTCTACCACTGAGCCACAGCGCGAGAGCTCATGTGGTTCGGATCCCACGTTAATCAGTAGGTTCACGTCTCATATAGCCTCGCTGCTGAACGGGCGTGTAATTCAAAATCAACTCAACTCAAAACTGGAAGAGGCACAAAAAACAATCACTTCCGGTTTTACGTTCATTGCTATAAAGTAAAAATGGTAACACATAGCAAGCGTCTTCTACATTCACCTAAGCGTCCCATGATATATATTCCATCTCCACTGTGATCTCTCCACTAAACCCAGAAGTGGTAGGAATTTATTATCACTTCCAGTTTCAATATTAATTGAGAGAATATCACGCCATACAAACCAAATTCCTTCACGTAATTATTTGTTTAAGCTAATCTTTATAATAAGTACTTATTGCATTTACAACTTAGCTAATCAACCATCTCTTGATTTACTTTCATGAATTGAGGTTTTTTTACAGCTTTGTTCCATTTCTTTTCTAAGAAGCAATTAGAGATTTGTTTTACAAAAATTTGATTAAGTCCAACTCAACCATTCTTCAGGATGTCTACGTACTACAATATTTTACCTGTGTTCTAATCCCTTCTAGTTGTACTACCATGTTAAAAGGTCATCATGTCTCTCTTCACAGAAGCGAAGCCACCAATGCAGGTCGATACATTACTGCTGAACTCCATGAAATGCACAACAACTTTCCCCGCAAGCATCTAAAAATGTTTACATTTCAGGTGTCCTTGAGCTACAGTGCACGCTCAAATGACACTCAAAGGACTTTGGAAACTCTTCATGAATTACAGTATGAAATCCTCATTCACCGTATTCTCAAAACGTCTCTACCAGCGATTACTGTCTCTTCCCGCATCTCAAACATTGCTTGAGAGAGAAGACCTGCCTTCACGATCGGGAGGTACAACGTGCAGTAGATGACTTTTATTGTGCAGAGTCCAGACTTCTTTCAACACAGAATCCAATCGTTGGCTAAGGGTGGCAAAAGTGTGTGGTTGCAGATGGCGATTATTCTGATTAACCAAGTAATGTAGTGAAATGAAATCTTTAAGTTTTAGTCCCACGGTTATGCCGGTTAGGCTAAAGGGGACGGCGGTGATGAGACATGAGTTAAATGGTGGAATGAAGAAAGTGAGAGGAAACTGGAGAACCCCGAGCACGGTGTTTGTCCACCACAAAGTCCACACGGCGCGAGCTGGGATCGAACTAAGGACCCCAAACACCGGAGGTGAAAGCTCTACCACTGAGCCACCGCGCCCCCCAGGTAATGTAGTATTCAAATTGCTATCCTTTAGAATTGATGCACTTGGCAGGACATTTCATTCGCATAAACTAATATCTGCAAAGTACAATGAAATAAAGTAGTAAAATATTTTCACATTTTTTGTTATAGACAAGAAATTTGGGTGTGCACTTTGTAACATCATAATTCTGTCACTGAAATTTGTGCACAGTATAAGATGTGTTGACAATGACTAGTATTAGTTTCTTTATTAGCTCTTTGATGATTCTATCTGGTCCACTTTCTAAAAATTTAAACTTAGAAGAACATTCGACCATCGTAGCGTGGGACTACTGCAAATGTTATACCTACTAAATTTGCTTCTCTTTCCAGTTTAAGTGCTATAAATTAGCTGTTGTAGATAAGAGAGAGTGGTATTATTCCGACCCTATTTTGTCCATACAGAGAGCTCGTAATGTTTAAATATGAGGTGTGATAGATAAACTTAACGCCGCCATACAGTAATCAACATAAGAAGTTAAATGCATTCTGCCACTCGTGAAGTGAAGATTTTACATTTGTTATTTATCATTCCTTTTCATCCACAGTCCAACGTGTGACTCGAAAGCCCTTACCAAGAGTTAAATCAAGGTCTCCCAATGCCCCAAACCTTTAGCCACTAAGGAGCACTCTTCTCAAATATGGAGCCTGCTACGGAAGTTATTACCTGTATTAGTCCAAACTATATGGCCATGTGTCAGAAGAGGATGAAGGAAAGTTTAATCGATTTAGGTGCTAATATTGGATTAATAACACCAAGTAATTGTTAATCCATAGATAAATTATTTGTCTTTAACTCTGAGAAGTGCGGTTTTCAAGGATAAATTTCCCGGAAAAGTTTCACAATATGTTTTTGAGTAGTGGAGTTGTAGACTCATGTTCATAAATCCTGTATTGTTTCTGAGGTCACTAGACCGAGAAGAAGGAAAGAAAGTAGGGTATAAAATTTTGTCACGTTGCAATGAATTTAAAGCACGCTGCATATCACCATTGATCAAAAATAATAATAGAAGACGACAAACTGCATTCTAATGTGGATCCGTGATCCAAAAAGTAGCTCCTCAGCTTTATTCCTGTACTGAATCTAAAAGTAATAAACACTAGTTGAACTGCTGATTTCAATATTGATTTCTATATAGTAATAATTGATTATTCAGCTCAAAATTTCCTGTTGTGAATTCTGTCGTGAAATTTGAAGGTTAAAAAATATAAAATGATAATCATGTTTCTTGTTCTGTATGGTTGCGAAACATGGTCGCGTACTCTGAGGGAAAAACGTAGACTGAAAGTATTGGAGAACAAGATCCTGAGACGAGTAATCGAACCCAAAAGAAACAGTTATGGAGAATGGCGGAAACTTCATAACGAGCAACTACATAATTTATATCTTTTACCAAACATTACTAGAGTCATCAAATCTAGGAGGCTTAGGTGGGCAGACCATGTAGCTAGAATGGTAGAAAGTAGGAACGTTTTCAGTGGAAATTAATTCGGAAAACGGAAATTAGGAAGTCTTAGGCGCAGATAGGAGGACAATAATTATATGGATCTCGCAGAAATAGGAATACAAAGTAGAAACTGATCGAGTTGGCTAAGGATAGAAGTCAGTGAAGAGCTTTTGTGAACGCGACATTGAACCTCTGGGTTCCCTAGGCCATGGAGTTAGTTAGTTACATAGTAATAATTTCCGAGATAGCGAGAAACTGTCTTTGATATGGATTTAGCAACCAAAAGAACACATTACGTCTCTGATCTTTATCCGTGTATTAGAATGGGTGTTATAAACGCACTACTTCCAGTTTCAACATTCAATTCACATAGTTTGAAAATCTACCGCGATTTTCAGAATATGAAACGAAACTCAGAGGTTTCTGTGGAGTAAAAGGTATAGATATTCTGTTTTACGAATTTCGAAGGAAAATAATGATGATAAATAGAAAATAAAAAAGAAATTCTTTCGAAACATACAAAAGGGAAAGACATGAAAAAATAAGAACATTAAGTGAATGTGGGTAAGTAAAGAGGAGAAAAATATGACCCTTTTCATATATATTATTTCCCACTTTCTGTTCGCTGCAATCTGGAAATGACGGTCAATTACTGTTAATTTGGAGGAATTAAATTGTATTTGCCGGTTAATAGACTCCAGTCAAAAACAGCAACCATTTTCTCTTATTCAGCATTTATTCTCCGACTACAGCCTATTATGGACGAGAATTGTATACTCGTTTTGAGAACAAATAGAAAAAGAGGCTATTTTTGCCTCTATAATTCGATTGAACAGCATCCGTTCCCCTTTTAGTATCGACGTTTTTCAAGAACAGTAAAATTCTTTTCTTCCTTCCGCCCATTTCTGCTAACAATGAACGATGACAGAAAGGGTCTCTCTTTGAATTGAAAATATATTCTCTTTTTCAGCTGTCTTCCCCTTGTCTCCCCCTTCCGCCTCCAAAAAACTGTTCATTCTTTTCTTTCCTTTACAGGTTGCTATTTTTCGTTATTTGTTGTTCTTGCTGTGACTTGACTTTCAGATATTGGAAGTTCACCTATCTTGAGCGGCTGCCATTTTTGTTGACAAGTTACTGGCCCATCTCATCTTCTGTGTTCCGGCCGGTCAAACGTATACACCTGGAAGTGGCAGATCCAATATGCTCCTGCTGATCCCAGAAGCAGTTAGCTACTTTCTAAACTGTTCTCCAGGAATAAATACGAAAAAAAAAGAAAATAGAAAAAGTTTCCTGTTTGGCAGAAAATAGAGAAACAAGTACAATAGGTGGGCATTTCTTCGCCTTCTTCATACTTATCAACCAATAGGAAGAAAATGTTTCATTTTTTTTCTTTCTGTTGATCTATCATAATGCCTGTCGATTTAACTTCATCGCTTCTTTTCCATTTCTTCCAGCCTCTCTCTCTTTTGAACATTTTTTAAACAAATGGAATTTAGGGCCAAAGCATTCTCTTGGGCTCTATAAATTTCACTTAAACAGTGGGCAGCGAAATGGAATATTGTTTCTTGCAGATAATTTATTTTAAAACTAGAGATGACGGATCTTGTGCTGTGTGTGTGTGTCTAAGCACTTATATCTATATACGTATATAGGTATATATATAATCCACATTTATGTCGTAAATCATTTCAAGAAAACGAATTGGGATATCGGGAAAATTTACTTTCCAACTAGTATCTTGAGGTTAAAGTTTTCATAAACTATAGGCAATAGATGAGTAAAAAAAAAAGATACATGTCTACTTTCTGTTGGTCTTCCCCTACATCTTATACCAATTTAATATTGGTGTCCATTTCACATTCACATAAACCTTATCAAACATGTAATAATCTCTACAGATAAAAGTTGTGACTGACAGTCTTATCAACTTCTAGAGACCAAATGTTGACGCTAATAACATAAACTTAGGACAGTGCGTAGGATTTTTTCTTTATGTAAGGTGCCATAAGGAAGAATTTCTGAAAATACGGCGTAAAAGAGTGTTGCAGTTATTATAATAATATTTGCATATCTCATTAGTCCGAGTCTCTTCAAGTTGGAGTCAAGAAATGTGGCAGTAGGACTTTTTATTTAAAAATAATCAAGTATGTGGTTCAGCGTGTTTCGACATTAGATCCAAAGCGGAAGAAAAAGACGTATAGGTATTTCAATAAGATAGTTCCATTTAGAAAAAAAAATGAAATTTGGTATTCAAGTTTTCATTTAAAATAAAACAACACATGTTCATTTAAAATAATTAAACACATATTTCATCCTGCACTAAGAAAAAAACCGTTAGCCGGACAGTGGTATATTGTACAAATATACAGAACCCATATATTTACTACGGAAATCTGTACGGAGCATGTCGTGCATTAAGTAAAAAAAACAAAAATAAAAAAAATACAGGATTTAGGCATGTAACACACATTTTTATGTACATACATTGCCTTTTTCTGTGTGTGTGTGTGTGTGTGTGTGTTTTGATACATGACTTAAAAGGACAGAAATAGGATGTCGTAGTACACTAAGATGCTTATACAAGGTGTTCGAATTTCGTGCAAGACTTCGAGGTCAGACACAGAAGAAGAAATGCAAATTTCCTAGTGCAACGAAATAGCTAAAGAAACACTTCTATCAGTTGTTCGTAACCGATATACTCGGAATCTGATTCCAGAAATCCAAACTTTAAAAGGAATTTCTTTACGAGTTTTTTTTTTTTTTTTTACAAGGTGTTCGAATTTCGTGCAAGACTTCGAGGTCAGACACAGAAGAAGAAATGCAAATTTCCTAGTGCAACGAAATAGCTAAAGAAACACTTCTATCAGTTGTTCGTAACCGATATACTCGGAATCTGATTCCAGAAATCCAAACTTTAAAAGGAATTTCTTTACGAGTTTTTTTTTTTTTTTTTTTTTTTTTTTACTGTAGCTGTTTTTAAATGAGAAGTGACATGAACAGTTGCGTAGAGTGGCGATAACCAATGATAAATGATACATTGCGCAGTGTTTCCGGATTGTGAACTATCCTCTTCCTTCTTGCTCTTTCAATACTGTGTTTAGTGCTGGTAAAATAAGCAATCAATCTACTAGTAACAAAATTTCTAGGTATTTTGTCTGGTACTGACAACATTTGCATTAGTGTAAAAAGTCGGTATAATACTATCGCAGAATAAATTCAAAACAACATTCGAACCGGCTGTGTTAAGCAGGGATTCTAACCTAACAGTATTATTAGAATTCTCACCTCCCTTCTTCTAAGTACTTCCTGCTACAGCGCATCTCTACATGTTATTTGGATAGACTTCTAATTCTTACTAGGTGACGTCAATCAACAGTGAGTGAGTGAAATCATATTGTTTGCTAGAAAAATTAAGTCCATATTAGCCAAAAATGTGTTAGTGACTATTCTGAGATGTGTCAAAACTCTAACCATTGTAAGACGTTGTCCATAGGAATAATATGGCAACAGCCCGTCGTAGATTTTTGCCGCGTGTATGTTATGTCTCGTCAACTTCAGAATATATTTCAGGGTGGCATATTAAATTAGTTTACTTTCTTTTTGAATACTAGCTATATTTTTCTATACAATAGTGTATTGTATGAAACATTGACTAGTGGAAGCTTATCAAGAGGTTGAATTTATATTAGTGCTTGTGGATGCAATGTAAGTTGACGGAGAAATAAAGGTTTAGTGTGTATTAGGGAGTTAGGGAGAGATCAATGAGATCACAGTCGAATTCAAAATAAGATTTAAGACTTCCATAACCTCAGCACATACAGAAAGTGATATGGTCAGTACGACATTTTCGCTGGCTTTACTCTTAAGGGGAGTACCCATAGAAAAACCTCTAACCCTAGTTCATAAGAGAGTTTAGAACGAGATAACTAATCCTTTTTCCTATTACAGATTAAACTTGAGCGTTAGATTGTTAGACACCTTACAGACAGTATTCGTAGGTTTTCTTAAGAAAATTTCCCTCGACTGACATAAAATTTTCCCTTTTCTTATCAATTTTCCCCAAGTTGAAGAGTGTTCAATTAATATGACCGAAGTAATGTGATAAGATTAACTCTAGTTAGATAATAGATATAGATAAGATAAGATAAAATAAGATTAGAAGTGTCAACCACATTTGTTTTATTCATTTGCTTTTTGCTTCTATTTTTTACTCTTCTTTCATTTTTCACAAAAAATAGACACAAAGGGCCATATTAAAGAAACGAAACTTTGCCTATGCAAAGATGACTTCAAAGTCCGAAATACGGATTTTGTCGTTTTTGCGAGAAAGGGGTTGCAGGGGCAATGCCTTTTCGAAATGACAAAGGACCCTGCACAATCCTTACAGAAATTGGATTTCGGTGGAATTGCTTGAAACCGTGATATGTTATAGATATTGTGTTCCTGAGAAAAAGTCTCAATGGGCAAAAACCACAAATCACTGACCGTTTGCCACTACAATGCCGCTTTTTTGAAAACAGCCGAAGATAACAACATTTTGGATTTCGGTAAAAATGACTAAAACCGTGATATGTTCTAGATATTGTGATTCTGAGAAAAAGTCTTAATGGGCATAACCACCAACCACTGATCGTTTGGTCAATACGAGACCACTTTTTTGAAAGCAGACGAAGAGAGTGAAATTCTGGATTTCGATTAAAATGACTGAAACTTGTGATATGTTGTAGATGTTGTGATCTTGCGAAAAAGTATCAATAGGCAAAACCACCAATCACTGACCGTTTGGCCACTACAGGGCCACATTTTTTAAAACAGCAGAAGGTAACGTTACTCTGGATTTCCGTAGAATTTCTTGAAACCGCGATATGTTGAAGTTATTGTGATATTCAGAAATGTCTCAAGAGGCACAACCACCCATCACTTACCGTTTGGCCACTATAGGGCCACATATTTTTTAAACGGACAGGAGGTAACGGTATTCTGGATTTCGGTGTAATTGCTTGAAACTGTGATATGTTGTAGATATTGTGATCCTGAGAAAAAGTCTCAATGGACACAACCACCAATCAACTACCATTTGGCAACTATGGGCTTACAGTTTTTAATACAGCAGAAGGTAATGACACTGGAATTTTGGTGGAATTGTATGATACCATGAAAAGTAGTATCCACAACCTGGAAAAAGGATGGGAAAAAGCGGCCAACATCATTTAAGCTCAGACAATATTCAGATGTCCATCTTGCGGGACAAAGGAAAACCCTGGAAAGCCCTACACAATTCTTCTCAGGATCGCGATATCTACAACATATCACACTTTCATTCATTTACACCGAAATAAAAAATATCATTATATCCGACTCTTTAAAAAAATATCTGCACTTGTAGTATCCAAACGGTCATAATTCGATGGTTGTGTCGATTATGGCTTTTTCTCATGATGAGAACATCTTCAACATATCTTGGTTTTACTCAATCTTACCGAAATCCAAAACATCGTTATACTCGGTTGTTTTCAAGAAAGTAGCCCTGTAGTAACAAAACGATTAGTGATTTGTGGTTGTGACCATTGAGACTTTTTGTCAGGATGACAATATCAACAACATGTAACAGTTTCAGTCATTTTCATCAAAATTCAGAATATCAAATCTTCGGCTGCCTTCAAAAAAAGTGGCCCTGTAGTGGCCAAAGGATCAGTGATTGGAGGTAATGCCCATTAAGACTTTTTTTTCAGAATCACAATATCTACAACATGTCACGATTTTAGTCATTTTTACCGAAATCCAGAATGTTTTTATCCTCGGCTGTTTTAAAAAAGGCGGCCCTCTAGTGGCCAAACGGTCAGTGATTTGTGGTTGTGCTCACTGAGACTTTTTCTCAGGAACATCATATCTACAACGTATCACGGTTTCAAGCTATTCCACCGAAATCCAATTTCCGTGATGATTGTGCAGGGTCCTTTGTCATTTCAAAGGGGGCTATTGCCCCCTTCAACCCTTTTCTTGCAAAAACGACAAAGCCTGTATTTCCTGCTTTGAAGTCATATTTGCATCGGCTGAGTTTCGTTTCTTTAATATGATCCTTTTAATCAAGTGGACAGTTTTTTTGAAAAGGGGGTCTTTGCCCCCGTCAATCTATTTTTCAAAAGAAAGAAACAAAAAAGAAACAAAAAGAAACAAAACAATCTATTTTTCAAAGAAACTAAAAAATACGTGTCGATTTATTTTCGGTCTAGTATATATGTGCCAAGTTTGAACAAACCCGGATGACGAGAAACCCTTGTGAAGCTATCTCCTTTACACTTTCACTTTTTGGACTTGACGGGCTTTTTCCCCAAAATCTTCAACTAGAAGGGAAGTTCGACAAAGATTCTGTCTCTCGCCAACACTATTTAATATCTATTTAGAAGATATAGTGAAAAAGAGCCTATATGATGAAGACGACATTTCGGTAGGAGGTAGAATGATTAGATATATAAGATTTGCAGACGATATGGCGCTTGTTGCAGAATCTGAAAAGAAAATCAATACTATGTTAGAAAACTTCAGGAATGGTTTTGAAGAATATGGGATGAAAATAAATGTTAGAAAGATAAAAGCCATTGTTATTGGAACGAAGCGGTATGTGCCAAGTATAAAAGTGGGAGAGGAGAAAATAGAACAAGTGAATAGTTTTCGATACCTGGGTAGTATTCTTAGTAATAGCATGAAGTGCGAACGTGAAATAAAAGCAAGGATAGGAACGGCGAAAGAAGCTTTTAGGAGGAAGAAAAGTATTTTGTGGAACCTTGAAAAAAAAAGAGTTAAAAAAGACTTTAAAATGCTTCGTGTGGAGTGTTGTACTGTATAGGGCGGAAACATGGACATTACGTAAAAGTGATAAGAAACGCCTGGAAGCATTCGAAATGTGGGTGTGAAGAAGAATGGAAAGAATTAGTTGGGTCAAGCGGAAAACGAATGAGAGGGTGTTAGAAATGGTGGTGGAGAAAAGAACATTTTAGATATTATTAAGAAGAGGAAGAGAAACTTGTTGGGACATTGCCTTAGAAGAGATTGTATCATGAATGAAGTGCTGGAGAGTAGTATGGTGGCAGGAAAGAGAGGGAGAGGGCGAAGGAGGCTACAATTAATGGACGATATAAAAGCAGAGATATCATACGTGAAGACGAAAACGTTAGCGGAAGGCTATGGAGCATGTAAGTTTGTCAGCTGCATCAAGTGACCTACCAATAAGGGCAGAATACCTATGATATTGATGTGTGTTCACAGATTATTTACATGTTCGGCGCCTACACAAATAACTTCTTTTAACATTACTCTTTGGTTATTAGTTAAACATACCATACCTTTGAACACCTGAAAATGAACTATTCCGAACACAGAGAAATTAAAAAAAAAAAAAACATTCACCCTTCAGAACTGTAGTATCTTTATGAACGACTGCATAGTATCTTGCGTTCATTATTGTTGTGTGATTACTTACCGTAAAGGTATGTCTAATGTAAGTAATGCGAGACAAATTTCTCTAATGTGGGAACATTTCCCAGGTAAATTTAGCAAAAATTTAAAAGAGAATTTTTCGATAAAACATGAAAATTCAGGGAAATTCTCACGCTGAATGACTCATTAATATAAATGCTTAATTTTTTCTTTTTTCTTCAGAAATAAAGTGATACAATAGTAATAGTTTTCGTTTGTGTGTGTGTTCAAAGTATCATAATTTGGACAGATTGTTGACTGGATGTATTTGTATGTATTTTTTCGTTTTAAAAAGTTAAGGAAAAAGTGAAATAAATTAGAAGAAAAAACAAACGAATAAAACAAGTGTGGTTTTCCTCATTCACACCAGGCAAACGTCGGGGTGGTACCTAATTTATAGGTCCCAGGCCGCTTTCTTCCTTCCCCAATCCTTTCTACCTTCGCTTTCCCCGGATAGTGTGCTCGCCGAGGGACGACATCCCTCAAAACGTGAAGGGCTAAATAGTCTTAGATGCCGAAAGCCCAGAAATCTAAATCCTAAATCCTAAATCCTTAATAAGAAAAGGGAAAATTTTGTGTCAGTCGAGGGAAATTTTCTTAAGGAAACCTACGAGCACTGGGTAGGTAGCCTACATGCATAAATTAACTATTTATGCAGTGATCTGTCGTTGTGATGTAATATCAGTAACGGATCTAGAAGGTAAAAGCAGGAAGGGGGAGAAAGTTAGAACCCAGACTATAATAGGTATATCATGAGTTTACGATTTTTCATGGATCCTGGAGAAGGTTCTAACTTAAAGTTTTACTGACGGATAATATTGCTCGGTTGAACGTTGACATTATGAACGTCAAGTATTGTTATACACATTGCATAACCAAAAAATTCCAACTGAAACTTTATCTAATGCTTTAAAAAATTTTCCAATCTATGTTATAAAATTGAAAGTGTCTATGATTGTGATTCTTAATCTCTTGAACCACCCCGATCGATCTCGATCAAATTTTCAAAGTAAATTAGGTTCAGGCCTATGAGTGGTTTTATTATTTCACTTTGACGGTAGAACTTAGGGATGGGGCAGAAGGGGAGTTTTTAAAAATAAGTAAAAGTTTATAACTCTTGAAACACCCGACCGATCTCGATCATCCTTTCAGTATAGATGAGGTTCGTGACTGGTGTCGTTTTCATTATTTCACTTTGACGGCAAGGGAAGGGGAAAATATTTTTAAAAAAATATGAAAATAAAAGTATTTTTGTGACTTACTAACTTTTGGACTGCCCAACCGAACTCGATCAAATTTTCAACATAAATGAGGTTCGGACGGACCTGGAATTTTTTTTTTTTTTTTTTTTTTATCATATCACTTAGACGGTGCAACTTTGGGGAGGGGAACGAGGGAGAAATATATAAACATGATTGAAAATGACCGATAATAGTGTCGAATATATAGTTTTCGGGGCCGCTGAGATGAACAAGGACAATTACAATGCTGTTTAAATCCATGTTCTCTAAAAATAAAAGCAGTGTATTTTACTGTACCAAATACGTGAGATAAGGAGTTGTGCATTTAAAATTTCTTATTTTAACATTGCAAAACGGGTAATCGATGCTAGTAAAGAATAAAAAGCAATACTTACTAAAAACTTTCAAAAATATACAAATAATAGCTTCAATTATTTTTTTAACTCAAAATACTAGGTGGCCTAGGTCCCCCGCCCCCGGCTAGATCCGCCACCCATTCTATCTATAAATATTGCTAATACTCGGGATTCTGTTCTATATTGTCACGTTATTCTATGTGGATAAGGAGAGACTTTTCATTTTATAGACTAACTTCTGAATTTAAATTTAAACCCATATATGAGTACAAGGGTTTTCAAAAATAAGGTGAGTGGCCATGAATATCTAAAAACAAGGTTTTATGTGATAGACCTTGTAATTGAGGTTAACTTAAATAAAAAAAAATTAAAGAGTTATCTTCCAGATTTTGTGCCCTGGGGGTATTGACACATTTGCGTCTTCAGCACTAAGTAAATAAAATATACACAATTAATAAGCCTAAAAGAAAGTCCTAAAAATGCATGTTTTAGGCATCGCCAATTATAAGTTTCTATAGAAGATTAAAATTAAGTTGTTGTTTTTTTTCTCAAAAGAAAAATTAATAATTGTATGAATAATGAACAATATCTTTTTTATAAAAAAAAGTTATAATAAGGTAAACAAAATGAAAAAAGCAGTTTAAAAGCAAGAGAAAAAGGGGGAAAAGTATTTAAAAAATAAACAAGCAATTAAAAAATAGTAGTTTCTTGTTATATATGTTTGATATATTGTATATAATATTTGTTTTCTTAATCCTGCTTATGTACAATAAAACAAACTGAAAATCGTTCTTTTTTAAAAAACTTTAACAAGCTTCTTTCATGCTTAGACATGCATAAGTTGTTTCTTTGGGAACTGCAGCTATTAGTATTCGACCTTATTAGTGAATATTTTCTAGTCTTAATTGGTTATCTGCAGTTAGTGATTATGTTGACGAGATTATATATATATATATATATATATATATATATATATATATATATATATATATATATATATATATATATACTATCCTTTTTTGGTCATCTTCATTTTATCTCTTGCAGGTTCTTTCTTTTTTTTCATGCAGCTAAACATCAGAATTTCTCAATTATTCCTGTGAGCCCGATCTCTCGTCTCTATCTTTTTCTCTCTCTCTCTTTTCTATTCTTAGCTTCACAACATCATCATCTGTACAATTTTGTTGCTCCCAAAAATCTTCGTCTTTTACTTCTTGTTCTTCTCCTTCTTTGGTTTTCTTTTCTTCTTCTTCTTCTTTTATTTTTCTTGTAGTCTGTGTTCCTCATTATCGAAACTCATCTCTCACACAAAGTTCACTTCAGATGACGAAAACCACACAGCGCCATTAAAAAACGATTACGAGTCGCATAAAATTGGCCAAGGGATCTCTCTTTCTCCATCAGAACCATCTCTCTCCTTTCCTTCCGATCTTCTTCTATCACCATCTTCCTTTTCTTCTTCTTCTTCCACTCCCTCTCTCTCTCTCTCTTTCTCTCACTCTCTCTTAGTCATGCTGTCGCTTTAATTCCGGTTTATCTTCGAAAAGGAAAACGTACTTTCCAAATATGTCTGTGCTCTGAGGGATTTCGTTCACTTCAATCAGCACTACCGATCTGTTTTTTTTTTTTTTTCACGGTTATACAAATGTACATTTCAGTACTATATTATCATAAATTCCTCTCATGTTGAGGTTCACCATCAATTTATTATTATTAAAAGATCGCGATAGTAAATAAATAAATAAACCACCATACTAAAAGTGACGAACCACCATACTAAACTTTTTCGTTGGCTAAATTAAATCATGCTATGCTGCAGTTACTGTTAAAGGGCGGATTTTCATGCAAGCGTTTGTTGCTTGCGATTTCTATGTGTAGCCAACGAAAAGTTATGTTACAGGTAGAACCGTACTTAAACAATTTTCTCAATTCGGTATTCAGCCACATCGCAAGCAAAGAACGCAACGGACGGTTGCATGAAAATCCGCCTAATTTTTTTTTTTCTGAAATAGAAAGACAAATGCCTAGGAGTCATTATTCGTTTGCTATCTTTTGTTGAAGTTAACTGTTGTTTTTCAGTATCGAGGCTGTTTGTAACATGGATTTACAGTTTAAAGTGAAATCTGAAGCAACGTAATCCATTGAATATTTTTCTTTCATGCTCGCACTCCGCAAATCAAAACTAACATTACGTGAACCAAAGGTGTACGCTCTAGACCAGCGTTTCCCAACCGGTGTGCCGCAGCACACTAGTGTGCCGTGAATGGACCGCTGGTGTGCCGCGAGGAAATAGAAACAAAATTATTAACTCTATAGCAATCATATTGCAAGACATAAGGAAAAATGTATATTTGTATTAAACATTACTATGAACATCTACTATGAATCTACAATTTTGTTTCGTACCGTGTTACTTTTCTGTTCATTTTTTAATGTTGAAAACAGTATTTGTTATCATTGTTATGACCATTATTGCTTCTTTCTTGTTGTAGGCTATTTCGTAACTTGAAATTTTAAAATATTCAATCCTTTCGACAAAGCAAACATGCATACAAATTACCTACATTTGTAATTTAAAAGTAAAAGAGATTTGCTTGTTCGTTTGCTATTTAGTAATCTTCCTTCTTAGTAAAAGCTAAGTACAGTTTTCGAAAAAGAAAGTGTATTTTTAAAAATCTGAGTCCTTTATCTCACTGCAATTGTTTCAATTTTTAAATTAGAATGAAAAATAAGCATAATGATATACCAAGGGAGAAAACCAGTGATCGAGCTTTCTTCTCAGATCAGAAATCACAGAAAAAATACCACGATATTTTACATTTTCAAATAATAATTTCTATAAGTATGCCGCGAGAATTCAAGTTACAACCGTAGTGTGCCGCAAGTTGAAAAAGGTTGGGAAACGCTGCTCTAGACATTGGACAAGAGAGGAGAGTTGCCTAAGACGTTATTGATAAAATCTTCAAAAAAGAAAGAAAGAAAGAAAGAAAGAAAGAAAGAAAGAAAGAAAGAAAGAAAAGAAAAGAAAAAAAGAAAAGAAAAGAAAAAAGAAATGTTTTATTTTAGTTTAGTTTACTGTTCCTTTCAGCAGCGAGGCTAAATGAGACGTGAACTTATAGCTTAACATGGAATCCGAACCATATGAGCTCCCGCCAGGAATTGAATCCGGGTCCTCCACCTCAAAGAGGCGTGTGCTAAAAGTTTAGCTAGAGGAAGCTTAGAAAGAGAGAAAGAGAAGAACAAAAAGAAGAGAAACAAGGTAAACTATCCATTTGGAATGTTTTTTAGAAGTGACTATTCCATGCTGCGTGGAAACATTTATTTATGAAAGATAAAGAAAATTGTTGGATCCGTTATCGAGAAATTTGGATTTTTTTTTTTTTTTTTTTTTTTTTTTTACTTACACCCTCCAGTAAACTATCCTTATTGCCGGGGTAGAACATTTGAAAAACGAAATGAAATCTTTCAGTTTAACTCTCCACAATTAAGCCCTTTAGACTAAGGGAGGCTATAATTAAATCAAGTGAATTATGATGAAAGAGTTGGTGGAATGAGAAAGAGGAAGGAAACAGGAATACTCCCCGAGAAAATCAACGGCGCGATATTGTCCACTATAAACGTACTTCGCCGTGAATCAAACCAAGGACTTCACGCACCAGAGGTAAGTGTTCCACTACTGAGCCACAGTACCCTCACAACGTTTTAAAAAGCTCTGCTATTTTATAAAAACCATATAAGATTTTGTACTGATACATTCAACGATATACCCTCTAGGCGAGTATACTACATACATCGGAACAAGCTAGCAGTTTGAGTTTTTTTTTATTAATATTTTATTTTTCATCCTTTCCATCACCGAAGCTATGAAGCGTGGGACCTACTATTTACATTTACTACGACCGTGACAGGGCTTGAATACGGTGCAGATGGCGGGTACACAGACCATTATTTAAGATCAATCCTCAAAGTATAGGCCCTTCGCTATTACATAACCTCGCTTCCAAAAGGGAGCTGAATTATAGAACCACGCTAAAAGAGCCCGAAAGAATGGAAGATCCGAAGGACATACATCCAAGAAAATGTTTTTCTCGGTATGTAGGAGCTATGTAACCTATAAATTCTTTGTTGAAGTTTCCAATTTTTAACTTTTGTTTTTCAGGATTACCCAACTTCCTTCTCCTTTGTCATTACGCGAAGATTAAGCAAAGAAAAAAAAAAGTCAAAACCAATGTTGAGGATTCATCTCAGAATAGTTTCCGTCATCAGTATAATGAGTTCCACATAGAGCAAGTCTCCATTGTTCTTCACAGTTAATACCGTCATTTCCTTAAGAGGATATGACACATAGAGTAAGTGAGAGAAAGTATAAGAATCTTTCCTGTCGCGTGTGAAGAAATATGTAGTTAAATTGAATGTAGATAATACGAAATGCACTAGTACATGATTTGCGCCCCTCCTTCCCTTATTATTTGTTCGTATACAATGGGACAAATCCTGGCGGTGCACCACGTGGAACCCGTCGAGGAACGAGGAACGATATTCCAATATCGAGGAACTACGGGCGGAGTGCCTTGTTTGGCGGAACCCGTCCATCAAATAGACCGAACGGTCGCGGGCATGCTCTCCATGCATGCAATTAAGCGTGGCAGTAGTAGACCATTAATATCAACGTGTTCGTATGCAATATAAGTCTAAACAATGTGACCACGTACGCTTACATTCAGTGAACGCACACCGACTGGACGTACAGTGCCAAATGCATGTATTAATGTTAATTCACACACAGCGTGCCGCTTCCATTCCGTGCCGCGGTTCACAGTTTGTTTCCAGACTTTGACATTCAAAATTCGTTTGGTTGTCTTTTCTTTTAATTAAAACTGACGTGAGGTGTCTATGCAAGTTCCCATCCCATGCCCCGACAGGCCGTCTTGAAGAGAAACCAGCTCGTCGGCCGCGATTCTTCGGTTTTCTTCGGAGCACACGGAATGACACGAAGTTGAACAGAACCAAGAGAAATGTAGAAAACAGTAGCAGTACGGCACTGCACGGCGTGCTATGTGTAAATAGTCGTGCCGCTGGCACGAAAGGAGCATGGCAAGAAAATGGAATGGATACTGCACACTATGTATGAATTCATGTTTTGGTAAGGAATAAGAAATAACCTCAGCTCCTTCAAACACTAGTAGCAACGTAAGGAGAAAACTCGGTCGTGTAGTAGTATCAATATATTTTTAGTTTAAATCTTCCTGTTGTCCATCACAAACTTAGTTGGCCGGAGATCGAACCAAGGACCCCATGCACCAGAGATAACCACTTTGGCCACTGAGCCACCGTGCCCGCCTGACATTTCTTGAATTCAATTCGCCATGTTATGCAAGGTATCCCGCTGTTTTCTATGGAACAAATCACGTATAAAACACAAGATTATAACTAGTACAATACGTACTTAAATTATAGATAAGCCAAGCAGATTTTTATAAAAACGTTTCTAGGAAACTGAAAAATCGACATTTTGGTTTTCTCCAAAACTGGTTTGTTTTTTTAGCGGAACTAGTTTCGTTCTTTCAACTTCCGAAACAAGTGGAAATCAAAACCCTACCATACTCTGCAATTCACAGTTGACTGGATTCTCAGTCGTATATGTTCAAATCTCTCAACTCGATAGCGTTCATGTTCATGTCTGCGTCGTCTTGCTGTTTGGCTTTAAATGGAGTACGCTGGGTTCGTAGATGGAATATACTGCATGCCACAGTCGAACGCTCTTTCTCAGAATGCACATTTTCTTTGTTGGTAAACTTAAAAATGCTTTCAATACATTGGTGGCAACAGAGTTTAATGACGGCATATGAAAGCCGATATCATGCTATAATAGCTCCTTGAATATCTATGGTGTATATTTACAAAGTTATGTGGCTAATTTCATGATTTATTCACTTTTCCACAAGTTTTTCCATTATTTAATTTTATATTATTTAAAACAATTGCTCTTTTTTAAGGTCGAGAGTACGTCACAATAACGTCATATAGCTATATGGCATAGTAGGAATAAGATCAAAACTACTGAATTCTCGCAAATTAGTTTTTCCTATTGTTTTTTTTTTTAAATATCTTTTTAAATGTTGTTGTCTATAACAGTTAAATTAACATGTCAAATTTAATGAAGTTACGTACTTATCTATATCAAATATATTCAAATGGCGTTGTAGTGTTTACAGACATGGAACTCCCTCTTGCATATAGAAATTGGAAAAGGCATTTAGGATTAAGTACTACGTACTCGTGAAGACTTAAAGCGAATGAGCGTTAAGCTTTAGCTATGAAGAAAAGACATTATTTCCCTTTTCAAGCAGCCATTTTTTTCAATAACTGAGATTTAAATTTAGTTAGTAAAGGATTGCTAACTATTTAAGTATTTGAAGCTCAAATTATTACTAAATATCGAATCCTCCGGACATTATTTCTGGAGCATTATTTCAGTGGCTGAGTGTTCGATCCATGTGCCAATTTGTTTCATAAGAATACAAAGAATTAGTAGTGTAATTAAATATTTGTTCGATTTCATCTCTAGCTGAGAATTATTGAAGATTTTTGTCAGCATCACATTTTTTTGAAGATGGAAAGTTTTGCTGACAGTGACTTAATTATTTATATGTCCGAGTAATTAAATTTGTATCCTTCTACTTTCAAAGCCATTATCAATTACAATAGCGTCATTTCAGATTATACCAGCGAAGAGAGACAAGTTTGTCTACCAACGTACTAAGGCCTGTGACAAACATCTTGGCATTTCAGCTAAACGAATAAAACGCAAGCTCTGGCGTGACGTTACCAAGTGGAAAAGGGCTGTGGCTATAGGTAAGTAGACAAACTACAGTGCGATCAGATGACAGGGGATAGACGTGGATGTGTGCAAAATAAACTGGGCAAAACCGCTGGCTTCCCATTTGCTAGCAGCATTTAAAGGGAACTTGGAGCGCCACTTTCAAATGCCAAGATGTTTGTCATGCCATATAGTTTCACGTTAGCATATTAGTATACAACTTATTAGAAGATATATGTTCCCCTACTCTCCCCAAGTGACGCCCCTGACCAGTTACATTCACATTTCGTAATAATGCACCATGTGATGTTGCAATTTTTTGCAATAAAATCAGTTTAAAGTAACAAAGATTATAATATGATTTCGATTGTCTAACCTGATACTAAAAGTACGAAACAGTAAGGTCTTGGAAGTCACGGAATTTACTGTAAATTATATCTTAAAGAAAACATATCGTTTGGCAATTGATATTTGCATATCGTTATCTTTAAAATCAAATGTTGTATCTTGAATTGTCTGTTCTGGCAATAGGACAATAAATATGGATATCACTGATCATATTTCTTCGCAGTTCTCTCTTTATTTAATAATTCTTTCTAATTAGATCTATAACAACGGAGGGATTCTTCAGCGAAAATATTTCCCTCAATTTCTAATTAGACATAAGACTGACTTTCCAAACGATGTAGCCGATGCTTATTTCAGATGTGTAATTGTATTTATTGAAACATCGAGAACAATTCTTTTTATTGATAATAAGTAAAGTGTATGTTTTTAATGTAGAGAAAAGGGAGTAGATTTTTCATTAAATACATTAATTATGATATAAGTTAGTATATGACAATATTAGTATAAAATACTGCATGTAGATGAAATGATTTATTTGCTAATTTAGTGGCCACAACACACTTCTGATTAATATTTTCTTATATTTACTGATTTTCTGTACGATTCAATGATGCATGAATTTTATGAATTTTGAGAATAATAATAAACGATAGTAGCTGTTCTGTATTTCTACTAACACGTAAATAATTTAACAATAATTTTTAGTACAGGAAATATGAGCAGAAATGTCTTGTAAATGTGTAAAATGTCCTTACACATTTACAAGTCGTTTTTATCTGTATATCATCATCATCATCATCATAGGTATTCTGCCTTTATTGGCAGGTCACTTGCCGCAGCTGAGAAGCTTCCATGCTCCACGGTCCTCCGCTAACCTTTTCGTCTTCGCGTATGATCTTTCTGTTTTAATATCATCCATTAATTGTAGTCTCCTATCATTTATCATTTATCTATATCATTTATCTGTATACTCATTAGACAAATAAGAAGTTCAGGTACATTTTAAACACTCTTAGGGCTGTTCTAATTAACCATTGCTAGGAGACATTCTAGATATTTTTGTTCACTGACAAAGCATTTCAAGATACTTTTGGACATGTTAAACAATAATTAAAAGCCGTTTGTCAAAAATGCCCAAAACATGTTCAAATACTGATTAGTACTTCAGTGTAACGCTGAGGTTCACAATAGCTACAGGTTTCCGAATGTTATAGGGATAGTAAAGTCATGACGTAAAAGACGGACGAGGCATATCATGTACAAAGGTAACACAATTGCAAACCACATGAAATCGTATTGGAAATAACCTTTAGCGAAGAGAAGAAAGTAGGAACGTAATATAAAGTAGAATTTCTGGAAGATAGTAAGTAACAGTCCACCAGACTGAATTTTCTTCAACACGCTCAAGAATCAAATATCATTGTTTCGTTTCTACAACGATATCCTCACATTCCTTGAGCTATAGAGCTAATTAGCCAGATGTAGCGTCTTTTGCGTCCATGTCAATTGCGGATATGTTCAAAATTAATGTTTAAGTGCATTAGATAAGCTATTGATAAGATTTGCTTCTTCTCTGAAAAAAAAAATAGCCGCATCATTTGCTGTTAGTAAACTATTTTCCATTTACGTAGGTGAAAAATAAGTTTACAAGCAATCATGTACGCAATACATTCATAAGCAGTGGTTTGAATTCACGACTCATTACTACAGCTAACATGTAAATTGTTAAGAGCTTCGTTTAATAAAATGAAGAAGCGTAATCTAGAAATAAAATTTATTGAAGAACGTTTGACATATACCAATGAGTACGGCTGGGAAATGTATATCTTATTTCAAAACTGGTTCCAAAGCCAATCATAGTTCATTATCTTTTTTCTTTCTTATTTGTATCCAGAAGAGCTCATTCAGAGTATTTTCTATATTGAATAGGAAGGTAGAAAAGTTAGTTCTTAAAAGTTTTGAACTTCTAATCTATGTTATTTAATACGATTCTTATTTATACAAGTTTATAATGATTATTGGTGGACAAAGAATCCTTTGATGAGCGTAGTGAGAAAAGCAATCTCTTGCAAGTGTGGGCTCCTTTTCGCCGCCAATGAGTACTATTAAATGTTTCAGATTGATGTGGTTTGTGATGTAGCAGAGGAGAAAAAAGGTAGCAGAGATGACTTAAAACCACTTGAAAAGTTTGTACGACAATACACGTTTCTATTGTGGTATGCTTTCTCTTTTGACGTATTATCCAGAGCATAAATGACCAGATCAGACGCAATGCATTCCGTTCTAGAACTCTTTCTCGTAGTACAAGTTTGGTGGCGCTCATAAACAGAACATTGTACAGGTTTCAAGTGCATTATAGAATCTCCCTACGGGTAGTGTTTGCATAAAAGAACAATAATGACAGCTACAAATTACAATAGACTTGCGATTATCCGGCTCCCAAACAGTGTTTCTTACAGAAACTATGTTCGGGGGGGAGCACTGCTGGTACTATTCTATTTATTATTATATTATAGACGTATTATTTTGGTCTCCTCCGGAGGGGGGCACTCTCATAGCTCCGGGGAGGAAGTGCCCCCCTAAAAACATGTCTGGAAGAAACACTGCTTCCTACTATCCGACCTAGCTAAAACAAAGTAGTAATAATTAGCGATGCACGCGAGACGAGACGAGACAAGAAATGGAAAAGTCTCGTCTCGTCTCGCAGCCTCAAATGTTGGTCTCGTCTCGCGTCTCGTCTCGTCTCGCAAATCTGAAGTCTCGTCTCGCGTCTCGCATAATGTTTTGAGTCTTGTCTCGCGTCTCGCGCGAGACTTTCTCGCATGGTCTCGCAGTCTCGCATATAGTCTAGTCAAAATTTTGCAACGTGTTATTCTATGGCTGTTAATGAATGATGATGTGGTATTCTGTCCGAAGGCAGGTATTTGACCTAAAAGTCCCTTGGCAAGGTGAACCGTGGTGGTTTGCCATTGCTTTCCATGGATTAATGTTCATAACATCCTAAGGAGACGGAACCCAGAGTTCAACATGGTACTCGAACTTGTGTCCCCTCCGCTCCAAATTAAAAGAAAAGTTATGCTGGAATTTGATTCCTGGACCATTAATTTTCGTCAAATTAACCCTTTCCGGTACCCGGCTTTATGGGCTATTTTTTAGACTTTCAGTCAAGCAGCTACTGCATCGTCACTATTTATCCTAGGATCATGGTTCATACCTCATTCTCTTAAGACTGAAGCTGTCTTTCAAATGGTACCACTTGCATGCTCATACCATATACCAGGGGCGGGAAAAATGATGTCAAAGGGAAAATTAAGGAGGGATTTTTTCTCGCACTTTGGGCCCCTCTGGAGCGGCCCTGTGTGAACGTACCCATCTAAAAAAATCTGATAAATAGTACTTGGCATACTAAATGTGTGTGACAAATTTCAAGTTTCTATCTTGAATAGTAAGGTCGGAAGAAATTTTATCAGGAATTCCCACCATGCCCCAAATTACCGTAAAACACCATGATCTCAGGTAAAAAAATTTACTGAGACATCCCTAATTACCCTAGGGACATGTTTCGCCCATCATTCTCTTCAGCTTAGAACTGCCTTTCAGGCAGTATGACTCACATGTCTCCATCATGTATCTAAGACGGGAAAATCCCAAAAAAGGGATTTTTGGGTCTAAATATCCTTTTTTTCAACTTTTAGCCCCTCTGGACCCCCCCTGTTTTAACGCAGAGATCTGAAAAAATCTGATAAATACTACTAGGTGGGCTGAATGTTTATGCACAATTCCAATTTTCCAGGTGCAAAAGTAAGCCCGCCAAAAAAATATATACCGACAATGTCCCATATTCCCGTATACAGAGGGAAATTTTTACACATTCCCTGAGACATCCCTAATTATCCTAGGATCATGGTTTGCACATCATTCTCTTTAGAATAGAACTGCCTTTCAGGCGGTACCATTCACTTGTCTCCATCATGTATCTAAGGCGAGAAAATATCGTGAAAGGGATTTTTTGGTAAAAAACAACCCTTTTTCAACGTTTAGCCCCTGTGTACCTCCATGTTTTAACACAGAAGTACGAAAATAATCTCGTTAATACTCCTCGGTGGACTGAATGTTTGTGCACAATTTCAATCTTCTAGGTGCAAAAATAAGCCCGCAAAAAATAATCCCGAAAATGTCCAAAATTCGCCTATACAGAAGTATATTTTCATAAAAATTCCCTGACACTTCCCTAATTACCCTAGGGTCATGTGTCGCACATCATTCTCTTCAGAATAGAACTGCCTTTCAGGCGGTACCATTCACTTGTCTCCATCATGTATCTAAGGCGGGAAAATCGCGAAGAAAGGGATTTTTGGTAAATATACCTCTTTTCAATTTTTGCCCCTCTGGATTCCCCCTTGTTTTAACGCAGAAACCTGAAAAACATCTGGTAAATATTACTCGGTGGACTGAATGTTTGTGCAAAATTTCAATCTTCTACGTGTAAAAATAAGCCCGCCAAAAAATAATAAACATAAACCGGCCCCGCAATATTAAAAGAAAATATATATTTTAGAATTATGACGTCATCACCTCCTATGTCTCGACGCAGGAAGGTGTGAAACCATACGTAAGGTCTTCTACAATGCCTCTGGACTTGAAAAACAAAACAAAACAAAACAAAAAAAACGGACGAAAAAGCTCAAATAGGAGAGTTATAACGCAATGTACCATGAAACACCCCGTATGGTACAGATTGTACCATGGGATCCCCAAAGGGTTAATAGCATAATTTACAGCAAAACCAGCATAAATTGTTGCTGGTTCCAACATTGTTTTCCAGCTTAGAGGTCTCCAGCAATATTTGGCTCTTCTAAAATATCGTCGCCACTATCAACATTTACACGTTTTGGTCGTTTCCTTGAAGGGTGATTTTCCATTATAAAGATGTTTTTATACCACCAAAAGCGCTTGTAGACAACAAAAGAACTCCTCACAACACAATACGACCCAATTCTTTTGGTTCGTTCGCGCTTGTAGCAATGTTGCATTATCGCATTTTATCAACTTTCGCTTTCAACTTATATAGTGTTTCCAAATCTAGTAAATAAAATTACTGACAAATATAGGGCCATTCCTACCATCTCGCATCAAACCTATAGGGCCATCCTACCAAACCAGTGTTTGAATTAAACTTCCGAACTAGAGGGGGATGTTTTTGATAAATATATAGAAAGAAAATACTTATTCCATGTAAAAATATCATGTTAATTCTGCGAGCCGGACCCGGGATAAACTTTGACGAGAGGGGATTTCCCCGCCATCCCCCAACATAAATCGCTAGTAGTAATGTGAAAAAGACAGAAACAACAGAAATATCACATTTTGCAGCAATAGGGAGTCTTATTCGCTTTTCAGACCAAAAAACAGAAGTTCATGTATTGGTGCGCGCCCGCGTGTATGTGTTTGTGTCGCAAAATATAGTCCTAAATCGATGTTGTAATAAATTTCCAGTTTATAAAGCTTTTCTTTTTTAATGATGTTTAGAAACTAAAGAAGGCTTTAATTCTGAAAATCAACCTTGAATAATAATAAATCTCATAAAATAGCTACTGCCCAAATCACTTTTTTGTTCCTGGAGGCATTAACGCTCAACTTAGAAAATTCAATAAATGTAAAATCACTAAATATATAATTACATATAATTCATAAATGTTGCGAGACTGCGAGAAGTCTCGCGAGACTTCTCGTGCGAGACTTAACTGAGTCTCGTCTCGCGTCTCGTCTCGCATGGTTTAGTCTCGTCTCGCGTCTCGCATAAAATTTTCAGTCTTGTCTCGTGTCTCGTCTCGCAAATGCGAGACGAGACGCGATACGAGACGAGACTTCTCGCGTCTCGCGTGCATCCCTAGTAATGATGAGAGGATTTTTTTTTTCAAGTCTACTCGATTTTTAACCGACTTCATATATATATAAAAAAAAGTCTTTGACTACGAGCTGCAAGCAAAAGTTTGACAAGAAAAATATCATTCCACCATCAGATAGGTTTAAGACGATTGAGGCAGCAGTGCAGTATATTAGCCAGCAGGACGTATCTACTTACGTAAGTCGAGGGCAGACGCGCACCGAGAAATATTTGTTAGGAAGAATTCAAGCTTTGGCAGAGGCGTCCAGTACTACAAAGCCACTACATTCATATAGTATTGAACGGCTATTATTCTGCACCAGAAAAGAAGATAGCAATTGTAAAATACTTCCACCTATATCTTCAGAAAGAATGATAGTACTAGATTGTTGTTATAAGAGAAAGAACACATGTAAAGTGTAAGATCAAATTTTCAGGCTACATCAATCATTTCTCTGTTAAACAAATATACTTTATTGAAAAATGTATGTAGAGTTACGAAGTTCTGTAGAGTCTGGACTCGGTAATCTCCCCTGGTGTGAGTGTGCCCCTGGAGAAGGGACATTCGGTTAAGAAAGAGGGCTGAACGGAAAAAGTCATCTACGAGTATCAAGGAGTTTTGAAAAACTGAAAATCGTAAATATTAAACTCATATTTTAGGCCCAGCCTCTCACATTTGTGTAATTATTTATCGATGAAAAGTAAAATAAGTTTCAATCTTTCCTTTAAGAATTAGGCCTAAGTTTTACATTAATGTGTCTTGAATTTTAAAATTGAATACATATTCATACGTACAGTGCACATCATATTATGTTACTGCAACTAAAACAGACATTATAAATGTTTGTTTTAAAATGCGTACAATATTTTTCACTGTTGGACTTCATTCTCTACAATAAATTTTCAAGACATACAATATTTATGTATTCATAACAATATTTATAAAGTATTGTTCTCTACTAAGAGGAATCCAGCGATTTGTTATCCGGCCTGCTCTTATGACACATAAAGCCACACAGTCGAGAGCATACTGTATTGTTATAAACTGAAACAAAAGTTCTATAATAGTCTTGTTCAGCAGTGTGTTTATTTTTCTGATTTTATTCGCAAGACGTTGACTATGATTGTGTGTCAAAATGATATTGAGTAAGTGAAAATTCTTATGAGCAGTTCTTGAAATTCAGAAAACGGTTTCTTTCTCAAAATTTAAAATTCGATGCTATTTTACGATAACCAAGTCTTACTTATTAAGACAAAACTGATATTGAGGGATATTCTCACCAGGGTCGCATCCACAGAAGGCCCACCAGGTCCGGACCCCCACCCCACCCCGTCAAAAAAAAGCTTCGCAACGCAATATACGTTTGTACACTTTCCCATAAAACTATACTGATTTCACAAGGAAATGATTGATGTAGCATGAAAATTTGATTTTACACTTCATCTGTGCTCTTTCTCTTCTAACAGCAATGTAGTTCTATAATTTTTCTCTGAAAATATACTGGTGGAAGTATTTAATTAATTATCTCCTTTTAGGTTCAGAATAATACACATTCAATACCATATAAACGTAGTGCCTTGGATCCCTCCCAAAAAGAAAAAAATCTGGGTGTGCGCCTGATTCTTAAAAAGCTTTCTGTCATGTCATTAGCAAAGCGACATGGTTAATCACATATAACTCAAAACTATGATTAAGTTTTAAATTTTAATTTCTTTGCTTCATTATAATGGTGTTTGAAGATAACGATATATATTAGTCGATACGTCATATCGAGTTAAACAAAATGAATGCATATGGAAGTTAATTATCATTCATAGTTGTCAGAAAATTGAGAAAAATGAATTTTTATAGGGCTAAAAAGAAAGAGTGTGTTGTCTTCTTCGTTGCTAACAATAACTGATCGTTTATATTCGTCTTGAGTGGATTATTTATTAATTTACTGTATTTATTTATTTACTGTATACATATACACTCTTAAGAAGCAGATTGTAATTACTGTTGGTCCTCTTTCCCTAATGGCGATACACACACTTCTGATATTCACGCCTAAACTCCTTACATTAGAGAAGGTAATAAGACTAACGCTAAATAACTATAAACTATTACAATAGAACATGTGTCGGAAGTCTGGATTGATAAACAGGTCCTATTTACAGCATCAGCACTATTGGTATACGCAACGGCCACTGGAGGCCTAAGTTGAATAAAATAGCTTAAGAGGCCTCATCCCGGCGAAATTAAAATACCGCTAATTTTACAGTAATTATGTGATATCATCCAATAGATAAAAGGTAATCGAAATGTGGAACAAGAGCGCCCTAGACAATATCATTTTACATGAGATACCGTTATTAAGACTTATTTATCTGCTTTCGATTTCGAGCCATTTTGAAAATCGGCATTTATTTTCGCATTTCTAAACAGCTGAAAACGAAAAGTCACTAGATGACTTGTGATAACGGTACCTCACGCAAAATAATATTATCTAGGGCGCTCTTGTTCTATATTTCCATTATCTTTTATCTATTGGAAGATATCACATAATTACTGTAAAATTAGCGGCATTTTAATTTCGCCGGGATGAGACCTTTTAATAAGCATAATGCACTACGAAACAAAAGCGTACAAGACAAAAGACAAAGATAGCACAGTATTTAAATGATTTCTAACCACAAAATGTTCATTTAAGGCATTCCACCCATTCACCCCTACATCATGCGCCCAATTACCTCGTGGGGGTAATTGGGAGGTACAAATTTTTACAAAATTTTATTTGCCTCACAGTGAGGATTCAAGATTGCTGCTCTTCACGGCTCCATGCTTATGATGTTTTTAAGCAACAGTAAAAAATCAGGATCAAAACATTAACACATTCGTGATTTATTGTGACTCAAACCAAAACACGCACAAACCTGAAACTCGGTTTCAAATATGTCACTTCTCAATCAAATCAGGTTTTTGTTTTTTGGTCATTATTACACCCTCTCAAAATTCATCAAAGCTTTTTTTCTTATCAACATCTACCCACTCAACATTTGGGTGTAATTAAATTGCATAAAAATATACTGAAATGCAAAATATACATTTAAAAAAAATCGCCCAATTACCCGCTCCACCCATTCCCCCTTCTACCCTATGTTTGCTAATATAATTCTTTGAGAAGCGTAGAGCTCCTTCGTGGCTAAGCACTTAGCGTATGCACCTTTGGCGTTGGAGACCCGCTTTCGATTCCCGACGGGAGCTCGTGTTGCTCGGATTCCACGTTAATCAGTAGATCAACGACTCATATAGCCTCGCTGCTGAAAAGGGACGTTAAATTCAAACTCGAATCAAATTAAATCTTTGAGAAACGCAGTTGGTTTCATTCTAATTCCCTCTATCCGTAAATTCTAGTATTAAATAGAAGAAAATTGCACATCACTGCACGTCACAAATTGAAGTTTTACGTCCTACGTTTCAGTTGTTCGTGATATAAAACAAAACAAACTAAATATTTCAGCCCGGGCGGATGGTGCGGTATTGTAATCCAGCTTCTTGGAGACAAAAAGTGTAGAAGGATACGATCTATACTGTGAAAAGGTTCAGTCGTGTTATATGCCCAACTTTAACACTAAGTCACACCCTTCATTACTTTGGTGTTGTATAATCGAGTAAAGAACAACATTTTCTATACTTTGGTAGCTTACAGTATCACATGCAGTTAGTACAGCCTTTCCAATCTGATCGTCCAGTAATATTAAATTAATAATAACAAATACGTACGATAATTCTTTCATTCATTTATTGATAAAATGTCTGCGTGTGTGTCGTCAGCTTTTCGCATAGGCGAAAGTGGCCTAGAATCACTTTTTTTTTTTTTTTTTTTTTACACAGATAGATCATCACCAGGTCTAATCCTGTACGAAGCTCTTCTTTTTAATTTTCGGCTCGGGTCTTCAGATTTGGGGAGGACAAAATATATGCAAAAACTTACGCACATTTCTCGCGGTTTCCTAATAATGCCTTGAGCCTATGCAACTCTCACCACATTATTATTGTGTGGGCTTATATAATAGCACAGGATAAGTAAAGGGGGGTCGGAACTACTTTCATTTTTTCTATAAAAACCAATTCTATTTTCTACCGAAACCGGTTTTTATTATTAAAAAGAAACGAACTGTTGTTTTGAAAAGTGTCAAAACTTGGCTCTGTTTTTTTTTCTGAAAACCAACAAACCGTTTTTTGTGTTCACTACTAAACAAATTAGTTATAAATTTCGAAAATTTTGATTCTTATCAAAATACAACTTCACGTTGCACGTTGTTGTAGAATATAATAAAGAAGAGGTACAATTTGATGATAGTTTTATTGAGTTTATAAAACAGTATATTTTTTTCTAGTGTTCTCTCTCTTTTTTTTTTTTAAGAAAAAGAACTTTTGATATCATTACCTCAATGATTCGTATAATCTAATCAAAAAATCTTTTGAACTTTTAGTTTCGTATGATCCTTCTCAGGTCTTTAATTAAAAGAATCTAAATAACATGCATGGCTCTTTTTTCTCTCTTTTTTTCTTTACTGGACTCTTTCTGTCGCTTTTACGGGCATTGTTCCTTATTCACAGCAGAGAGAAAAGCGAGTAGTAACTTTGGTGTTAGGAGGAGAGGAGAAGTGGGGTTAGATAATTTTTTTCTATCACACTTATTACTTAGTACTTACTTACTTAGTTACTGACCTTTCCTTACACCACCTCCCCCCCCCCCCCAAAAAAAACTTGCAAAACCTAAATCTCTAAACTGTCAAGTGAAGTGGACTTCGTGATAGAGGAAAAAAGTAATCTCAAGAGAAATTAAAAAGGATAGTGTGTGTGGGGGGGGGGGGAACAGAGAGAAACGAAAAGTTAGAAAAATCGATATTCGGGTCAGCAATTCTATAAAAGATTACTGAACTTTACTTACTATCTCTCTTATTTCGTTCTTTTCTTTCTCAACTAAAGTTCCCTTCTTTTCTCTCTTTTTTGTTTTCTCGTTCTCTCTCATAAATCGTTTCCTTCTTTCTGTTTCTTTCTATCTTTCTCTCGATCCACTTCCCTTCTATTATTTCATTTTGTCATTTGTTCATTCATTCATTCATTACGGTCTTTTCTTGTACGTTTTATTAATTTTTTCTTTTATTTACTTTCTATAGTATTTTTCCTTACCTTTTCCTTTTGTTTTATTGACTTTCCTTTTCGTATTTATTTTGTTTCTTTCTTTTTTCTGTATTCTTTGTAAAGCTGTCCATTTGCATATTTACTTCTTCTCTTTCTTCATTATTGTTTCTGTTCCAATTTCTTATTTACTTAATTCCATCTTTTATCTTGATATTCCTTTCTTGATTTTCTCTTAATTCTCTCTACTTTAGCTTCTACTACTTTCTAATTCTTTACTTCATTCTGCATGTTTTTTTTTCTACATTTCTTGACAGTTCTCTTCAACTGATGGCTGAATGGTAGAGTTCTCTTCTCCGGAGTGAAAAGTTCCTGGTTCGGTTATATTCCATACAATTTGTAGTAATCATCTTCATATCCGCTAGTTATCTCATTAGCTTGTCCCTTAGCTTAAAGGACATAATTATGAGGATGTTAGACTAAAGCTTTAATTATTCCTTGTGTTATTCCAGAATTGTATATATTTTCAAACTTTTTCACTTGTTTTACTTATTCATTTCTGTTTTGTCTTTATGTAATGTTTTTTCTTCAATTTATTATTCCGTTTTAGATCTTGCCTTTTTCAAGTTCTTTCCTTTCATTATTTTTTTTCCTGTTTTATTTCATTTTATTGGGTTTCTTTGTTTTTTTTATTTTCCAACTTTTGATTTTTATATTTTACTTATTTTTTGCATCTGTGTAGTGTCTGACTTCTTGACAATATAATACGAGTAAATTAAGGTATCTAACACACCGTAACAATGAAGTTCTCTTTTTTTATTTTACAAGCAGAGGAAGCGGTTCATCATAGGATTAAGAATAGTTCTTCGAGTGCACTTGTCTTTGAGTAACTGGAGCAAATTTTCAGAACACTCCCGTAAGCAATCCAATAAGAAATTTATCACTTTGAAAATTAAGTTAAATCTTTTGAGTTTTACGTCCTACGGTTACGCTCACAGCGTTTGTCCATCACAAAACCCACCTGACGGGGGCTGGGATCTAAACAGAAACCCCAGGCACCAAAGATGAACGCTCTACCACTGAGCCACCGTAGCCCCCATTTCCCACTTCTATAAGCTGCGCAGTCCTCAGTCATGTTTTTAATATTAAACAGAGAATTACGAGGCGTCCAGAAAATCACTCGGTGAAGATTCGGGCTGTATGGTGGGTTGTCAGACACGTACCAGTGTCAAACATGTATCACAATACACTCTACCAACCTTCAGAGCACTGCCTTCACGAGCGATGCAGTATCTGCTTTGCTCATGACCAAGGCTATAGTCAATGGTATACGTATATAATGCGGTATACTTTTTCTTTAATCTTTGTAATTAGACTATATATTCTGTTTCAAGGCATTAAATACTTTTGTTTTTATTTGTTTAATTACCTACTTAATCTGGTCATGACTCTAGTGATACCACTTTCTTTTCCATCCTATTTTTGGTCACTTTTAAGTATATTGATCATACAAAAAGAGTTTTTTCTCACAGTTCTTCGATCAGAAAAGGGAATAGATAGGATTAGAATTCAACATCTCTCTCAGTATTAAGGGTACATGAGATGTAGACCTACAGCTTACCATGGAATATGAACCATATTAGCTTTCTAAAGGAATCGAATCCAGGTCTGTCACGCTGAAGACGCAAACGCTAACCATATAGCCACTAGAGATGATCTCAAGAGAGAGAGAGAGAGAGAGAGAGAGAGGGTTACAATGAAAAAATGGTAAAGTGTCACAAGCTCTGTCTCTATTCGTGTTGTTTTGATCAGTAAATATGAGAACGAAAGCTTTGTTTAACTGTGATATTTGTATTTCCACTTTATTCTTCTCCACTTCAATTCATTTCGGCACATTGGACGCAATTTTCTCTGTTTCTTCTTTCATTAATTGGTTCCTTCTGCACACCTACACTTATTTATGTTATTAACGAGTAATTTATTTAATTATCGTCAAGAAACTAGTATAAAATACTTTTAGACTATAAAGCGGTATCGCAGCCTTTCATTATGCCAATAGTGGGATGTGGGGCTAGCAGCTGATAGCCAGTTTTTACTTTTTTTTGCGTCCATACCCTCTACCATCCTGGTCTGCCCTCTGCTGGTAGAGTGGAAAGCTTACTTTTTGGAGGCACCTCGTACAATCAACTTGCCTATAAAATTGAGAAGCCCACGATTTGCTGCAGAATGCTTACGGATCTGAACCATTGTCTAGCAAAAGTGCCTTTGGGTGATGTCAAACATTTTCGTTAGGACAAAGCATCGTGCGAGAAAACAGGATATCTAAATCACGAAGAGATGTAAAAACTGTAGGCTCCATGAGATCTTCCTGCTGACGACAGAGCCTCTGGGAAATGAGCAGAATCCTTGCCATCAATAAAGAGAATATTAGACCTATCATCTATGAAGATATGATTCAAAGAAACCTGTGCACTCCGAGTGATAACAGCCAAGTTGCAAAGAGTTTGTCAGCAGATTCATTCCATATATCCTCAAAACCATTGTCACCGAGGATGAAACATGGTGTTTAAAGTAAGATCTTTTTATTAACAGACGCTTGCTGACATGCGTCAAAACCAAAAAAGGTATATATACAAACGTCAGGAGCCAAGTGTTTGCTGATTCCATTGTGTATATATATATATATATATATATATATATATATATATATATATATATATATATATATATATATATATATACAAAGATCCCATTCACCACGAATTAGTTCCAGAATCCCAAACCATTAATGCAAGCTTACATCTAGAGACCAAGCATGTCTTAAGTAAATGATACATTTTAGGCCACAATCAATCAGTTCCGGCAATTGTAGTATTCTCCATGATAATGCTGCTACACACAATTGTGACACTATCAGCTGGGTTTTAGGAAAACATAAAAGGTCATTCTTGTCGACTATTCACTGTATTCACCAGATTAAGCTCCAGCAGACCACTTCTTGTTCTCGAAATTGAAACTCCACCTCAATTTCAACATGTGTAAGAATAATGAGGTAATCAATACTGCGATAACGAAAGAACTGAAGGTCATTGAAGAATAACAGCTTCCAACCGGTGTACCAACAAGTGTAGTTGGGCATATAGAGACGAAGTAACTATGTGGAAAGTTGAAGGTATATCACCTTTTCCGGGTAATATTTTTTATCTTATGAAAAGTTAGTTCGGAATCTTATTTTCCCTTTAAGTGTATCAGATAGTTGAGTATGAATGAGCAAATCTCAGTAAAGAAGCGATAATTACCTAAGTATTGCACAAACTAAATGGGATCCTAACTCTCACTCAATTTTAGGATTATTAACAGTTGTTTCTAATCATTTTTGAGCTGGGTGGAAAGAAATTATCAGTCTACTTCCTACTTTAATAATTTATTATTTCTACAAACCAATTAGGTAAGTGGACCGGAACCTAATTTCAGGCAAAATACTCAGTCAGACAAGAGAAGATATAAACTGCTTTTCATTCATCTTTTCCCAAAAAGAACTCCCTTGTGGTTATATGGTTACAGCATGTGCCTTTGGATGCGGTGTACCTAGATTCTATTCATGGTGGAAGCTCGTGTGGTTCAGATTCCACGCTAATCTGCAAGTCCAAGTCTTATATAGCCTCGCTGCTGAAGAGTGACGCTAAACTGCAAACCAACCAACTTATTTTAACCAAATTTATATCTATATTTATATCTACATCTCTAACAATTAATTAATTAATTAATTAATTAATTAATCTATCTATCTATCTATCTATCTATCTATTTATTTATTTATTTATTTATTTATTTATCTATCTAACTATCTATCTATATCTATTTATCTAATAAGTATCATATCCAGTTAATTGTTTGTTTGTTTGTTTGTTAAACTGACCTTTAATGGTTTCTGAATCTATGGGACGAATTCTGTTGGATTACGTGATAGGATTTAAACAAGCGGGAACGTTTTAGTAGAAATCATAGTGGATCATAGTGTAATTTTAGTCATATATATGAAAAAGAAATACGTTCACCTTGTTCATTCATTCAACTACTGTACATTAGCAAATGTCGAACATTTCCTCCTAAATACTGAAAAACCGTTGAAGGCCTATTTAAAAAACTGGAGATGGTAATGTCCTTTTCTAAATAAATAAATAAATAAATAAATTCCTCAAGTACAGTATTCCGTATTATTTCCATTTTCTGTGAGTTGAGTCTAGACTTACTGTAAAGAGAGAAGGGAAAGCTTCTAAGGTATGCATTTTTACATTACAAAAACATAGTGATTTTTTTTTTTTAAATCTGTAAGTTTTGCGTCAGTGGATCTCAAGATAAGACGGTTGCCCTGTATGGTTGCGGAACATGGCCGCTTACTCTGAGAGAAAAACGCAGATTGAAAGTATTTGAGAATAAAATCCAAGGACAAATGTTCGAACCCAAGAGGAACGAAAATGGGGATGGCGAAAACTTCATAACGAGGAACTGCATAGTTTAGACCGTATTTCAAACATTGTCAGGGTCATCAAATCTAGGAGGCTCAGGCCATGTAGCCAGAATGGAAGAAAATAGGAAAGTTTTCAAACTTTTAACTGGAAATTCAATCAGAAAACGTCCATTAGGAAGACCTAGATGGAGATGGCAGGACAATATTTAGATAGATTTAGCAGAAATGGGGATACAAAGCAAAAAACTGTATCTAAATGGCTAGAACCAGTTTGTGAATGCAGCATTGAACCTCTGGGTTCCACAGGCCATACAGTTAATTAGTTAGGAACTCAACATACCTTTACTTTAATACTCAGTTTTATCCCGTATTTCATTCTCAAATACTGTGTAAAAATGTAATTTTATAATTGTATAATAGACAATTGATATTATTTTCATTTTCATGAAATTGAGAAAATTTTATTTACTTTCACATTTCATTTATTTTGTATTATCTTTTTCTTTTCCCTTTCCCACTCTCCATTCACTTTTCCTATTCATTAAAACATTTAGTTTTCATTTTGCGTCATTGTCATTTTCCCATCCCATCCCATTTTATTTTTCCTTCTTTTATTCAAATTGATACTTCATTTTCTTCTATGATAAATGCATCCATCTTTTTTCTTTTACTTTATTATTATCCTGCATAACTTGCACATTTCATTTGCATCTCCAATAGACAGAATATAACAATATAATGGCTTTGCATGAGGAAAACGTGTTTCAATTAATGTAGGTAAAAGGGAAACCTAAAAAGAAAACAATAAAGCTAAATTATTCAGAATATAGTGGCATTTTGTTTGAAATTGAGAAATGTGATGAGCATAGTTTTTGTTCATTTTGGTAACAATCTACGTATCAATTAAGCAATTCTCGTATCACAAAAAAAAAACCTTTCTTACTGGTGTGGTGCTAGTGCATGCGCCTTTGGTGCACTTACATTAAATACCAGGTTCGATTCACGTTTGGACAGTATTAAAATTTCAACGTGTTAAAGTATGGTTTAGATTCCATGTTAAATTTTTAAGTCCAAGTCTCATATAGCCTCTGAGCTGGAATGTTACGCTATATTTCAACAAAGAAAAAAGCAAAGACCAGGAAACGAGTTCGATTTTATTTCTTACTCATGAAATGAAATATTTTTTTTTAAGTTTGATGTCCCAAGATTATGCCCTGAGGCTAAGGGAGACGGATGATCAAAGCTAATGAATGATAATGGAAGAATTGGGCAAATGACAATGTGAGAGGAAACGAAAGTACCCCGACAAAAATCCACGGACTCGATGGTGTCCACCACAAACTTTCTTAGCAGGGGATCGAACCAGCGACCCCACGCGCTCTCTTCTTGTTGAACGTAATGGTCTATTATACTATAGTTTATTACTATATGCGATATGTTCTTATATTGGGAAAATCGGTCTTAAGAATTTTTAATTAACTTTATCTGAGTAAAGAGAAGATTATTTTGTGAGAGCTTGAATAAAGAGTTGAGAAAAAGAGTCACAAAAAAGGCTCCGAAAAGGTATCCGCTTGTACTGTATGAGTCAGAAGCGTAGATATTACGCAAAAATGTGGGTGTAGAGAAGAAAGAAGCGAATTAGCTGGGTCGAGCAGAAAACGAATGACAGAGTATTAGAAATCGTAGAAGAGAAAATAACAATTTTAGAAATTATTATTAAGAAGGGGAAAACAAACTGGTTGGAACATTCGATAAGAAGGAACTGTATCATGAGGGACGTTGTAGAGGGTATGGTGGCAGGGAAAAGAGGGAAAAGATGAAGGAGACTACAATTAATGGATGATTTCGAAACAGAAAACTCGTACGTAAAGACGAAGAGGTTAGCGGAAGACCGTGGAGCATGGAAGCTTCTCACTTGCAGCAAATGACGTACCAAAAAGGGCATGATACCTATAATGATGATGATGATGATGGTCTGAGTAATTTTAAAGAATTATCTGATGGTTGCCATTGTCAGCTCAGCTTTCTTTGTTCTTTAATCGGTCTTTTCTCTCTATTCGGGGAGCCATAATAATTCAATAGTAGAAGCTCACCCTTGGTGCGAGAGGTCTCTGATTCGATCCCACATCATGTAAAGTAGGCAATGTCATGTCCTAGAGCTTTCTCGACGTTACCTCGTTTCCTTCCACATTCTAATTTCATCAATTCCTTTCATAATTATTAACTTATATCAGTCATCCGTATTCGTTAGTCTACATGGTATATTCGCTGTAGGTAAAACACATACCTATTTCAGTTTCTCTTGTATTGTTTCGTTGATTACACACAGCAAATAATTTTTCATCACTGCACAATTATGGAATTTGGAAATGTGGCCAAGTTAACTCAACAATTTTACCCGAAAGTTAAATAAAATAAGAGAATTGTTTTGCTTTATCTAGTTCGTGGATTTTCCACAAGATGTCATCTAGCTGACTTGGGATCAACTTTAAGGAGTAACAGGAAAGAGAGAGAGAAAAAGAGAGACCTCTAAAGAAGAAACCCAAGTGTTGTCGACAACTTTACTAAGTTTTGTCAGAAACCACTGCATACCTCTTAGAATGTACACAGACATACATATATACACACATACATACAGAGAAAGAGCGGAAAATCATTTGTGTTTTGTAATGTATTTCTTCAACTCTTCAGCTCGAGTTATTTGCATTCCTTGTCGTACCAAAACACTAAAAACCACAAATTTCTCACCAAAGGATTCTTCTCCCAGAAACAACAACATTCTACAACTACAAGGACTACTACTACTACTACAATCAAGTGTTCCCCCTTATTTTTCATACTCACTTGGAAAGAGGACTAAAACTCTCTGGTTGTGGAGCAGTTTTTACTCTTATTTATTTTATAAGAACTGTACACACACACACACACACATTCAGAAACAAATAACTAAACAACTATTTAGAAAGTTCTCTCAGCAATTCGTATAATTGACAAACTCCGTGAACATGTTTTCTAAGAAAAAAATAAGAGTGATTGTTTTGAAGACAGAAAAACAAAAAAGAAATAGGAAATTAACCTTAAGAACTTTAAGGTACAAGAAATCAAATACTTCTAAAGAGAAATGGCTTACGCAATGGTATAAACTTCCAAATAACTACATACATTTAAATTAGTAATGAGTTTATTATTATTATATCTAACTTCGTAATTTCTAAGAACCATGTAAGTTTCCTTTTTTCTTCTTCTTTTTTCTTATTCTTTACATTACTACTTCTCGAAGCGAAACAAATCCTAGCTTTCCCCTAAAAAAATAAAATAAAATAAAATAAATGTTCTTTCACTTCGAAAGTCAAAATCTTTTAACTATGCAAAAGTCTTTGAAGAACGAAATGAATTCTTTCAAGATTTAGCACGGTAATTTTCTTATGACAATTTTTAAGGTGAAGTAATTTTCTTCTTTAATAGTATTTTTTTTTTCAGAAAGCGAAATTTCACTGGAGCATGACACGTGAATGTATTACGTAAATACGTAATTACGTAAATATTTTTTGTGTTTCAGTTACATTCTAAATATATATAAATAATTACTGAGTTTGCAGAGTACCTATCCCCGTTTATAAGTTTCACTGTAACAACAGAAATTACTTCTTACTAGCAAGAGAAGCTTATTTTCACACAGGAAGAATAAGGTTGATGAAACAAGAATATGAGGAATGATTGAAAAAATGAATCATAAGACTACCACCTTGGCCAAGCATTTGAGAAATGATCCAACAAATGCATCAAAAGATTACGATCTTGCCCAATAATTATTTTTTGGATCAGGGCCCACAAAATTTTTGAACAGCCTCTAAATTGAGTTTTCGTATTTTGGGGGGAATAGGGACATGATACTGAGTTAAGTGATAGTTTGGGTTTGGTTACATCACATGTAGTTCTCCAGATATAAGGCGTACAAGAAACTTTTTGATTGAAATATATTGGATCTTTTGATGAATTTTTGTATCAGGGCCACAACATTTTTGAACGGCCCCGAAATCGAGTTTTGGTATTGTTTACCTGATAAGCACATCATACTGAGCTAAGTGATAGCTTAGGTCTGACTATACTATATGTAGTTCTCCAAATATAAAGACTACAAGATTTTTTTTTCTTTTTTGCCTGAAATATATTGGATCTTTTAATCGAACAATTGCGAGAAATACGATACTGTCGTCCAACGATGTATGCAACCTCAACCACCGGAAAACCCCTAGGGTTGCATACCGTACAGGTAACATGGTTCACTGTACAATGCACATACACGGTGTATACGTACTATAAATTTTACCTTCTTATTTCCCCATATCGATTCGAAAATCAAAACCAAAATGGCTTCGTATGCTATTAGATCTGAAGAAGATTTATTTGTGTAGAACATGTAGTGTCTCTAGTGACTTCTTCGCTATACCAAATTTAATGGCAGACACACAAACACATTATATCATTTATTAGTAAAACTTCGTATCATTATTAACTATATAACTAACGTTTAGTTACAGTAGATAGCAAATACAGTTAATATTCTACATGAAACTTTTTGTTTACGTTCAACCCTTCTTCTCACTGTGCATTACACGTTAAATTACACAGTTAATTACAAGTTTCACAGTTAATTACAAGCTCTGAATGGTTACGTTTAACTATTTTCAGTTTGCTTATCAACTACTTCAAACTTTATACCACATTTATACAATTATTGAAGGATCTTTGTTATATATTCAAGTGATATCGCAGATAACGACATCTGTTAGTGCCAGACATGAAAGTGACAGCCCAAATAGAAACATACATTAGCATTGGGATTATTAGGGTTGTTCATGACTAGGATTAGTGTGACGAATACCAGTCTGCTTATCGTAAATTATCAGGATTTTATAATAGCTTATATTTTAATATATTTATACGCAAATGCTAACACTGTTACTTATCTTAGTCGCAGAGTATATGAAGAACAAATATGCTATACTGCATTCCACTGAAAAAACAATTTCTGATTCACAACGAAATAACATGTTGTATTCAGGGGTAAAAGTGTATCTGAAAAGTTAGGGGGACGCATGACGTCACGCCGTGCCCCTTGCCCATTGTATTTTTTAGAAAGTGAGGTGACGGGGCACAGATATTTTCGGAGACGACGTCCCCCTGCGTTCCCCCTCACTTTTACCCCTGCTTGTACTAATACTTTAATGAACTTCTTCAATAGATCTATAATACTAGTTCGTTTGATTTCTATGCATTTTGTGGTAAATTATCAACGAAGACTGAGATATTTATGAGATTATCTTTACTGGCATAAATTTATCACGGTTAGTAAAGTCATTGCCTCCAGAAAAAAAAACAGTAAACATCCATCAGTGTATCTTACATATTAATGCAGTTCTCTATTGTAGATGGCTAACTCGTCAATGGAATTTGTTGAAATGTACAGTACTGAAATCACACTGGATTATTATCAATAGAGTGGGACAACTTCCCGTACATCACTTGACAATATGGTCGTGATTGAAAGTTTTATTTTTTTAAAACAAGTTATTTCAAAGGGGTTGTGGCCGCGAGGTCTCCGAATCTGACAAGACTTGACTTTTTTTCTATTTGGGCTGCTTGAAGGGACTTACGAACTGAAACAACCTAACAACCTTGGAAGTGTTGATAAAGCACAAAACAATTGAAACTGCGAACATTATGCAGCAGGCCGGTAACCAGCCCAAAAATGTAGGGGGGCGGCTGAAGTTAGGGGGGGCAAATGAATGATTTTTACCAATTAATCTTTCAATAACACTTGCACCAGTAAACTCGATTTGACACTTCCAACCCTCTACATATTGGCCAAAACTAATAGTGATCCGTCAAGTAGTACTTGAGAATATCTGTCTCTCGGACGGACAGACAGACATACTGACAGACAGGGTAAATATATATAGAAGTTTCGGTAAACAAAATTTCTTAAAAAGAAAACAGAGTGTCTCTACTTTTATTTTACCAGTTTTACTCGGGTAGCTATCGACATGTAGATGGATGAATGTACGGGTAGAGTTTTTCTCTGAGATTTACCAGGGAGTACAAGGGCTCATTAGTATTGCGCTCCCTCCTTGCAGGGATCTCTGGTTCGATCCTAGGCTATCCAACTTTATGGTGGATAACATCCTGTCCGTAGATTTATTCACGGTCGCCCTAACAGCACAATTACATAGCAGGCATATGCCTATCATGTACCCTTAGGTACATGGGAATGTGTCCAATATGTACCTTATGTACCTCTGAGAGATAAATCACATGGATGGCAAGTGATAGTCACAGTCTATGTCCGCCCCTAGGCACATACCTGACATGTACCTGGGGGAACGTGCCTAGTATGTTCTAGAAACGTTCCCCATGCCTTAAGCTAAATGAACCACAAAATTACTCCCCCAAAATATGTTAATTCGCCTATAATGCGTGATGTGTTTACATTAAGGTGAGTCTAAAAACACACTTTAAACAAGTAAAAACAACATGTACTCCAAGGTGAACGCGAACCACCAACATTTGAATTACTAGCCGCGTAATCTACCTACTTGGCCACGGAGGCGATGAAGAGAAGGTCACTTGGAAGGGGATAAATTTTTGAGATCTTTTGAATTTGGCTAATCAGAGTGCTCCTTTAACAGCGTATACTCTACGATAACCGTTTGGGAGCAGATAAAATCTGCTCGCCATGTAATTTTAGAGCAAAATGATGTGTGTCTATTTACTTTATTTCATGGTTCTTCCATATACACTTTCAAATGATCGGCGACAATTGCCATGTAATAAAGTTGATGTACTTGTTGTTTCTAGTAAACAATCGCTTAGAAAATGAAGCAATAAATGCATCAAATGTGGGAGATGAAATTAGAACATCTAAATGCCGCATGCCTAGCATATCTTGTGTTGTTATGGTATCTGAAACAGTATCTACCTAAAGGACTACCTAGGACGTACAGATATATGTCCCAAGTGACGACATAAAAATAAATGACTGTTAGAGTGCGAATCTGAGCCAGGTATATAAACGCTCTATTTGTGGTACATAGTTGCAAATATCAATTAGGTTTAACAAGTATCTAAAACTGTAAATAGCTGAAGTACATACTTAGCACATGAATATCATATGTCCCAAGTGTCGAGTACCTAAAAAGTAGTTGGGACACCTAAAGAATACATGCCTAGCACATCTTGTACTTTTAGGGTGGTTCTCTCGTATCCTTCTACATTCGCATTCTACTAATTCTTTCATAATTATTCACTTTCACCATCATCTCTGAGCTTGATTCATAACTTGATTCATAACTTTGATATGTGTGAGTTTTCTCTGGGTTTTCCCGTTTTCTTCCACTTTCTTCCTTCCACTATTTCATTCATTTCTCATTATCCCATCTCCTTTCGCCCACACATCATAACTGTGGAACGTAAAACTCAAAGATTCCATTTCATTTCATTTCGATTCATAACTTTTGACTCTACACCCTGACCAGAATTGATGGGCATCTATCACGTAGTCCATCTCCTTTATCTTAAAGATAGTGGAACGAAAAATTAGAAAATCGGTTTCATTTCGTAAGATTTGCTTTATTTACTTAAAACATAGTTTGAAGGACCAAAAAATGTTGGAAATAAAGAAGGAAAGTTGTCTTTAAAATGTAATATTGTAGAAAATTTCGTTGCTGATACCTTCCTTTCGTTCACAGTATGATGAAGAGTTATTATCCGGTACTATAAAATGTAAATAATCTACAAGCCCAATTATATTGTATGATCAAATTTATATCAGTATTACACAAATATTCCAAGTTCCCCTGACCTACCTACAACCTGCATAAGCGTTATGTTAATTTGGTTGCATACGGAGCAGGGGTTGAGACAAATAGCTCAATTATAAACATCGTTAACAAACTCAAGTAACACGTATTTACGTTGAAAGTTTGCATAATTGATCGAACTCCTTTCTTTCTTTCTTTTTCTAATTTTGGTATCATCTATTCCATAAGACACAACTACATAATTAACTAATTTTCTTGTGATTTCTGAGAAATGAAACTTTAACATTCTATATACGTAGCTCTATGATCGCAAATTGACTTTTTGACTTGTTGGGAACACATACATTATTTATCGAAGTGCATGAGCTCGTATTTGTGAGTGTGGAACATACAATATTTAAACAAATCTGTGTTTTCGTTTTAACAAAATGTTACTCTACAAAACTCAAACTACGCAAATACATTCATTATAAATAATTTGATCATGGCTCTTTTCCTGGTATTTATTAGTTTTACCAGAATGGTTTTAAAAATTTTTACTAATTAATTGCAAAATAGCAAAACCACATCCATATAATTACATTCCCTTCTTGCACAGAGAAATGGTAAATAATTTCGCTTTTAATGTTATATTCCATTAAAGCTGACAAAGCTTTGAGTGTTATTAGTGTTATCAATCGTTGTGAATCCGAATCGACTTTATTAATAATTTCGATTCTGTGTTATCTCTTGCCCTCAGAGTTGGAAAAAGTAAAATGCAGTACATTTCTGAATCCAAGATACTTCGAATCCAAAACAATCCTATTTTTTAAACAAAGGGTAACGGAGAAAGACATCCACAGCAGATATTGGCTATATTTTAAGAAGTTACTCTAAAACTATACTAAAAGTCAAATCAGATAAGGCTTCTCTTAGTCTTCCTCACTGAATCTGCGAACGTTCACAGATAAAACGATAAGAGAGAAAGAGAATAAACTTGAGGCTTAACAGAAGCTCGTAATTTTGTTTAGTAAATAAAAAATTCCAATCATACGTCGTAAGTCGTGGAAATGAAACGATCTCATATTTTTCGGCACGAAATTACTGCCAGAAAAATTCGTCATGGATTCAGAAATATACAGGCTTACTCATCATAAACCAAGAAGACTGCCAGACTATGTATACTTGCTATATCAGCTTGTAGAAAGTTATGTCGGGCTAGAAAATTTCAGACTTGGGCAAACACGGTTAGCACTGTTAGTTTTTAATCTGAAATCTTTATGCAATTATAATCATCCACATATCACAGAGATGTACCTTGGACCTCCAATGGAAGTCAATTTCGGAATATCTGACGTTTTCCCATTCTTGGCAATAGTCATTTCGTACGTCCCGTAGACATTCTGCGTGTAACGTAGAGATCCTGTCAAAATTCAGATTTCTGCTTAGATCTGGGAAACGGAACTTCCTGTGGGATATTTCTGGACTTTTCTGAGATAATCATAAAACGACTACCAGACATCGAAATATTGTCCCATGAGAACCACACACTATTTCCACTATCCTTAAAGTTTCTACTGTGATCCTGAATGTCCTGAATTTGTCAGTACTGGACTGCAAAAATACTGGACCCAACCTTACTGTAGTTATAGCAGTCAGAGTGGAGATACTTTTTCTGCTGACTGACAATAACATATCAAAATTACCTGTTTTGCCTACCAATTAAGAGGTGAAGAATTAACAGTGGTTTAGGAAATTAAATAGTATAGAATGTATTATATTTTTGTGTTATAGATATGATTCCCAATACGAAACTTGACTTCTATGGTTGCTTATTGACGTGTAAGAATTTACATTAGCTATATAGTTGATGTTGATTTCTTCAGGAATGGATCACTAAAATTGGACTCTGAACTTCCATAAGAGAAAGCACTATGTTTACATTTTGCACTTTAAAAAACGTGACTAGACACTGTTTTCTGCCTTTGTTCTACTAGACCAGCAATAAGTTACAATAACTTGATCACACAATGATCATTCCAATGATGCGTATAAAGAACTTATCTGATAGCTATTGTAACTTTCTTTCTGTTCAGAGTAAAAACATAAATACATATTGCTACTTTACCTATAAACAAGGTATAATGAATCACTGAAAGCAGGTTTTTATCACATTCTCTTGCCAACGCCCCCCCCCCCTACGTAATTATGGTTTGCAATAAGCTTTCTGATTATTGCTGCTTCTCTCTTACAGTTATATATGTGCATAGCCTTAATTTAAATTGTATTTAAATATTTAGTTTTTGTTGGATTTGTAATTTTATTGTATTTCAATATACTGTTTACTTACAAATTTTAACTCCCTTTTGTTTCAATTGTTTCTTTAAACGATTCTTAAATAGTTTAAAATTCTCTATATGTTTTGCTGTTGTTCATAATAAGTATGGACATAGAATTATGTTTATCAAAATAATTAAAAATCTCTCTCTCTTCTTTTTCTTTTTTAAAAAAAATCTGCTATTAGATCCTAAATGAGGTGGTGTACGTACAAAGAGCACACAAACTTATGTGCCATTTTTACGCAGATTGCAAATTCTTATTCTCCTGTATCTAAGGTTTCAGTGGTGTCAGTTTGATGTCAACGTCTCAAAAATTTAAGCTTGTAAACCTGTTTGAAGTCGACGATGTTATATGCTTTCTCATGTAACAGGTGGTCCAAATAAAAATTTTCTGATGACTAACTTTACTCTTTGGTTTGCAAGAGGATGTGCTTCAACTTTTTTCCGATCAGAGGGCATGGTCTCTTCCCAGTGCTACCGATATTTTGATCTAATCAGAAAGAAAACTTTACAAAAGGAGTTGATTGGTAATTAAAAGCCTTATCCAACTGACATGATGTTGTGAAGTGAAATCCCATGAACTTTTGAAGTTGTTACGAAAGCAGAGCTTTTACATGACTTGGAGCCTTTTCTCAACAGTTTCTTTTTGAAAAAGAAACGTCTCAAAAAAGAAGTTTCAATTTATTCTAATGAAATATGTTATCATCAAATCATTACACAGTCATATATTGCTGTGTTCTAAAACTTACCTTGGACAATATAATATGCTTACTTATAGAGGATCTAATCAGGATATTGGAAATGTTCGCAGCGTAAGAACTACCTGGTGTCCTTACACCAAAGTGAATCAATTAAAAGTCATTAATGTTACAAGTTTGTATCCTTTTCACAGCAAGACGATATTGACTTCACTGAACATATGATTTCACAATCTCAGTGACTTTCAGTTTCAATACATTTGGAGAAATGAAGGTAGTTTCTGAAACTTTAATATGGCTTTCAATTATCATTTCTGTACTAGAAAAAATGTTCTGCGTAAAAAAGGCACATAAACATACTGCACATTTGTATGTATTAGGCATTCATATACAAGTGTAATACAGTGTTATTAGGAAATTACGTTTTACAGAGGATGTATATTCTATGCGGTTTGTTGCCAACGCAGTACCCGTTATTTTTTGACAGCATTCAGTATTACCACATTCTTTCAGCGTTTACTAGAAACACAGTTTACTCCTATGTGTCATTTTACGTAGGCCGCCTCAATTGCATTTATCTTTTTCATCTTCGTTCGCGACTCCTACGGATTCATCTCGCGAATCCCCAGTTGAGAAACTCTGATCTAAAGGAAATAAAGAGTTTATTTGATACATTTTATGAATTACTTGATACACTGGGTAAAAAAACATATGTGGCGTACGTAAAAACATAAGTTGCATGTGTAAACCTGTAGTTTTTGGACTTAACGTACAACAAACGTATAACTGAAAAAAATATATATTTAATACGTACTTTGAAAGTACGTGTTCTGAATAAACGTACTTTCTGTATGAACGAAAGAACTATATATAGGCGGCCAGGATCTCACATACAGATGGACGCATGTTACATATAGTTGACGTATGTAACATACTTATATGTATGTAATATACGGAAGACTGTTAGATGTCATACATCCTGCAACGGCATGATATAACATCTAAGTGGGAAAACTATGTGGCATACTCATAACGTATAATTCGTACCGATTTCCTTAATAAACATAAGGATTCTGTATATTTGTATAATATATCGCTGTCCGGATAACAGATTTTTTTCGGTGTAGTATTCGTTGACGCTGAGCGTTCCTATTCAACATTAAAGCTATATGAGAAGCAATTCGAGTTAAAATCCAAACCATTGTATTGAGCTCAATTTTCTATGGTTAGGTCAAAGGCGTGTGTACCGTACTTGGCAATAGACAGACAGAGAGGGCTAATTTTCTCTAAATAAAATGACATTACATAGTTTAAGCAAGGAGTTCTACCATATCTATAAGCAAGATACGAGTATAATAGTTCATATTAAAAACTCGAAGTACTTAACTTATGACTTCAGTAATTCTATCTTATAAAACGACAATATATAGTTCTATAGTACCTAAAAATCATGAAGTTATACAATAGGAAGTTATAATAACTGTTATAAAAGAAACAAAGAAGTTATCTAACATTATTTGGTTTTTCTCCGTTAAAATTACAAATATGTAATTATAATGTCTATATATAAGGAGTTCTGCAGTATCTGTTCAGAGCATGATAATTAATACTAAAAGAAAAATAATTTATCTGATAATTTTTTATTCTTTCTGATAAAAATACAATACGTACTTTCAAAGTATCTAAAACTAAAGAGTTCTATATTATCTATATGCAAGATATAATAATTAATATAATGAAAATACAAAATTCATAACTTTCGTAAGTTTCTCGAATAAAATGACTATACATAGTTCTATAATATAGAAAGTTCTACGATGAAGACCAAACTAAAAGAACTTGTATAAAGGAAACAAAGAACTTATTTGATAACATTCTTAACTTTCTCGAATAAAATGACAATATGTAGTTCTATAATATAGGAAAGCAAGGAGTGCTATAATATCTATAAGCAAGGTTTAATAATTAATTTAAAATAAACAAACAACGTATATCTTATGTAATTTTCTCTCACAAAATGAAATTTAATCTCTTAGTTTTACATTCCATGATTCCGCCCGTTAGGCTAACGGAGACGATGATTAAAGCAAATGAATAATGGTGAAAGAGTTGGTAGAATAAGAAAGTGAGAGAAAATAGGAGTACTCTGAGATAACCCATGGACATGATGCTATCTACCATAAACTTACTTAGCCGAGAATGAGAAAGTAAAGGAGAATAGGAGTACTCTGAGATAACCCATGGACATGATGCTATCCACCATAAACTTACTTAGCCGAGAATGAGAAAGAGAGAAAACAGGAGTACTCTGAGATAACCCATGGACATGATGCTATCCACCATAAACTTACTTAGCCGAGAATGAGAAAGTGAGAGAAAACAGGAGTACTCTGAGATAACCCATGGACATGATGCTATCTACCATAAACTTACTTAGCCGAGAATGAGAAAGTAGGAGAGAATAGGAGTACTCTGAGATAACCCATGGACATGATGCTATCCACCATAAACTTACTTAGCCGAGAATGAGAAAGAGAGAAAACAGGAGTACTCTGAGATAACCCATGGACATGATGCTATCCACTATAAACTTACTTAGCCGAGAATGAGAAAGTGGGAGAAAACAGGAGTACTCTGAGATAACCCATGGACATGATGCTATCCACCATAAACTTACTTAGCCGGGAAATCTAACAAAATGCTAATACGCACTTGTTTCCCTAATAATGTCTAAAAAAAACGTTAGTTCTATAATGGCTAAAAACAAAGTATAATAATTAATTTAAAAGAATGAATGAGCTTGCCTGATAACATTTGTAATTTTCTCTGATAAAAAGAACAATATGCAGTTCTACGATCCATATAAACAGGGAGCTCTAGAATATATATTGATATAGTATAATTGATAATATATAATAAAAACAAAGAGAACTTATAATTTTCTGTAATAAAATGATAACACGAAATTCTATAGTATCTAAAAGAAAAGAGTTCTAGAATATCTTTATTCAAAATACAATTGTTAATATGAAAGAAAAAACTTATCTGATAACTTTTGTTATTTTCTCTAATAAAACAATAATACGTAGTAGTTCTATAGTATCTACCAGTAAGGAGTTCGATAATATCTATAAACAAGGTTAAAAATTAACTTAAAATAAACAAAGAACTTACCTGATAGTTTATGTAGGTATACGATTCACGTTTAAAAAAAGCAAAGAACTTATCCGATAACTTTTGTAGTTTTTCTGACAAAGTATTAATTCGTATTCCTATAACATCTATAGGCAACGAGTTCTACAGTATACATATATAACCTAAGTATAATTATTCATTTAAAATAAACAAAGGACTTACCTGATAAGTTTCGAATGAAATTTACTAGTATATCTACAAGTATGGTATGATCATTCACATAACGGAAACAAAGAACTTTCTAATTTTGTGTAATAAAATAAAATGAAAAGTTTACCCGTAGTTCGACAATTTCTATAAAGCAAAGGATGATAATTCGCGGAAAGGAAACAAAGCACTTTGCTCATAGCTTTTCTAATTTTCCTATGATAAACGAACAATACGATTCTATAATTCCTATAAACAACTAGCTATAGAATATCTATTGACATGCTGTAATAATTAATATTAAAACACAAAGAACTTATTTTATAATTCTTATAATGTTCTATAATAAAACAATAACACAAAATCCTACAGTATTTAAAGAAAAGGAGTTTCAGAATATGTTTATTCAAGATACAATTGTTAGTATGAAAGAAACAAAGAACTTTGATAACTTTTGTTATTTTCTCTAATAAAATAATAATACGTAGTGGTTCTATAGTATCTACGAGCATGGAGTTCGATAATATCAACAAACAAGGTTAATAATTAATTTAAAATAAAAATACTTATCTGATAGTTAATGGAGGTATACAATTAACGTAAAGAAAGCAAAGAACTTATCCGATAACTTTTGTAGTTTTTCTATTTTTAATTCGTATTTCTATAATATCTATAGACAACGAGTTCTACAGTATATATAACCTAAGTATAATCATACATTTAAAATAAACAAAGAACTTACCTCATAAGTTTTGAATGAAAAGTTACTAGTATTTCTACAATATCTATAAGCATGGTATGATTATTCGCATAACGGAAACAAAGAACTTTTTAATTTTGTGTAATAAAATAAAATGAAAAGTTTACCCGTAGTTTGAAAATGTGTATAAAGGAAAGGATGATAATTCGCGGAAAGGAAACAAAGCACTCTGCTGATAGCTTTTGTAATTTTCTGAGATAAAATGAAACTAGGTTCAGGAAATTGAAAACAGAGGGAGCTAGTCTCTAACTACTAACTACATCGTTGTAACACCACATTGACTCAATTTTCTCATGTTAGCAAATAACAGGTAAAAGAAACACGTTATTTTATCACGAACGAAGAAGATAGTGGGAGAAGGCAAGGGGAGAAAAATCCTTATGTATTTCCATCTGTCTCTGCATTTTTCACCTTAATACATTACGAAAACAGTGCTTGTTGATTTTTCTTCCACTCTCGCCTGGAGAAGGGAAACACAACTTCTCATTCTGCATCACGTCACCTTTCCTTTCGTCTTCCAAAAACAGAGAATCTAATCAATTCATGCAGCCACTCACTCGCTTTGAAAGAGGAAGATATAGTTTCTGTTCTCTCTCTGTTTTTCGTTATGACAGTTTAAAACAAAATTTCAAGCAAAGATTGAAGGAGCAAATTAGAAAATTATTTCATATTCTTTTATTTTCGTATATTATATCTCAATAGAAATTAAATATGATATTTCTGAATTTGAGCATAAGTTTGACGTTAAAGATACGTCAGGAAGCAAATATTTGTTATTTTTACTGTATAACAAAGTTCAAGCATCTACTCTCAATTGCGTAGTTAAATAATAATCTTTTGTTTAGATTGTTTGCTTTCTACTAGAAATAATTTTACTAAAAAAATAACAATAATAATAAATATAAAAGGAACCAAAAACTTCTGTAATTCTTTCTGATAAAATTGCAAGTAGTTTTATAATACCTATATGTAAGGTATAATAATCAATATACGTAAAGCACTGGCGCAAATCCCTGGAAGATGAGGGGACATGTCCCCCCAACTGTTCGATTTGAAATGTCATTTTCATCTACATTGTAGATGAGGATCATCGTGGATGCCTAGCAGAAACATATCAATTATAAACATGCACGTATTCAGATTTCAGAATGTGTTCACAGCACTGATTTGCAATAATAATATGTACCACTACTTCATCTGTATCGCGTGATATATAATATAAAACAGGTTCACCTCAGAAATCAGATTCATCTACCGTCATACGAGTCTCATTACACCCCTCCCCCTCCGGAATAAGCCTCAAATCTGATCGCTTCCCAAAATTGAAGACAACTCTGTTCCCCTGATCCTCCACAGCATGGTTTTGAATTTTATAAATATTTTGAACATCGCTTAAAAAATATGGGAACGGTCTTACCCGTCCCTCGCAATATTGAAGACCGATTTGCGCCGCTGATATAAAGGAAACAAAGAACTTATCTACTAACTTCTGTAACTTTCTCTGATAAAATGACAATTCGTAGTTCTATAGTATCTATAAACAAAGAGTTCTACAGTACCTATAAGCAAGGTGTAATTATTCAAGTAAAGGAAACAAAGTTGTCGGATTAGTTTTATAATTTTATCTGATAAAATTATAGTGTCAGTTATACAATTTTAATAAGCAAGGAGCTCTATAAGATCTATAACTAAGGTAAAATAACTCATGTAAAGGAAACAAGGAACTTATTTGATAACTTCTCTAACTTTCTCTGATAAAATGACGATACATAGTTCTATAGTATATATAAACAAAGAGTTCTACAGTACCTATAAGCAAAATGTAATTATTTATAAAAAGGGAACAAAGAAGTTGTCCGATAAGTTTTATTATTTTCTCTGATAAAATTACAATTTAGTTATATAATTTTAATAAGCAAGGAGCTCTATAATATTTATAACGAAGGTAAACTGACTCATGTAAAGGAAACAAGGAACTTAGTTAACTTCTGTAGCTTTCTCTGATAAAATAACAGTATGTAATTCCGTTACATTTAAAGAAAAATCTCAGCACTATCGAAAAGCGCGTTATAATAATTATTATTATTATTAATTCTTTAACTTAGCGCACATGCTTACATTCATAATATCTACAGTCAAGTAAAACAAAATGTGAACACTCAGTTATGTTTAGAAATCTCACTTCACTTATACCTGGGGAGAGATAAAATTTCATCATACACAGTAAGAAATGGTTGTTTTAATTCAACTCAATTTTAACACAGGGCAGTGGTTCCAGCGTGACTACCACTATGCGGTGTTAATTCAACACAGACCCCGCGATGTTAAAGTTTAACACAGGGGTGCGTTACGTTTTTAATACAACCGGTGTTGAGCGGTGTTAAATTGAGATCTGTGTTAGTATTTTCGGTGTCGATTCGACACCATATCAGAGTCGGTAATGTGGGGAAAACTGTTGAGAGTTACTTGTGGTGGTGTTGCGTGTTAATTATTTAGTGCTAATATTGCACTATGTCATGTATCAATATAACATAGTCCCTGTGTTATTTCAACATCATTTTCTTATTTCAACACACAATCTGTGTCATAATTCAAGGACAACGCCGTTTCAGTAACACCGTTATGGTGTTAATTCAACACTCCTCTGTGTTAAAATTCAAGGTCAGACCACTATATTAACACCGTTTTTGGTGTTAGTTCGATTCCACTTCTGTGTTACTACGACAACTATTTAACCCTTAACAGTTCACTACCTTTGAAAATTATCAAAAAATTATGATATTTGCAGTATGTCGTCTATTTAGTTTGTAGATCATTTGAAAGTAGTTTTCTAAATTTTCTCGCCAATAGTTTTCGAGAATTGAGTTGTATCCAAATGGTTACTTTGCACGGTTTTCCGTAAAGTGATTTTTGAGTACTTGTAGCCATATAGTAATAAAGAAAAGTAGTCTCATAAGAAAGGAAAATTAAAGGAAACATGGTAAGAATTGTTTACTTTATAGGATTTAATATCTAAATCTAGAACATTAATTTATAAGAAAATGTAAGGTACTATCTATGAGTCCACATAGAAAAAATATCATTTACATTTCGCTGAAAATACAGATTGAATAAATATGATATTCAAATATATGCGTAGTTTTGTAGAATATTCTTTTTTATTTCATTTTTTATATTTTTAAATTTGAATGCATCAACGTAGTGTAACAATGACTTAGGGGTCTAGAAAGGATATCAATTACGAAGTGACAAAAACATTCCTTATCGTGATACATATACTTACAGATGGAACCGCATAAAGGAATTCTTTAGTGAGCTTGTAACTCCCGACTTACACAAACGGCATCTTCCCTTAGATGTGTAGATTGGTCAGTGAACAACAAAATCTTTCCTTGTATCATCACATGGTCACGTACCAACAGGTCGACATATTTTCACTTGACGTTCGCCCAAGCTTTCTAAAGATGGTCTCTCTTGTTTAGGCTTTCTGTATGATACTAGTGCAGATGCAGTATCAGCCCGAAACACTTTCTAGCATGTACCCAAAAATTCTACGACACCATCGTTTTGATTTCATTGGTGTACGGCAGAGTTCTATGAGCATGTTTGACTTGTCTACACTTCTCATGTGTTTGCCTCAGAAGATAAGAAAAGATCTTATCTTCTACCTCCTAAACGATTTTGTCTCATTGTTGGAAGAGTTGAGATTTTCATTACATCCATCAAACATTGCATTAATTTCACACTTGTAAAAAGTTATCAATGTACACGACTAAAAACTAGACTCCTCTCTCTTGAATGAGGACGGTGATTTCCCATAATTTTTCAGCAAGACGGAGCTCCACCTCACTATGCGTTATGTTCACGCCAATGGTTCGATAGACCATTTCCGGGACATTGGAATGGGCGACGGAGACGGATAGAGTGGACCAGATTTTACGCCACTAGAGCTCTTCCTCTGCTGTCATCTGAGAAACCTTATTTATCAAGAACCCATCCATGATATCCACCATCTGATGCAGAGAATTTTGCAATGTGAAACCGTTGACATGCGTTGCGAATCCATGCGGATTAGCAGAGGCGCTTCGCAGTTTGTCTTGCTCAAGAAGGATAGCACATAGAGCAAAAAAATGCTGTAATACCAAATTTTAACACTTTGTGACAAAATAACTTCTGAACCAATAACGGTAAGTGAAATAGTCTGTATCACTGTATCCTTGAAATTGAGGTCGTGTCAAATGATACCCCACATATCCTCTTCCATTTTAAAAATCCAAAGTTGGATCCAAGATTACGGCTTCCAAGATGGTCGCCAGGGCAACCATGTCAAACAATATGGTCCATGACAAGATGTTCCTGTGCTACAGGAGTCTTAGCTGACTGATGCCTCACTCTGTACTATATCTCAGGTATATAATCTGGACCTGAATCACTGAAAGTAAGATCAGGTTCTGAATCCGAGGTTCCGAAATCCGATAGATTAGAAGAGAAAGAGATCACTACTATTGGTTTTATGCTTAGTTTCCTTCCATAGGATATATCAACGGAGGTAAGTTCTTCATCCATTTTTGACGAAACACAGTCACCTGCAAAAATGTAAATAGCCTATCACAATATTTCTCCTTTGCATCTGACATGAGATTTCACAGTAAAACTTATTTATTCACACATATACATTTAGATATATATATCCCATACTGAGCCTCTGTATGAAATTTAAAATTTGACTAATAAACAGAGTACTATGTTTATTTTTCACGTTAGATTTTCTATAAAAACATCAAAAGATACATCAATATAAGCTAGCCCAATTTTGTATTTTTTCCTGTACAAAGTATCCGTTTGATCCGTTAGCGAACAATGTAACCGAATGGTTACATAGTATATTTTTATCATAAATAGTAATCAATTTTTGACATTATGCCGTTTTCATACTTGCACATTGTTGGGCAATGACATATAAACAAGAACATATCGAGAAAAATAAAAACATAAACTGGTTACCTTCAGTATTTAATATTTTCTGTCTGCTTGCAGCACTGCTTGCAAAACAACAACATATCCACACACTACTTCCCGCATAAAAATTACCAAGAGTTGTCATAAGGGGGTAATAGCTGCTCTCCCATCGCAGAAAGTATGTACACAAATAACTACAACGAACAATACCGAAATATAACACTCTTCAACCCAATAGGCAAAATCAAAAAATATGTAACCAAATTGTTACGAAAACTCGTTAAGGGTTAAATGTTGAAATAACTCCGTGTGCGATGTTGATGTAACCATTTTTCTGTGTTGGAAAAGCTTGTGGTGTGCATGCTTACAGAAGATTCTAATTTTAAAATAAGAATAGTAAACTACAGAACACTTCATTTAGAAAATCTTCACTTTTTTTTTTTTTTTTTTTTTTTTTTTTTTTGGTCGTCCTTCGCAACATTTATTGTGAAGTATTTCTTGATGGATCACACAACCTTCACCAACATCTTATTCAAGAATGATAGGAAACTCTTACCTATATCCTTATAGTATGTTTGCCTCTTAATCGTGTTTCTACTTGTTTTCCTCCATTTTTGAAACCGTCCTCGGTGTTAACTGGTAAGCTCTAGTACATTGTAGAAATGCTACCGTAATGCGGTGTTGTTTCTCGCTGTTGACGTATTTCTTCAGAAATATTATGTTGAGCGGTGTAAAACAATTGAGAACACATCGCGCGGTTTGCACGTTGAAAAACGATACGATTTCTTATAATTCGGAGTTCGTGTGCAGTATCTCAAAGTGATGAACGTTATTGCTATATTGTGAAACAACTGAAAGCAATTAGAATTTCAATTATTGAACTATTCGAATCATTCTTAAAATCAAATTATTTTAAATCTTATTTAATTCATTAATTCAGCTTTACAGAGCATTTGATTGTACATGTACATTCTCAGAGAAGTATTTGTAGAATTATTATATTGACTTCATCATTGTGTAAATTAGCCAATACATAAAAAAAAATAGTATTCTTTTGTTACCACTCTGCATTTCTTTAGACTGCACGAGAATTCTAGTTGAATGATCTTCAGCGTCAATGTTCTTTCTTAACAAAACTATTGGAGACACGTTTCAAGTTTGTAGTCGTGGACAAGCAACCGAGTGTTGACCAGAAGCAGGAGAACAGCCCAGACTCCAGGCCTACGCGGAAACTGAGAAGCTGAAGGTTTAACACAGCAGAAATAGTCTATGATGGAAACTCAGGCCACCATCCAGCAATTGTCATCAATGCACTTCACAAATCCATTCATCTTCCCTGGCAGATTTGACGCGATAAGAACCCAGTGTTCAACTCCATTTGGTTTCTCCAATTGCCAGTCAAGTGGACAATATTCCAAGGAGTATATCCATCATTCTTCACGACTACAACATCATCAAGAACCAAGAACTAAGGGCAAGTACTCATTCGATACTCGTGTTAAATCCCCTTCTTCTTATCCTCTTTTACCTTCCATCTAATCTAGTTATCATTCTGTTAATTTGGAATAGTTGAATTTTATTTATGCACTAAAGCATAACCTCTCATTATTACAGTTGCGTGTGAGTTGTTAGTTCTCATTTCCATCTATGAACATTCCCTAATCTAAGAGTCTCAGATAATTTATTGTTGAACTATAGACTAATATTAGAGCTAATAGGCCTGACAACCCGCATTGACATATTTGCTACACATTTTAGGAAATAAGACCCAATTGAAAAAAGCATTACAATTCCTTATAATTGAATTCTTTGTTCTTTTAAAAATATTTAAAGAAAATTAAGGTTACTTAAAATTTGGAATTTCCAGCTCTTTGTGAAATATTGATAATGGAGATACTCTTTCTCCATCTTCTGTGGTTGAGTTCAATGGAGTTTGAGTGATTGAGAACACTTATTTATTGAATAAACCGCCTGTTAGTCGAGAGTGTGTATATGTATGTGTTAGTGCTTCTATTGAAGATTATGTACTAAACGTGAAACAAGTGTCGATAACTAATATTACAAAAAAAAAAAAAAAAAGAAAGAAAGAAAGAAAAAGAAAGAAAGAAAGAAAAGATACTTTTATTTTCTTTGCTTAGATGTTTTGTTGTAATGTGGGCTTCTGATTTTCCAGCTGGTGCAATTGACAGGCATGTCAAACCAAAATCGGGGGGGCCTTCTTCTACTTTCCTTGTTTCGACGACCCCTACTTCGTTCCGTTCCCTTCTGAAGCCCTACGGCAGCTCCAAAAGAGTTTTCTGGAGTGGTGCTAGGGGATAAGTATGTGCAGTGGGTGGGAAAAAAAAGAGAGAGGAAAAAAAGTAAAAGTAGGAAGTGGGTAGGAAGAAAATCGGCGTTTCCAGAAGTCGTTTCCGGCGCTCTTACCTCAATACGACGTTGCCAGATCTACACTAAGTTTATTGATCCAACGATTGGTTCAAAAAATGCTGACTATATTTTTTTTTATTTCTCCGTCATTTTTTCTATGTATCATAGAATATATATATAGATATATATAAGTGTGTGTGAGAGAGAGAGAGAAAGAGAGAGAGAGAGTTCCATCTCACCCCGACTCCCAACCCAACACAAAGGACAATTCAATATATTCATACGAAGAGACTCTCCGAAACATACTTCCGGTGAGGTCGTCCATATTCTCTTTCACGTCAATATCACCATTCATTTATACCTGAATCCGCTGTACACTAGAATTGATAAATGTCAACTTTTAACTCGACAGACGAGAAGACGTTTTCAACTGTACAATTCAGTAAAAAACAATTGGAAAGTATTTGAATTTCTCTATTTCTTTCTCTCTCTCTCTCTCTCTCTCTCTCTCTCTCTCTCTCTCTCTTACTCTCACTTTCTTATTCTCAGAACCAGAGAGACCTGATATATATATATATATATATATAAAGAAGTGGAGGAGAAGGAAAAAGCAAAAGAAGTACCTAGTGAAAAAGGAAAGTTTTACAAAATTTATGAGTGTTTTATTCAACCCCGTTTCGCATAAATCAAATCGTTATCAAATGATATAATTTAAATATATGAATATATTTTCCCAGACACCTCTCTCTCTCTCTCTCTCTCTCTCTCGGTGTGTCTTTCTTTCTTTTTTTCTATTCCAGGGAGAAGGTTATGCTGAATTCGATATAGTCCCAAATTAATACACCTTAAGGAGAATAATATTGATAAGTACGACACAGGTTTGGCGTCAGTCGCATAGGAAAAGTAGGTCGCGTGCTCTTGTTCCTGGGAAAAATTACTGTGAAATCTTAATATCATCTAAGGAAAGACAAATAATAAATTCAATAGTCATCATTTCTACTAGTGCTCCAAAATAAAGATTCAATTGTACTTCTATCTGGATTCTATTGTTTAATTATTATTCTTATTACAAAGAAGAAGAAAAAACAAATGAATTTTGTATCATAGTTCGAAACTACAACATATTTGATAAAATAATTCAAGCAGGAAGTGATAGAGCAACGATTTTGCAGTTCAATACAAGACTAGACTTGGCTAAAGACATAGACTACGTCTACAGAAATTGTTGCGGAAGTGCCTTCTGAAACTTTGGATATTTGGATGGGGCACATACTAGTTCCTAACTGAAGTCTTGACCCGACTATAGTAGATCCTATAGCTTTAAAGCTATCGACCTTTAAACTTCATTATTTTCATGTTTTCGACAGCCTATAACTCCGAAAGGAAGCATTTATGCACCCAGGGTGGTCTATACTTTTTGTCTTATCTCGGTGTCAGAAATCACGTAACAAACGTTGTCGGTGTTGTTTTGAAACACCCTATATATATATATATATATATATATATATATATATATATATATATATATATATATATCAGAGCTCCATCGTTGCGGCTAAGCGGTTAGCGCATGCGCCTATGGCGTAGGAGACCCGGGTTCGATTTCCGGATTGAGTTCATATGATTCGGATCTCACTTTAAGCTGTAGATCCAAGTCTCATATAGCCTCACTGTCGAAGTGGACACTAATCTCAAAATCAAATAAAATCAAACCATACTGTACAGTGTCATCTTTCTACTCTCATAATGAACTATTTGATGAGCGCATATTTCAGTTTCAGTTTCGTTCTCGCACAAGATCAATTTCTAAAATTTACAGAAATGTTAATTTTTCTCAATCCTCTCGAAAACTGCTCATGAGAATTTACAATCATTTTGCTCAGCTCAACGATACCTTTCAATCGATGTGTGTGTTCTCTTTGAACTTTTTTTTCTTCGTCAAAACTAATAATGTTGTAGAATATTTAAATATCATCATAATCGCTGGAATATTGCATTTCTTTAATACTGCGAAATTTTCTTGCATCAAAGTTCTATAACCCTGATCAGGTCGTTCACAAAAACAAGACCTATGAAGTTCATAATGGGACTTCTTGTTAACCCTTTATTGCACGAATTAATTCTGGTCGGGTTGAAATTATTTTTCTTCTTTCTTTCTTTATGAATTACGTAGATAAATGTAAATAATACCCAATAATATGATTTTTTATGTTTTTTACTTCTGGGGGTATCAAGTTACCGGATAGGTGTCATGGTTATACTGCACTAGTGAAAACATAGTTTAGTATCAATATCAGCATAAATCATGCGGTATTCAAGATTGTGAAACAGTTATCTTTTTAATGTTAAGAGAACAAAAAAAAAGTTTGCGAAAAAAAATTACAAGTAACAAATGTGCACGTTTTGTACTTTCTATATGCTTTTGGCTCTCTCTGACACTGTATGTCCGACCTATGCCACTAGACGAAAACTGTGTGGTAGAAATCTTAACTGCTTTGGTGCCACATGGCATCGGCGTGCGCTATTCGCTAATGTACACATTTTAAGAATATGATTATTATTGTTATTGTTTCATTATGGTGCCAATTGGCATCAAAATGCCTTTTAGAGTTAAATGCAGTAGAGAACTGCGGTTGCTGTAGTTTTATGCATAAGAAATGAAACTTGCACTATAAAACAAAACGTACATCAAATAACATAATAGTCTTAAATGAACAAAAATCCATAACATCTAAATTAGACAAAGAATTTTGACCGGGATTTGTATGTATGCAATAAGGCAATACTCTCATAGTCCCTTTTACTTTTATAAACGGGTGCAAAGAAAAACGGATAAAACATCTGACAAGTAAACCTTACGTTTGGGTGAATCGAGTTGCTGACTGAGACACATATGAAAAAGTAGTATTAAATGCGGTCAGTATTTCAGAGAAGTTGTAGGTGCGAAGCTCCAGGGGTTTAGGAGATACAGCTACCAGAACATCACATGGAAGTACAGAATAGTCTTCATACAGTTGGAGGTAAAAGCCCTGTAAGACCTCTTGTAACGACAAAAGGTGAATAACAAATATATGGGTACATATTAGGACTAGAGGGAAGTCATATAGTAAGGGTATACCTGACGGCGGTCATCTTGAAATCCGCCATTTTGAATTAAGGTTAAGTTTGTAAAATAGGAATAGGGTCATGTGATACATGATTTAAGGCGCAAATTTAATCAGAACAATGGTGACGTTAATTTTGATTTATGCGCAATTGGTAAAAAGTTACAGGGAAATCAACATGCACGGCAGTGCATGGCAGCCAAGTTCCGCGAATAAAATGAAAACTGGCCTGCACTGCCGTAAGCATATTATACACGAACAAGAGTTTTGGGTAAAATCGCCGATTTCGAGGCTTCGTAAAAACGATTCTATTAAGGGTAGAAACATGAAATTTAGAATGTAAGGAGATATCCCACAGGTGTACTGATATGCCAAATCTCACATTCCTACCTTCAACCATATTTGAGTACTGGACCCCCAAAATATGCAGTTTTCAGGCTCACTGACTCACTGACTCACTCATCAAATTGATTAGGTACTTCCCAATGAGAGAGAAACGTGAAACTTTGCATAAAGGTACTCTATAACAATTGGAGTATGGAAAAAGTCCGAAATCTGAGGAATATGCTATGGGAAACTTTTTATGGGCAAAAAAGTGTCCTTAGCCAGGAAAAAAATCGTTTCACTCACTCACTCATCAAATTGATTAGGAACTTCCCAATGAGATAGAAATGTGAAACTTTGCATAAAGGTACCCTACATTAACATGAGTATGGAAAAAGTCCAAAATCTGAGGAATGTGCTACGGAAAATTTTTTATAGGCAAAAAACTGTCCTTAGCCAGGAAAAAATCGTTTCACTCACTCACTCATCAAATTGATTAGGTACTTCCCAATGAGATAGAAATGTGAAACTTTGCATAAAGGTACCCTACATTAACATGAGTATGGAAAAAGTCCGAAATCTGAGGAATGTGCTATGGGAATTTTTTTATGGGCACAAAACTGTCCTTAGCCAGGAAAAAAATCGTTTCACTCACTCACTCATCAAATTGATTAGGTACTTCCCAATGAGATAGAAACGTGAAACTTTGCATAAAGGTACCCTGCAATAACATGAGTATGGAAAAAGTCCGAAATCTGATAAATGTGCTATGGAAAATTTTTTATAGGCAAAAAACTGTCCTTAGCCAGGAAAAAAATCGTTTCACTCACTCACTCATCAAATTGATTAGGTACTTCCCAATGAGATAGAAACGTGAAACTTTCCATAAAGGTACCCTACAATAACGTGAGTATGGAAAAAGTCCGAAATCTGAGGAATGTGCTATGGGAAATTTTTTATGGGCAAAAAACTGTCCTTAGCCAGGAAAAAAATCGTTTCACTCACTCACTCATCAAATTGATTAGGTACTTCCCAATGAGATAGAAACGTGAAACTTTGCATAAAGGTACCCTACTATAACGTGAGTATGGAAAAAGTCCAAAATATGAGGAATGTGCTATGGGAATTTTTTATGGGCAAAAAAGTGTCCTTAGCCAGGAAAAAAATCGTTTCACTCACTCACTCATCAAATTGATTAGGAACTTCCCAATGAGATAGAAATGTGAAACTTTGCATAAAGGTACCCTACATTAACATGAGTATGGAAAAAGTCCAAAATCTGAGGAATGTGCTATGGGAAACTTTTTCTGGGCAAAAAACTGTCCTTAGCCAGGAAAAAATCGTTTCACTCACTCACTCATCAAATTGATTAGGTACTTCCCAATGAGATAGAAATGTGAAACTTTCCATAAAGGTACCCTACATTAACATGAGTATGGAAAAAGTCCGAAATCTGAGGAATGTGCTATGGGAATTTTTTTATGGGCACAAAACTGTCCTTAGCCAGGAAAAAAATCGTTTCACTCACTCACTCATCAAATTGATTAGGTACTTCCCAATGAGATAGAAACGTGAAACTTTGCATAAAGGTACCCTGCAATAACATGAGTATGGAAAAAGTCCGAAATCTGATAAATGTGCTATGGAAAATTTTTTATAGGCAAAAAACTGTCCTTAGCCAGGAAAAAAATCGTTTCACTCACTCACTCATCAAATTGATTAGGTACTTCCCAATGAGATAGAAACGTGAAACTTTCCATAAAGGTACTCTACAATAACGTGAGTATGGAAAAAGTCCGAAATCTGAGGAATGTGCTATGGGAAATTTTTTATGGGCAAAAAACTGTCCTTAGCCAGGAAAAAAATCGTTTCACTCACTCACTCATCAAATTGATTAGGTACTTCCCAATGAGATAGAAACGTGAAACTTTGCATAAAGGTACCCTACTATAACGTGAGTATGGAAAAAGTCCAAAATATGAGGAATGTGCTATGGGAATTTTTTTATGGGCACAAAACTGTTCTTAGCCAGGAAAAAAATCGTAACTCACTCACTCACTCATCAAATTGATTAGGTACTTCCCAATGAGATAGAAACGTGAAACTTTCCATAAAGGTACCCTGCAATAACGTGAGTATGGAGAAAGTCCAAAATATGAGGAATGTGCTATGGGAATTTTTTTATGGGCACAAAACTGTCCTTAGCCAGGAAAAAAATCGTTTCACTCACTCACTCATCAAATTGATTAGGTACTTCCCAATGAGATAGAAACGTGAAACTTTCCATAAAGGTACCCTACAATAACGTGAGTATGGAAAAAGTCCGAAATCTGAGGAATGTGCTATGGGAAATTTTTTATGGGCAAAAAACTGTCCTTAGCCTGGAAAAAAATCGTTTCACTCACTCACTCATCAAATTGATTAGGTACTTCCCAATGAGATAGAAACGTGAAACTTTGCATAAAGGTACCCTACTATAACGTGAGTATGGAAAAAGTCCAAAATATGAGGAATGTGCTATGGGAATTTTTTTATGGGCACAAAACTGTCATTAGCCAGGAAAAAAATCGTTTCACTCACTCTCTCATCAAATTGATTAGGTACTTCCCAATGAGATAGAAACGTGAAACTTTCCATAAAGGTACCCTACAATAACGTGAGTATGGAAAAAGTCCGAAATCTGAGGAATGTGCTATGGGAAATTTTTATGGGCAAAAAACTGTCCTTAGCCAGGAAAAAAATAGTTTCACTCGCTCACTCATCAAATTGATTAGGTACTTCCCAATGAGATAGAAACGTGAAACTTTCCATAAAGGTACCCTACAATAACGTGAGTATGGAAAAAGTCCGAAATCTGAGGAATGTGCTATGGGAAATTTTTATGGGCAAAAAACTGTCCTTAGCCAGGAAAAAAATAGTTTCACTCGCTCACTCATCAAATTGATTAGGTACTTCCCAATGAGATAGAAACGTGAAACTTTCCATAAAGGTACCCTACATTAACATGATTATGGAAAAAGTCCGAAATCTGAGGAATGTGCTATGGAAAATCTTTATGGGCAAAAAACTGTCCTTAGCCAGGAAAAAAATCGTTTCACTCACTCACTCATCAAATTGATTAGGTACTTCCGAATGAGATAGAAACGTGAAACTTTGCATAAAGGTACCCTACAATAACATGAGTATGGAAAAAGTTCGAAATCTGAGGAATGTGCTATGGGAAATTTTTTATGGGCAAAAAACTGTCCTTAGCCAGGAAAAAAATCGTTTCACTCACTCACTCATCAAATTGATTAGGTACTTTTTGATGAGACAGAGACGTGAAACTCTGTATAAAGGTACATTATAATGACTTGAATATTGAAAAAGTCCGAAATGTGAGGAATGTGCTATGGGAAATTTTTTATAGACGAAAAATTGTCCGTAGCCATTAGGTACTTCCCAATGAGATGAAGATGTGAATGTCTACACGAAGGTTGCTTATAATGGCTTGAATATGAAAAATATCCGAAATTTAAGGAATGTGCTATGGAATTTTCTATGGGCAAAAAATTGTCCTTACTCAAACAGAGATCGGTTTATTTACTCACTCATCATTGATTAGGTGCTTCCAAATGAGATAGAGAATTGAAACTCTGCATAATGGTACCTACCTTATGTAATGACCTGTGTAAGTAAAGGTTCCAAATTTAAGGAATGTACTATGGGGACTTTTTATGGGTGAAAAACTGTCCATAGCCATTAGGTACTTCTTAATGAGATAAAGATGCGAATTTCTCCATAAAGGTACATTATAACGGCTTGAAAATGAAATTTGAGGAATTTGCTACGGAAATTTTTTCATTAGCAAAAAAACTGTCGTTACAATCAGAAATCGGGAACGATTCCGTTATTGAACACATCATGTGCATAGTGATAATGTTCTCAATCGTCTGAGTGGTCGAGTTGGTGTCCTTCTCGCTGGTCTATTGGCTACCACGTGCGCCTTTGGTGTATGGGGTCGTGGGTTCGATTCCCGGTGGAAGAGCCTTTGGAGTCTTAACTCTCCTCGATGTTTCTGTGTTCGTGTCCCTGTCGTTCTAGGTTAATAGAAAAATGAGCTAAGGTCACTGAGAAAAATCCGTTATCCGGATAGCGGTATAGTGTACAAATATACGGGATCCTTATGTTTACTACAGAAATCAATACTTAACATACGTTATCCATATGCTACATACGAACTGCCCTCTTTCTCGCTTAGATGTTATACAATGTCGTTGCTAGATGTCTGACATCTAACAGTCTTCCGTTCAGCTATAAGTTACATACGGCCATCTGTATGTGAGACATACGCCTACATAAAGTCTTTTCGTTCGTGTAGAAAGTACGTTTATTCGGAACACTTATACGGAAAGTACGTTCAAATATACTTTTTCAGTTATAAGTTTAGTGTACATTAAGTCCAACAGCTACAGTATTTACACATGTAACAAACCTTTTTACGTACGCCACATACAGGTTTTCCGAGTGTGCGAGTAAAATAAGTGAGAGCTAGTAATAAGTAGTTAAGCAAGTTAATGAGGCACGTTCTGTGAATCAGTTAACTTTTAAAACCGTGGACTAAGACACGTACATACTGCCGTAAATTTCGTGGTTGGAAACCCAGACAAAGGAAAGCCAATATTTTGTCTTTTTTCGGTGAATATTTTTCCTTTATTGCAGTCATTGGTATTAAATAGATATTGAAATTAATTTGATAAGTAAAATAATGTTGAGGTGAGAATGTTTAAATTTAATGTAGTTTTCGAAGAAATGAGAAATCCAATTGTTCGAATTTATGTGAGACTAGCAACAAAATGTAACCGATTTCGTAAATATATTGGTACCAGAGTTATATTATAGTTACCACAGTCGTTATGTAAAAATGTTCTTGATACTTCGTGTCTCCATCTGTGAACAGTGTGAGAATCTCTTACGTATCAGCCTTTTCATCAACAGTGAATTTCGTGCCTTTGCTCTTCGTATTCCCTGAATTTGCCCTTCGGGGGTTCGCCCCCACATCCTCGCCTTTGCTCGTCCTACTTCCTCACACCTCTCAAGTTTCTTTTCCTATTTCAACTATCTAAAAGATAAGATTTTGTATTCCAGGAAAACGCCTATTTAAATAACATGGTGATTTCTTCATCTCCCTTTAGACTCCTTAAAAATTAAAAATATTCAATTTTAGCAATTGTCCTGTTGGTTAGTCTCGGGAGGCTACAATCGTGCCAAATTTCATCATTCTAACCCTGCCGGAAGTGCCTAAACATTTTGGGGTGTAGAAGACGTCCAATATAAATAACATGGAAAAGTTTTTCTGTTCCCCATAAAACCACTCTAAATTTATATATTTTCATTTTCACTGATTTCCTTAGGTAATACTAACGAAAACGTTTAAGCATATTGAATTTCACGTTTGTATTCTAATTTTAAGTACCTAAAATATGAGATTATAAGTCCAAAAAAAGGCCTATTTAAATAGCATGGGGAATTTCTTCATCTCCCCTTTAGATCCCCTAAAAATTAAAAATATTCACTTCTGGCAATTATTCTGTCGGTTAGTTCCGAAAACCTACAATCACGTCAAATTTAATCATTGTAGCCCTAGAGGAAGTGCCGTATAATTTTGGGGTGTAAAAGGTGTCCCATATAAATACGTGCCATGGGAAAGATTTTTCAGTTCCCCATAAAACCACTCTAAAGTTGGAATTGTTTATTTTTACTGATTTACTTAGGTAATACTAATGAAAACGTACAAGCATACCGAATTTCACGTTTGTACCTAGGTATTCTAATTCCAAGTTCCTAAAACATGAGATTATATGTCAAGAAAAAAAAGACCCATTTAAATAACATGGGAAAATTCTTCATCCCCCTTCATCATTTCAACTTTCCACGTCAACCGGAAGCACCCCTTTAATTTATGTCAGTTCATGTAGTTTTATATACAGTTAGGATATGTTGGTGGCAAATATTATTAAGTTTACAAGCTATTTGAAAGGTGTATATCATTGGAAGGAAAACCCGAGGCAGTATGAAACAGCGCAACATGCGCGTTATGTAATGAACTCCGTAATTTCGCAATGTAAAAAGGTAGAGAACAACTAAGTATATTGAAACACCAGCTATGTCTAGTGATGTAGCAGCGAGGATTCAGCATAAAGGGTTTTGGGCCCTGTTGATACTCTTCGTATTTAGGTAATGAAAAATGAGATGTTAGCGATCGTGATTTTGTAGTTCGGGTAAATGATTTGGAATCTCGTTTGTACATAACGCTCTAACAGATATTTAATAGAATAAATCCTCCCCGCTGTTCTAATGGCTAGCATGTGCGCCTTTCTTGTACATGGTCTTGGGTTCGATTCCCGGTGGGAAAGCTCTTGGGAACTAATGTTGTATGTGACACATTATGACTCCTTTAAAAATGTACAATTTAAATCCAGCAATATGTCACAATTGAGAATCCCAATATACGATATTGACATGGTGAACTACAAAAAGAACTGAAATATGAACAAAAACTCCAGAGGTGCAAAAAGTGCAGCCAAGTTCGTCAGCCTCAAAAAGTGTTGAGATGAGGATGGATGAGCCAAGTTCCTTGGCCACTGCATCTGAAAGGAACACTGGAACTTGGCGCGAGGTGTCAAGGAAAATGATATTAAGGAACCTTAGGGATAGTGGTGGTGGGCGTGGTGGGTTTGGGACCACCATCAACCTTAGGAATATCAACTTTGCTAAGGCGCTAAGGCACATATACAGTATACTGCAGTAAGATTGGTGGTTCGGAACCCAGACAAGGAAAACTTTAATTCCTCGACGAAGTGTCAAAGTAAATGATGTTAACGAGCCTTAAGGATGGTGTTTGTGAGCGTGGTGGATTTGGGGGTCACCACTAGCCTTAGGGCTGAAATGTCCCGGCCGTGAAACTAGGAACAGACATCTTAATGTATTCGAATATGTTAGACACTTCGCGCCAAGTTCCAGTGTTCCTTTCAGATGCAGTGGCCAAGGAACTTGGCTCATCCATCCTCATCTCAACACTTTTTGAGGCTGACGAACTTGGCTGCACTTTTTGCACCTCTGGAGTTTTTGTTCATATTAAATATTGTTGTAGCATATGTATTAGTCCTTTACCCCACCTTGTAAATTTTGTGTTTATGATAATAATTAAATAAAAAGCAGGTGGGTAAGTATTAGGTCTATGGTAAGAGTTGCCTTGATGGCGGCCATGTTCAAATCCGACATTTTGAATCAGACAAAAGTTTTAAACAAAACACATAACAGTGACACCTTATTAATAACAAATTTTACCATAAATCCAACGGTATAACCATTTTTGCTTTATCATTAACCAACATTTGTTATCACATAAACAAGTTGCTAATTTAAGGAAAAATGACCAAAATGGAGTTGAGTCATAATTGAACTTGGGTCTTTCTTCCAAAAAAGTCCTCAATTAGTACAATCAATATGTAGTTCAGAAAAGAGTGCATGACTTGCACAAATGCTCTGCTCACAGTGAGCACACCTGACAAAGGCAATCGATTTGAACATGGTCGCCATCAAGATAACTCTTACCATAGATCTAATACTTACCCACCTGCTTTTTATTTAATTATTATCATAAACACAAAATTTACAAGGTGGGGTAAAGGACTAATACATATGCTGCTACAATATTTAATTTTCCTGTAACTTTTTACCAATTGCGCATAAATCAAAATTAACGTCACCATTGTTCTTCTGATTAAATCTGCGCCTTAAATCATGTATCACATGACCCTATTCCTATTTTACAAACTTAACCTTAATTCAAAATGGCGGATTTCAAGATGGCCGCCGTCAGGTATACCCTTACTATATGACTTCCCTCTAGTCCTAATATGTACCCATATATTTGTTATTCACCTTTTGTCGTTACAAGAGGTCTTACAGAGCTTTTACCTCCAACTGTATGAAGACTATTCTGTACTTCCATGTGATGTTCTGGTAGCTGTATCTCCTAAACCCCTGGAGCTTCGCACCTACAACTTCACTGAAATACTGACCACATTTAGTACTACTTTCTCATATGTGTCTCAGTCAGCAACTCGATTCACCCAAACGTAAGGTTTACTTGTGAGTACCCACTTAATTTTAAGAGGAAACAGAGCCTACCGTTTCGGATGTTTCATAACATGACTACTATCATAAAATTCTTAGTCTTATATCTAGGTCAGTTGTCGAATAGAAATGTGGTAATGCAGCATCCTAATTATAAAAATGTAAGTCTCTACGTCGCAATATCCTCGATTATCATACAACGTTGCTTAAGACATTTGTAATGTTGGTTGTAAAACGACAAGGAACACAAGAAGATTCCTTATAATAAATGGCAAATGTCTGAGCACGTCAGTAATGTAGCATCCTAATTATAAAAGAGGCATATATCAGTATGTAGCTATTTTGGAAAATATTATAAATAATATGCATACTACCCTATTTTCCCTGCCGGTTTCAGCAATAAAACTGTGTGCTGAGACTTTTGACCCAACCAGTAAATGAAAACTGTCAAAATACGTTAAAATTTTAAAATTACTGTATGTACATTTTTTTTATAACTTATAATACCAAATTTATTTTAAACTATACTATGACTAATACTGTGCCTATAAACACTATGATTATGATATGATGTATTTCTAACAAGTAAGTAACAAAAGCTACAAGGAACTGAAAATTTTATCCTCTTCAGACAGATCTGTATTTCGACAAAAGTGCTTTTAAAAAGTACCGTATCTCATCCAATTACATACATGGTTTACGTTAAACGTACAGATTATAATGACGTTTACAGCAATTTTGTGTCCGAGATATGAAAAACGTAGGCAAAAGACGTAGTTGTGGGAAAATGTTTTTTTTTTTTTTTTTTTTTTAAAGTGCTTTCGTCTGTCTCTATAGCATTACAACAATAGTTTTCGGTAGTTGTAATTTTAGCAAGTTCTTGTCTATTTCATAATTTTAAGGGATGTTGCTCACATTAACAATGTTCATTAGATCTCCGGAACGGGTCGAGATATTAAAATACTGTAAACTGCATTATGATCTTTACATATATTGTAAATCTTTTAGTATTCGACATAGAGGTACTTTGTGTGTATTGATATATTCGTCTCTTTTGTGTTATTACTGTTATGTATCCCTCCAAAATTCGCATATTTATGGATGTTTGTGATTTCCATAACGTTTCTAGTATGTAACAACGGATAATAAATGTGGTATTGTAAGTTTTTGCTTAACATTTAGATTTGAAATACGTAATAAGCTGACATTTCCTATTAAAAAGTGTAAGTTTATGTTAGAGTTGGCAACACTGTTAATCGGGTGGTAAGTGAAACAATGTCCCCTTTGATATTTGCATACTGCAAAATTTCAGTGTTTTCTACCAATTAGTTTAAAAACTTACAAGGGCGTATCAAGTTAAATGGTCCATCCTGCATATAGAGCCTATATGTAAAATATATATATAGTGTGTAAAGGAAAAGTCGTTACAAACTTCAGAATATGATTCCTGAGATCAAAACAAGAGATAAAGCCCTCTTTGTAGTTTCTCGATTTCAGCTTAGGTTTCGAGATACAGGGTTGCCAACGTGAAATCCAAAATCGACTCCTGGCAATTGGAACTGAACACGAACACGTGGACAAACTTAGGAAGGTGATTCCTGATACCAAACCAAGAGAAAAAGTTTTTTTTTTTTTTTTTTTTTTGCGGTTTCTCAAATTGAGTTTGATTCGAAATACAGGGTTGCAAACTTTGAATGCAAATTTCCCTCCTAAAACGAGTGCACTGTAAAAAAAAAAAGAAGAAGAAGAAGAAGAAGAAGGAAAGACACCAATGACCCTCTGACTAGCTTTGCTACAGATTCCATGCTCAGCGAACCGAAAGCCTTGGAATCCGGTTTGAAATCTCCTTTGTCTCAGTCTGTAATGCACACTAGCGCATGGACCTAAATAGATGCAGAGAAACTGATTTCGGATGTGTTGGCAATATCCTCGTGCTACAGTGAAGACGGCAGGTTGTTTCTATTTACTTAACATTCTCGCTGGTGTAGACGTTATTACCTTAATGAAAGCAGAAGGAACGAACTTGTCCATTTAGCCGCAATGGCTCGAATATATCTGCCGTTTCAGTGTGTTGCTTCGCTCCGTGTAAGGAATGTACGTTACTTTTGCTATGTGGTACAGTACGTTGATAGGTTCAATCTTGAAACCCACTGATCAAGAAACTAGTCCATGCGTGTGATCTAGAACGCATTTCCCTGTATTCCCATTGAACGGGATTGCTTTCTGGACTCTGTTGGACACTCTGTATCCGCAAACAAAGCTGAATTTGAGACACTGCAAGTGAACTACACTTACATTTCCGACGCTTCGAACTCATGTTTACTGAGTATGAGAGCATTTCTGGGCATATTTCGTTACGTGTTTTCACAAATGTGAATCACCCTGCTTCATCTGTTGTGCTCTACCGACACTCCAGATGTCCTTCTAGAGCATTTGAGTACTAATTCGCTACATTTAATATTCAAAACGTCACTGTTGGCCAGCATCCGTATTTGACGATTATGCAACCACACACAACGGGCATGAAGGTGTCCGCCATTTTGTATTTGTTCCAGATATCGACTTAATATACAAACGAATTATTGTTACCTGGTAGAAAGCCTATCAATTCATATCCATTTAGACCAAGTTTCATTTGGCAGATAATCCGGGACTCCCAACGTTCCTTTGGGGAATTCCTTGCTCGTACACGGTAGGATTGTGAAACATGCAAAATTCAATACAGCAGGTATGACTTCTTCAGTGAATTTTTTACCCGCCCTCCTTACTTTGGATAGTTTCCGAACTATTGGTGTCCAAAAGTCATTTTCCCACGCTTTCGGCATCTTGTAGATCTGAAACTATGTACGATAGCCGAAAGTTCAAGAGAACCTTTTTCTTGTCTCAGTGGCAGGAGTCACGTCCTAAGAGTTGTAACACTTATTTTGCAACACCCGATATATATATAGCAAAAGTGGTGGTTTTTAAACAAAAATCGATCGTCTTGTGAATAATTAGAAGCTGTTATTGAATATGTTTTTCTATATTCAAGAAATTATCTCAAACTTACATAAACAGACATTAAAACTTTTGTTTAAAAATACAGCAATTAATTAGAGCTTCAAGGATACTTTCAAAGTTGTTTAGATTATTATCAAGTATGAAATAGTATACCACACACTAGGTACTATTAAGCTTATTTTTTTCTTTTACCATAAAGTTTTTCACTGAGTAGTTTTCGGTTTTTATTATTATTATTTTTCTCTTTTAACAAGGAAATTTGAAACGATATTACAAAACCACATAAAATGTGAAGGATATATTTAATGAAAATTCAAAGAAAAATCTATTTCGTAGTCAACTTCATGTAACCTCAATAGCTTACTGATAGGTAGATACGTATAAGAGGGGGGAAAAACATCAAGTAAAACTTTTATACAATGGTTACTCGGATTTGTTGGCTACCACATGTACGTTAGAATAGAATAACCTTTTTTTTTTTTTTTTAGTAAATGAAACAAACACCACACACCAAGGCCTCAAAAGGGAATCAGAGGAAGTGAAAGTTACTTTTAAGTATAGATGTCACAATTTTTATAAAACATTAACTGCATAGGTCTATGAATTTAAAGTTTCTATTTGAAACTCCCCTCGGTCAAATTCAATTCAAATTGTGCCCCTTTGTTATGACAAAATAGCAATCTATTAATACAATAGATCTAGTATGATAAAATGCTTTGAACTCACGTCCACGTGGTCCTGAATTCGATTCCCGGCCGGTGTTCCTTAATTTCCGGTGTCCACCTAGCATCATGAGGCAAACTGGGGAGTCACGTGAATACACTGAGAAAAATTTGTTCTCCGGACAGCGGTATATTGTACCAATATACGGAATCCTCTTGCTTACTACAGAAATCAGTACGGAGCATACGTTATCCGTATGCTACATAGGCACTGCCCTTAGATGTTACATCATGCCGTTGCAGGATGCCTGATATCTAACAGTTTTCCTTATATTACATACACATATGTATGTTACCTTCGTCAGCTATATGTTATACGTCCATTTGTATATGAGATCCTGGCCGCCTACATTGTTTCATACGCAAAGTACTTACAGATGGAACACTTATACAGAAAATATTATAAAAACATGTGTTTTCAGTTACACGTTTGCTGTACATTAAGTCCAAAAAAATACAAGATTTACAAATGTAACATACGATTTTACGTACGCCACATACAATTTTTTTTCTCAGTGTAAAAGACTTGACGTCACTAGGTCTAGAAAGCTCCTAATAAGCCTGTTAGAGACGCAGCGTGAGGACCACATTTTTGTTGCTGGAGTGGACGTAGTTCAGGCGGTCGCTAACAGATGGCGTTCGTTCGACTTAGGCCCACAAAAAGGGCTCTTACGCCAAGTTCTTTTCTTTTCTTTTTAGTATGGCGTAGGTACTCGACATCCTTAAGGTCATTTCAAAGCCGTCTGGAAATTACCAAGGCATAATCGGCAAGACGCATTGATCAAAGCCAGATGACCAGGATTTGATCCTCGATTGAACTGGAAATTTATTTTTTGTCTTGTCTTTGTTCCTATCCAGTTCAGAGGTTTACGTATGCTTCTGTGAGATAGGTGTCTAGGGATAGAGGTACTCATACCTGCAATGGCATGGGCGAAAATAGCCATATTTTCATTCTTCCTCCAAAATTTTCCATTTTTCCCTCCAAATTTTCTTTCTTCCTTCCAAATTTTCCATTTTCCTTCAAAATTTTCTTTCTTCCTCCCAAGTTTTCCATTTTCCCCTCCAAATTTTCTTTCTTCCTCCCAAATTTTAGATTTTTTCCTCCAAATTTTCCATTCTTCCCTCCAAAATTTCCGCTTATCCCAAAATTTCCCACTCTTTCCCTCAAATTTACATATTCTTCTCCCAAATTTACTTTTCTACTGCCAAATTTATCACTCTGTCTCCAAATTTACCATTCTTCAGTGTGTACTATTTTCAACGAAAAATTACCCACCCACCCCGAAAATAATTTTATGGGCATAATTTGCGCTGTAATACTTTTCTCTGGAAAAATCTGGTGGATAAAAGTGACCATGCGTTGCATGGTTTTTGCGTCATCTCCTGTATCTGCTGAAGTTTGCATAAGTGTGCGATTTCACCAGCAGACAACCCATAGGTACTCATGCCCTATCTCGAAGTGGGAACTTCTTTGCATTTAAGATTCCCAAACCACGCTACACAATTATATGAAGTGTAACAGAACGACTATGTCCGTTATAGGGTTGCAAGATTTTTCAGAGGAAAAAATGGAATTTTTCATTTTTAGGAGAGAAGAGAACATATTATACAGTGTAACAAACTCATGCACGGTCTCAAATTGCAATGTAAAAGAATTTTAATCCCATACCGAGGCAGATTTATTTAAAGAAAATATATAAAGAAGGATCAAATGAAAACGAAACACCCGGAGTTGTGGGACATCGAATACTGTCATGGATTTAAGGATTTATGATTAAGATTTCTGGGTTTTCGACATCTAAGGCCAATTTGCCCGTCACTTTTTGAGGGATGACGTCCCGCGGCGAGCACACTATCTGGGGAAAGGGAAGAAAGAAAGGATAGGGGAAGGAAGGAAGAGGCCTGGGACCTATAAGTTAGGTACCACCCCGGCATTTGCCTGGTGTGAATGAGGAAAACCCAGGAAAACCTCATTCAGGGTGGCTGGCCTGAAAAAGCATTTTACACTTTTTCGACCCAGTGCCCCCACCGTGAATTAAACCCGGGACCGCTCGCACTGAAGGCGAGAGCGTTAGCGACGACGCTACGCGGGGCCACTGTCATGGATTTTGTATCAAGAGAGTGTCATTATGAACAAGTGCTGAAAGGGTACCTTTTTTGCTTCAGTTATCCTACCGTGATATGTGCTATCATTTAATAAAATAATGAAAAATTATATCTTTCAGTTTAACGTCACGATTATGCCCGATAGGCTAAGGGAGACATGATTAAGACAAACTAATGATGATGAAAGAGTTGTTGGAGTGAATATGTGAAAAGAAACAGGAATATTCCGAAAAAAAAACTCACGAACACGATGTTGTCCTCCACCAACTTACTTGGCCGGGGATTGAACCAGAGCTTTCACTTACCAAAGGTAAGCGCTCTAGCAATGAGCCAACGTGCCCTACAACCGGAAAGCACAAGACAAAGCCAACAATGGAAATATCAAGTCCCCCACCACTGAAGGAAAGCAAGTGTCACAGAGTAGTGCAAAACTGATGGTGAACTTCTCTTCAACCATCAAGAATACCACCTGTCGATTAATTCCCTCGCATCTGGTGCAACAATCAATACCGCTTCTTGCTACAGTACCCTGAAACGTTTGCGCAATGCAGTCAGGTCAAAAAAAACCCACCCTCCTGTCTTCTGATATGGCACTCTTGCATGATAATGCACGACTACATACGGCAGCGGAAACCCAGACCATGTTATTACAGTTACGATAGCACATACTCTAACAGCAATATACATACTTCTAACAAGTGACAAATACTCTCAACAATGTCATACCTAATCCTAGCAGTTACGTGACCCATATTTGTAAAATCCTTTGCTTGCTGTCAGGTTTCAACTGTGATCCGTTCAACATTTACATATATTTACTACTGATAGCAGTGACACCATACAGAATAGTTGTAAAGTATTTTCTCCACTAGAGAATTGCGACATACAGTATCAGAATTAATATAGCGTTAGTTTAAAGAACTGTTTTGGAGTACTACTAAATACACCATACGATCATTAATCTAAAATTGACTTTTAAATGTCTAAAGATCGTCTGTCAAAATAGTCTGTTTTAATAGGACTAGATACGATACAACCAATCACCTTGTCTTCTTACAAGAACTATTTTTGCCTTTATGTTAATATGTAGTCGATAAAGCCACAATTTCGGAAAGTTAATGGCGTGCGGTTGGCGTGATATTAAAATTTTTTGAAGTTAAGCTTCTATATTTTTTTAAATTATATATCTATCTTGAGTGTCAACATCTTAAATTATTTACATGCCTCGAGCTTGCGGTTTTGTCAGTGCGGGTTCCCTCGCTATTTTAACTTTGATCAAACTTCATCTTCGGAAATTCTTTCACGTTTGCAGGGAATTTAGTCTTGGGTATTTTCTAGTTTCCAATAAACGTGTAGAGAGTGAGGGAGAAAGAAAAGACACCTCTAATCTGTAATCCGTGGTCGGTGTGGAAATTGTGCCGTGAACCTCAGAAAGGCGTCCCTCCCTATCTTAATTCAAAGTTGGAGAAACGCCGTAAACGAGCATTTCTCCTCGCAGAGTCTCCCGTTCTTTGCAGCGTAAATGCGAATGTTTTAGGGAAAAGATAGGTGCTTTTTGGAAGGAAACTATCGACCTGATCCAATCGGAGGGTATCTAAGACTAGAAGGAAGCTGTATGTGTGCTGCTTTCTTTTCTCCAGAAGAGTCTTTAGGCATTATGCAGCTATTGGCACAAGAGCTGGGCTTGGGTAGCAGGCAAGTGTAGGAGGGTTAAAGCCCAAACTACGAGAAATACCCCTCTGAGAAGTTCTGGAATGCTGGTGTCTTTTTCCGTGGCAATGCTTTCTCCGAGGAGGCTTATGTACACCGAAAGTTCCAACGACCCAACTGATGGCTTCGATTGTGAAGAGGAAGCTGGATAAATGGCAATGGTTTGGGACTACAGCAGGAAACAAAAGAAGCAAGAATTACAAAGCAAGACGAAACGAGAAGAATAAAGGAAGAAAAAAAGAGAAGGCTGAAATTTTAAAGCTTAAATAGAATGAGCCGTTTCGACAATAAAACGTGCTTTCATTTCAAGATTCAATCTTTACTGATTTCTTTTGTGGTTTAAGTATTGCTTTCGTGGACTATATGTAATAAAATTACAATACACATAACTACAGTGTTTATTTTGGCTGAGAAAACAAAAGCAGTCTTCCTCGCTGGTCTTCTGGCTTGTCAGCTATACCTGCAGTGCTTGGTTCCGGGTTCGATTGCCGGTAGAAAGTGATTCACATTCTACTTTAAATTAATATACTCTCACTCTAACAAAAGAAGTAAATACATAAAGGATGCAAATGAATCAATTTCTAAAATAGAACAAAAAGATCCAATTTCACATTAGATGATTTTATTTGTTTACTACCAGAACCTACCCGTTCTTCCCACGAGGCGAATACGTTTCATTTTGGATATAAAGGGCTGCATTTGGATTTAAACCAGGCGGAATTGTCACTATTCGTCTTAGCGACCCCGGAAACTATGGATTCGACAATAATACAGGTCATTTTCGATCATTTTTATATAACGCACAGTTCATCTCAGGGATCCCCAAAAAACTATGGAATCGACAGTAATATCGGTCATTTTTATAAAATCATTTTTATATATCTCCCCTCCTTCTCCTTCCATATGTCGCGCCGTCTAAGTGAAATAAAAAAAAAACATCCCAGGCCCGAACCTCATCTATGTTGAAAATTTGATCGAGATCGGTTGAGTGGCTCAAGTCGTAGGCACTTAGAAACATAGTTACTTCCATTTATATATATATATATATATATATATATATATATATATATATATATATATATATATATATATATATATATATATATATATATATATATATATATATACCTATTTATTTATACGTATTTTTTAGTATTATCGGCATCTATAGCTTTACTTTCGTTACGTATAAGGAATAATGTTTCTCGGCGAGCACACTTTGTGGGGAAGAGGGAAAGAAATAAGCGGCCTAGTACCATCCCGACATTTGTCTGGTGTGAAGGAAAAAAACCCTGGAGAATCTCACTCACGATGATTGGTCTGAAAAAAAAAACTGTTACACCTTTTCGATCGGGAATCGAATCCGGTACTGCTCCACCAAAGTCAAGAGAGTCAACGACTACACAACGTGTGGACACTCACATTAGGTAGGAAAATATAATAAAACTTGAGCTTACTACAATGTGAAAAATAAAATTCTGTTGTAAAATCAACAAAATGTGAATCGAAATTTCATATGAAATATAATAATGTAATAATTTATCTGTAATAAATGACTCGACTTTGGCGTTCGTTTGTCTCCCACTAGAGTGATCCTAAAAATATTACAATCTTATAAAGACCATTAGCGTGATTCTATTAGCATTACAAGCTTTAAAAGACCACTAGCGTGATCCTAATAACATTACAAGCTTATAAGCATCACTAGCGTCATTCTAATAACTTTCAATCTTATAAGGACAACTAAGGTGATCTTAATAACATTACAATCTTATAAGGACCATTAAAGTGATACTAATAACTAGGCCTCGGAAGTTGAAGACCTAAAAATTGCCTAAAACGGACCTATAAAAAGAACTAAAAATATCTTTTAAAAAAAGGACCTAAAAACTGGAAAAAAAAGGACGTGAAAATAAGAACCAATTTCATTAGAATGACATATTTAATTAATATTATGTTCAAGAAACACAAGCTTCTGGTAGGTTAACTCTCTGTCCTTCTTCCAGAAACTGAAGTACAAACTAAAATAAGAAAACTTCCCCACCCCTACATCCTTGCTAGAGGACATTGTTACGCCTCCTTATCTGACTTATGATTATTGCAGATCTGGTCTTATCAGTCCAGTCGTTGAAGAATGTCTTATCTTTTGAATTTTCTTTACTAAAGAAATGATTATTAACAGGTGGTGGTTATTAGAGTTAATGGCCAGCAAATTTATTGTCGAAAGATGTAGTGCAGAAAAAGACGTTAACATCTATGAAAAGCTTTAAAAAAAGACCAATAAACAAAAAACGCCGAAAAAGGCAAAAAAAGTACAATAATAAAATCCACTATTTTCTGGTCTACAATTATCCAAAATGAACATATATTATGTTAAGCCTCTTCTTTGAGCATTATTTAAAAAAAAGAGGATTTTTCCTCGAATTCCGGGCCCTGCTAATAACATTACAATCTTATAATAACCACTAGCGTAATCCTAATAGCATTACAATCTTATAATATCCACTAGCGTGATCCTAATAACATTACAATCTTATAATAACCAACAAGTGACCCCATTCACTGAAGGTAAGCGCTATATCACTGAGCCACAGTTATCCCCATCTTTTCTTTTCAACATGAAGCGCGACTTATTTCTTGAAATGGAATTCTATTCTATTTGGGTTTGGATCCAAGGCAACCATTCGTACTGGAAATTGAACCTAGAACCCCACGCCCAGTTTATTACAAGTAAAAGTAACTTTAACAACATTTATAGAACTTAACAGTAACAATAGAATATTTCCATTATTTTAACAGAACTAAATATTGTTGCACTTAAAAAGAAAATGAAATGAAATCTTTCAGTTTTACGTCCCACGATTATGCCGGTGAGGGTAAAGGAGACGGTGATGATGAGTAATGAATGAAATGGTGAAATTAAGAAAATGGGAGGAAACGGGAGAACCCCGAGAAAACCCACGCACACGGTCTACCACAAAGTTCACTTGGCGGGGGCTGGGATCGAACCGGGGATCCCAAGCACCGGAGGTGAACACTCTACCACTGAGCCACCGTGGACCCCTGCACTTCAAAAGAGTTTCTTCTGAGAACCATAATAGTGAAGTACATTTCTTTGATTTTTTTTCTTAAACTGCTAAAGAATTTTTGTTGAGAATTTACGTTTGATTGAAATTCATTCTACTGAAACGTCGTTTAGTGTACATAGACGTAGATGGTTTGATCATATAACAATATTAGTTATTTGCAGCATGATCATTTTCATTTCTTACATTACCCAAACGACTTGTGTTCCTCAAAATTTCTCTCTTTGTTCTGAGGTAAGGGAAGGGAGAAAAGGGTCGCATTCGTAGAGGAAATAATTCGAAAATAAATGTAGATTGGAGCCTGGAGAGGAACTTGGTGTCGTGTGTGAAGTTGTAAGTTGTCTCATAAACAGGCTGTTAGGCCGTTCCAAGGACGTCAACATTTAATAATGGCAGTTGCTATTGCGATTTGGTTGTTTATTAGCGGATCGTGGAAGGCCAGAATATGAACCCTTAAACGCGGCATTTCTTTCCCCTTTGCCTTCGGACTGTTCAAATATTTAGAGCTGCTCATTGTTTTATTGTACACAAAGTTGGTGTGTATAACGGCAGATACGGTAGACATCATAGTTGGACTCTTAGGTCATAACGGGGAATAACGAGTGTTGTTTTGAGTCGTATAAGCCAGGCAGCTAAGGTATTTTCTTTAACAGTCGTTCACGTGACGAAGGACTAAATGCAAGAGCAGTAAGAATTTTATAGTATAATCTTCAGACATTTTTTTCTCTTCTCGTTTGTTTACGTAACGCATCTAGAGGAACCTGTGAAACACTCTGTGGTATACGTATTTTCTCCTTCAGATGAAGATGCATTATGTAAAGAGACTCTAATGTTCTGATATACCTGTATCTCTAGCTATTTTCCCATCAGCTGGGAACATTTTAAGTTATATTGAATCTTTTAGCTTAAAGTTTCACGGTTAGACTATGCCAAACGAAATCACATGAAACTATTACTTTTTCGCCGTAATCTGATTCCCTATTAAATAATAATTTCCCATTGAGTACTCTGCAGGTATGCAACCAAAAGTTTTTCTTGGTTTGCATGAAATTAGCGTTGGATTACAACGGGCTGGACCTCTCATGAATGTGCCCGTGATATAGGCAAAAGAGTTAGTTACAAATTGTTTCGGGGAGTCACGTTACGTTAGACCCTCGTGGGTGCACACCTGGTGGTCTGTGATGTCACAGTTTGATTTTGTCGTTTCCATTAAACCACGCGGAGAGGAGAAGAAGCTAAAGATAACCAACCGTTGAAAAAAGGGAGTGGGGGCAAAGGAAAAAGAACCTTTTACACAAGGATTGATAGGAAAGATTATCGAATCTCCCTTACATAAGGATTGATAGGGCATTCGATAACCTTTTGCAGGCATACTTCGCGTGAATCCATAGCCCTACCTACGCTTACAGTCCCAACTTACTCCATTCTGCTATTTCATTTCTCCTTCCTTTCCCTTCGTTCCTCATTTTCCCTCTATTTATCTCAGAGCAGACAGTTAAAAAGGATCGCGTGAATTCATACCTACTTACACTTCCAACATTTACAACATTCTCCTATCTCATTTCTCCCCCCTCCTCTTCGTTTCTCATTTTCTCTCTACTTATCTCAGATTGGTTCTACGTTTATAGACTGAAGAAGACGGACGATTGTTAATGATAATTAATGATCATAGGGAATGTTATTAAAAAACTGATTGAAGGAATGTAGTACTGAGACGTCCACGAAACACTAATCTGAGGACTTCTAGACGTCCACAGAGCGTCCTGTTTTTGCAGGGGCTGTTCTTGGATATCCGTGGAAATCCAGGTGCTCATGTCCCAAAAACGAAACTTCCTGTGGTGTTCCTATGAAATATTTCTAGGTTATCTACGGGATGACTTTTGGACACTGAAATAATGTCCGGTAAGAGACACGCCCCATTAAAACCCAAAGGAAAGCATAGCTCACGTGAAGTTTTCCATTTTTCTACAAGTTTCTACCGCAATTTTGAATATCCCGGGAGAGGTGTGAATTAAATATCCCGCGGACTATGTAAGAAACTTTTACGAAAAGGGAGAGCATTGAGACAAACAATGGAAATCATGCTGTCTACCACTAACGCTCATGGACTGATATCGAAGCATGAACCCTTTACACAAGATACGATTTCACTATACTAAAGATAAGAAAGACTCTATACAATTTTGAATATTCTGCTTATTGCACACATAGTGTTTGCTATCTGTTAAATTCAAACTGTATGTAATGAATACTTTATTATGGTGGAACTAGGGCATAGCAAATTATTACAACACTTAAAAATATTATTCATGTAAGTGGCCCAGTGTCATATGCAAACAGTGAGTGGTAATTCCTAAGGTCATGAGGAAAAAACATATAAACGTATGTTTGTCACATCATTATAATAAGCTACTATGAGGCCGCGGTGTATTACTGGTAGAGCGATCATCTCTTGGTGCGTAGAGTTCTTGGTTCGACTCCAGTTCGTGCCAAGTGGGCTCTGTGGTAGACAAACACCGTGTGTGTTGGCTTTCTCGAGGTTTTCTACTTTCTTCCCACTTTCTTCATCATTTTGTTTATTATAAACATCATTTTAGTTTCAGAGCATAATTATAAAATGAAATCTTTAAGTTTTAAGTTCCACGGTTATGCCGGCTAGGCTAAAGGAGACATTGGTAATGAAAAATAAACGAAATAATGGAATGAAGAAAGTGGGATGAAACGGGAGAACCGCGAGAAAACCCACGCACACGATGTTTATCCACCACAAAGTTTATTGGTTCGAGCTGGGATCGAACCAAGAATCCCATGCACCAGAGGTGAACGCTCTACCACAGAGCCACCGCGGCTCCCAGAGCATAGTCGTAGAGCCGTTAACTAAAATGAAAAAGGGAGTAAGGTGGCTCAATGATAGAGTGTTTACCTCTGATATGTGAAGTTCCTGGCTCGATCCCTGTCCAAGTAAGTTTGTACTAGATAACACCATGTTCGTGGATTTTCTCGGGGATACTCCCGTTTCCTCCCACTTTCTCATTCCACCGAATCATACATAATCATTCATTTGCTTTAATCATTGTGTCCCTTTGCCTAAGATTTCATTTCATAAAAGGAAAAAGGCCAATGAAAAATGCTTATTAGAGAACAGGACAGGAATAGATGTTAATCTTTACTACTAATTCCTTTTCGAGATAACATTCAATCACCTCAACAGGTCCTACAAATGCTGTCCTATTATGAAAAATTGAACCCCTTGATCAGCATTATGACAGGGCCAGAACAGAAAATAAATCGAGGATTGGAGTCTGATCATTCGGTTGGTAGATACAAAAACTGAAATATTTCAGTTTGATGTCATTAACTTCCTCACTTTCAGTGGAAGGAAAAGGCAGTACCCCAAGAAAACTCAGGGACACGATGTTGTCCACCACAATCTTACTAGGCCGAGGATCGAACGATGAACACCATGCACCAGAGGTAAGCGATGTACCACTGAGCCACCCCTTGATTGGTAAGTAGGTGGTTTATCAATTACCCAGTAGTCTCCTTATACAGTGTTACATAAATGGGAACATATTTCTTACATCAAAATAAGAAAGAAATACATATGGACCGTTCTCAAAAGTGGGTGGTTTCGGAGTTATAGGGTGCCGAAAACGTGAAATAAGGGAAATTTAAAAGTTCATAGCTCCACTACTATGGGAACTATCGTAGTTGGGTCAGAACATCACTGAGGAACTGGTATGTGAACTATCCAAATATCCATGTTTAAGAACTCAGTACTTGCACACCAATTTTTAGAGAGGTAGGTGGAGAGTGATCAAGTACTCCCAAACAGATTCTCTTAAAATGATTGTGCAAGTACCGGAGGTTCTGAGAAATGGATATTTGGGTAGTTTCTCAGTTAGATCTTGACCCAACTACTTTAGGTCCCATAGTATTGGAGCTATGCAGTTTTAAAGTTTCCTTATTTCACGTTTTCGACACTCTATTACTCCGAAACTATCCACTTTTGAGCACAGGTTCATATGAATTTTTTTCTTCTTTTCATGTGAGGAATTTGTTCATATTCATATATATATATATATATACATATATATATATATATATATATATATATATATATATATATATATATATATATATATATATATATATATATATATATATACTAGCAGCGTTCACCCCGCTTCGCTGCGGTCACCCCGGAACGCAATAAACTTTGTTACTTAGATAATTTTTACTTTTTCGCTTTCAAATTGCAGTAAATGTTAAAATTATAGCGCCTGTCATTTATGTTAACCCGCCGAGTCACATGGTCATGCGGGTTGCATATAAATACGTTTATTTTTACCTATGATGAACTAATAACAAAGGATTTGTACGTATGAACACTTGAATGGTCAATTATCTCAAGACACTGGTAATTAAAAATTAAAGTGATATGATAAAAACCATCTAGGGTCCAAATCCTAATAACCCCCCAAAAATGAAAGAAATTGGTTCAGCCGTATTAGCGTGATGAGTTCACAAAGGATTTGTGCGTTCTCTTTTATATATATAGATATATATATCCCTGATAAAAGTTGTTCCATTTCTTTGCAGCTATTTACCCAAATTATCTACGTAACGATGTAACATGTTTCGACACGTAAATGACTTTAAAATCTTTAACTTAATTTGTATTTTACATTTACCAGAATTTAGTTCTAACACACGATCTTCCTATAAGTCACAGTCAAGAATCTTATGCTATTGGTACAAATTCTAGTTGGGGAATTGAGAAATTCAGAGAGAACATTTGTAATACTAGTAATAGTAATATACGTACAAAAGCCTTCGAACCAACCCTTCTAACGACAATTTCTGTTGGAAGTTTGAGGAAGTGTTTTATGCCATTCACGTTTGCAGAATGCGCAAACTAACTTTAGGGGCTCTTGTGTCAACTCAAACAAATGTGGTTCCATTCCTTTGCAGACATTTCCCACCAGCTCGTGTTCTACGTCTTCAAATAGTATTCACCTTCCACCATATACATGTTTGTCCTTTTCCCGTCTCTCTCACTCACTCACTCACTCACTAAAGAACCTGATTCTTTAACTTTAGTAAGTACTGCAGAAATTTTCTTCAAAAATCATTTCAAAGCATATGTAACATTTTGCTGCACAAGAAACCTAACTGTACAGTAACAAACACCTTTTTAATTTATATAGGATGTTCGGAAAGAACATCAAGTATTTTGGGGAAGTGCATCTTTACACGAAACTATAAATATAATGTTATACAAACTTGGGTGCACAAATGTATCATTTCTGACCTATAACTCGGTGAAAAATAATCGGAACGATAAAATGAAGCGTTATACAGAGTGTCCATAGAAATACTATCATATTTTAAAGTGATACTACGTCGCTTTGGATAATCGCGTTTAAATGAAATTGGTTACATTTGAGAGAAAAACTCAAATATTTTTGTGAGTGTTTACAATGGACAACAGTATCAATAACAGAGAGATCAAACAAAGAAAAAGTAAATTCACTCATGTTTACCTTGCGCTCGCTGATTGGTGAGCACACTTGTGTTTAGATGCTCACCAATTGGCTATTTCCACAATTGGAAGAAGAAGAAGAAGACAATGACTTTATTTTCTAACAAGATGGACCTCCTCCTCACTGGCATCTACATGTTCGGGAACATCTGAATGAACGGCTTCCAGGAAGATGGATTGGACGTGCTGGAAATGATAATATCTTCCACAAGTGGCCACCGAGATCCTCTGACTTGTTGTCTGTGAGGAGTTACTTAAAGGATTGTGTCCATGTACTCCCATTCCCCCAAAACCTGCAAGAAGTGCAAGTTCGTAACAGTGCTACCACCCAGTCTATTTCGCCAGATATGTTGGAACGTGTGTAGTGTGAATGGAAATATCGTCTTGATATCTGCATCGGCAGTCGTGGCTCTCTCATTCAATGTCTTTGAGGTATGGTAAAAAAATATTTGAGTTTTTTCTTCAAATGTGTCCAACTTCATTTAAGTATGATTATCCAAAGCGACGTAGTACCACTTTAAAGTATCATACCACTTTATTTTATGAATACGCTATATATCGAAAGCGAAATGTTTAATTGTAGATAGTGTAAAAGATCACAATACTTACTCTAAGCCTAGATTTTATCAACATACTAGTAGATATAGAATAGGGCGGTTATTAGGGTTAGAGTTAGGGTTAGGATGAGGAATTATTATGTCATATAAACCAAACTTATTCATGTGGTGTACATGTGGCACTTCTACTTGTTTCTTGAAAGTTTGATGGGGCTCAGCCCCTTTTGGGCTATGGACCTGCATTAACCATTAAGTCGGTAAAGTCTCATACATACAAAATCAAAAACTTCTTTTCTACAAAGCGGAAAATAAGCATATTGTGTTTATTGTGCTAAACGTATATCTCTAAAGCTTATTCACGATGCAAAATGCTTTGCTCCCCTCCCCATCTTTCCCTCCTTCGATATTGTATATGAAAGAGATAATCCTTGTATGAGGACCCCATTTTCTTTGAAAACGAAATTTATATATAAAGCAGCATTCGAAAAAAGAAATTATTAAGGAAAGAAAACATAAGGACAAGAAAAATCGCTTTTGATAGTAGATAGAGGAAGTAAATTCAAAAAATGTAGGACTTTGTTATGTAGGATGTACACAAAGCCAGTTGCCTTGGAAACGTTCGAAAAGGAGACGGCCGGCGAGAGGGAAAAGATGTATTAAGAAATGATTGACTCAAATACTTCTAACAAGCAATATATAAACCTTTTTATTATTTTTCCTTAACTGATTTTCTGTTAATAAAAAAGAGTAAAGTAAATCAAGATAGACTTTTGTATCTCCTAGGAACGTTTATTATGTCTTCTCTCTTTCTCCTTTTTTTTCATTTTATTCATTCTTTTTCTTTCTGAATACTACTGCGGGTACTGACAACCTACACTGGAGAACTGCAAACTAATTTTAACAATAGTCTACACAACATAGACATATTTTAGTGAGTTCAATTATTAGTATTGTCTTTTGTGTTGCATTTCTCTTTTGGTATCTAAAATTTCTAATATATATATATATATATATATATATATATATATATATATATATATACAGAGTGGCACGTTTTAATCTTTCTACTGAAATATCTCCAGAATGGTACAACAAAGAAGAATCTTTAGAGCAAAATAAGACGGGAGATAACTTCAAAATATCAAACGAAAACCCCTACTTTTAATTCCAAATTTGGATTCTACACAACAAAATACAAACGATTTGTTTGAAACATTTTGTTGTAAAGTGATGGATGAGGCTGTCATATGTGACAATAAGGGGAATATTCATTTTAAATGTTAGCATCCATATTTATTACCAACAGGGCCGGATTTAGAGGAGGTGCACCGGTGCACGTGCACCTTCCTCCATTGTAAATATGCACTATCTAAAATGAGATGCTAACAGTTGAAAATAGCAACACTTTCCGGAACTCTGGGCTTTACAAAAACGGAGTTTTGCAAAAGCAATAGTTTAAGTTGATTTTCTGAAGGTTGAAGGAAAAGGATTCACCAAGCAAAACAATATCTAAAATTCAAACTTAATTCAAATGTAAAGGTAGTTATTGGTACACCCCCCATCAGAAAATTCTGAATCCTTCCCTGATTGCCAAGTATGATTTTATGCAAAAAAAAAAAAAAAAAAAAAATAAGCAACATTTATGCTAAACATGTGTTCGAACAATGCAGTTTTTGGAAGTTATAAACGTTTGAGTTTTCCAGACGCCACTTCTGAGACTTAGTAAAACACAATCCTTGCACAATGTAGGGTAGACATCTGTGCCAGTAAATAAATGCCTCTTTGTCGCTGAAGATCTCAATTAGAATGACCTCTACAAGATGACTGGAATTTGACAGTAGACAACATTTTTTCTTTAGTGTCATTTAATGAAAAGATATAGATACAATATAGACAACATTTGTACTAACTTGACAAACCTAATTCTCAAACCCTTCCATTAGCATGTTTGCCTCCCAAGCGGCATTGGATAGATTTAACGTGGGCATGAACCCTTCTCCAGTAAGCTATTCTGACTGAGATTATATTTGGTTTTCCTCGTCCCAACAGATGAGTGCCGGGATTGTACTGTTTACATTCTTGATTCTCCTATCCCAATCTGAGCCTTAAATATCTAAAAACACGAAATAACTTAAGTAAGTTAAATTCTTTCCTCTCCATTTTGCTCACGAGCACTAAGTAATCTGCAAACGCTCATTTCAAATATGCAAACATCTTACATATTTACTTGGAAGAAATTATAATAAATAAAATAATGTTGTATGAATTGCTAAATAACATGATACCAACATTTATATATATATATATATATATATATATATATATATATATATATATATATATATATATATATATAGATATAGATATATAGATAGATAGATAGATAGATAGATAGATAGATAGATAGATATGGCTGGCGAAAACATGAAAAAATGGACTTTAAAGTTCCAAACCTCCAATACTATGGGACCTATTATAGTCGGGTTAAGACTTCACTTAGGAACTAGTACGGGCCCTATTGAAATATCCAAGTTTCAGAATAATGCGGTACTTCTGCAACAATTTTTATAGAATTAGTTGGTGAGTACTTCAAATTATATGCCCGTAGTCAAACAGCTCTGCAAAAATTGTTGCGTGAGTACGTTAGGATTCTGGAACATTGATTTTTGAATAGTGCACATATTAGTTCCTAAGTGAAGTCTTGACCAGACTATAGTAGGTTCATAGTTTTGGAGCTACGGACCTTTAAAGTTCATTTTTTCATGTTTTCGCCAGCCTATAACTCCGAAAGAAATCATTTGTGCATCTAAGTTGGCCTATACTTTTTGTCTTATCCTGGTGTCAGGAATCACCTCCCAAACGTTGTCGGTGTTATTTTGAAACACCCTGTATAGACGAATTTTGTTCAGTAAGTTAATGACAGACATTTCCAGCAACAGACTATCTGCTTAAGGCAAAGTTAAATCTTTACGTTGTCTACAAACGTAAATTTCTGACGAAAACTTTCTCTTACTTACGTTACTTATTACTTCTACGTAGTATTATTACGGCTTACTTGCCCGTTGTTTTTTTTTTTTTTTTTTAACTTGTCTCAGATAAGAATAATTATGACATTACATTTCGAAGGAAACTGTTTATTTGCTACTTAATTTTGGCTGAATGTTGTAAAAAAAAAAAATGTCGTCTAGCTGCTGCTTTGTATCAAATTCAAGATCCAGATCGATAGCCACTAAGGTATACAATTATTCGAAATACTTATTTAAAAGTTCGTGAGAATCGCCTGACGCGTGAAAGATCTACTCACAACTACGACAATGATGCCCGACTGATAACAATTCTACTTCCAAATCATATCAACCCATATCCAGGGGGTCAAGGGGGGCGGGCCCTCCTAAATTTTTGCTGCTCTCCTAAAATTTTCACGGTGGCCTTGCAAATGAACTATAATATGGTGATGAATTCTAATGTGGTTGGATCGGACCTCCCTAACTTCAGCCGCCCCCCCCCCTACATTTTTGGGCTGACTACCGGCCTGTGAACTATCATATTAGTAGAAGACAGATTAGGATGGAAATAGTAATGCCCAGGATAATTGCTCTTAAGCTCTTGGTAAAAGTAAAATATCGTGCATATCACATTTCTCTATCTCAATCCCTTACTGTAAACGATATATTAAGATGTTTGGAGCTTTATTTTTTTTTTTTAAAGAGTTGTTATGTTTTCTGACGAAACTACATTCCGAAATACTTGCAAACTCAATAGGCATAATTGTCACTATTGGTCAGATGTTAATCCTCGTTAGCATAAGGCAGTAGATGCTCAACATTGTTGGAGTATTAATCTGTGGTGTGACATTTTCAGTGGTTAAAAGATATCTGATAAACACCGTGTAGACAGCAGCTGGCAAATTCAAATGTTTGTAGTGTCCTTAAACTGCATAGTTTGAAAATTGCTTTCGTATTTCGCATGAAAGTTTTTTTTTTTTCGCATAAAATCATACTTGGCAATAAATATGGGAGTTATCACTTAAAACAAAATTCCCCTCATTTTTACTCACTATAGCACCATCTTTCACTTGTACAGCAAAATGTTTCAAACAAAACTATACGTTTTTTTTTTCGTAGAATCTGAATTTGTAATCAAAAGCAGAGATTGTCATTTGAAATATTAATCCTACCTCCCGCCTGGCTTATTTACAACTTAAAATGATTTTTTTTTATTTATTAACATAGACGTAATACTGCAGAACATAATTCCAATATTCTGAGTGAACCCAACCTCAAAGCGCGTTATTTGTTATGCTCCTTTAGAATGTCTAATTAATTGTACCTTAAAAAAATACATAAATAAATATGTAAAATATGTAAATAGCAATGCATAAATAAAGTGGAGAAGTTTTGCTTAAGGTTTTCCATATTTTTGTCACGTTCTGTTTGGGAAATTTCATATGATACACAAAATATATTTACTATGGACTTCGGTCTTTTGCCATTGTATCTAAACTTTTTTGTTAGGGGACTTTAAAAACATTTGTTCTTGCCATGGGGAAGACAAAAGTTTCTCTTAATTGGTGTGGTTTCCAAGTTTAGGCGCTAGGATGTCGAGTCCGAGGAGAAGCAAGCTGGAATTTTGATAGTCATGAACTACGTACTTCGTATGACAAAGTACAAAGGTAATTGTTCACTTGTTCATACTATTAAGTGTGCATACCACACATAGCAAGCCTCCAGTATTTTGTGATGTTAAGGAAATAACTATTTCAAAAAAAGGAAAAGGAAACGCACATATGCTTTGGTTTTATTCTATTGTAAAGCACAAGTGGAAAAACGCCTACTGGTTGAAAGAGACCACTGAACATAATTAAACATGTACGCAAAAGAAGTTATAAACATTCCGGACTACATTCCAGTTCCTTTAATGCTACGGATAATAAGTATTGAGGCAGTTTCATTTCATGATAAATGTACTAAAGAAGTTGTTAGTAGAGTTGGGTTTTATTAATATTTAGTAACGGAACCGAAAATGTTTTGTGTTCAAGTTCCGCAACTTAAATAAACTTTTAATCTGACACGCTGCGGGGAGAACACTGCAATACATCTTGTCATTACGATTTCTAAACATTATTAGCTAAAGGTCGTTACCAGTTACAGCCCAGACGTTGAGCATCCATGAAGTGATGACTCGAGGGAAGTAGTTTTACTACAAAATCCTATTTCTCTTTTCTCTGTAATTTTGCTTCCATTTCAACATCAGTTTCTGTTCGAATTTTGAAAGTAGAATCGAGTTTCTTAGAAAATAAATTTATGTTCATGAACGAAACCGATGTTTTTGGAAAGGTGTCTTCCCATTCTGCCTAAAGGCCTTCCAGCACTTTGTAGAAAATATTTTAAATGGTTTTATCTTTAGGTATAGCGGGAATTCCCTTTCTGTCTAATCTTTCGAGACGGAGAATACTGTGCACGGAGGGTTTTTTTTTTCTAGAGATTTTTTTTCTTTAGTAATTCTAATAGATTAAGTAAGAAGAACAACTATTTCTTCAAGTTTGAACATAAATTTTCGCTGTTAATCTACTTGTACTCGCGAAAATGACGAGGATACAGTTCTGTTATTAGCAATATTATTCACATCTACTTTAGTAAAGATGAATGTGATTTTTTTAAAACACCTACAGGGAAATGGAAAATTGTCTGTTCCAAGAAAGCCGTTTGACATTGTGACAGAAGGGAACACAAAACACATTTACTTCGGTCTAATATCAACTCATTTCAAAACAAAATTTTATTCAGTTTTCCAGTAGTTCATCTCCTACATGCTAAGGCTCACAGTACGTAAGAGATCTCACAGTCCACATCCTCAAGATATGTTTGGCCATATGTCAAACAGACAATAAGACGGCCCTTTAAAAAAATATTCTTTGTCTTCTACTTCACAGTTCCTTTTTTGACGTCACCTGATCAGGTGATTTGTCTTGTATAATTATTCTGTACTAGATGCAATATGTCATATAAAGGTATATATATATATATATATATATATATATATATATATATATATATATATATATATATATATATATACACTTTTATTGTCAATGGAAATACTAGCAATACTAAATACCACATATCGTCAAAATAGTCAATGCAATTTAAAACAAAACCTCATCATCACTGCTCTAAATGCAAACAGTACGCAACTGCATCTACGTAAGCCACGAAGCCTATGATTTGATTTTCTGTTCAACTCGCCTATATTTAAGCTTTGGTTCCTTCAGTTTCTTTGCTATCTACTCACTAGTATGGAGTTAATTTCAGATCTCTGGTATGAGCAAGTTAATATTTCGTGATCTCTAAAATGAACGGTTATGGAATAAGAATTATGATTACGCTTACCGTACTCCACTAAAGATACTATCTACCATTTTCTGTCCAGAAACTTATCATTTCACAATTGTAAAACGCATTAAGCAATATAATAATGCCGAACGAAACTAATAGAAAAATCGTATCTAATACCAAACAAAGAACTAAAAGGACTGAATGAGTACAGAATGAAATGCTAATCTCTGCTAATGTAGATTTCGTGTGTTTTGTATTCGTTTCAGTTACAGTGTCAAACGGATTTCTTACAACTGAGTAAATCACTTTTCTATTTCTGTGCAATTAGGGTCTATTACGTATTTTTTTAATTCACATTCATTTTTACTAATGCTAATAACACTGCTAATAACAGAACTGTATCCTAGCCATTTTTCGGAGAACATCATCTAAAATATATGATGAAATTTGACAATATAGTTATTCTTCTTACGGAATCTGTCAGAATTACTAAATAGATTAGAAAAATATATTATGACTGCAGGACAAAATCCAAGAGGACAAAATCTAAGAGGACAAACCCAAGAAAAATTCTGAGAAAAAAACGGGTAAAATTCAAGGGACAGAATCACAGGCACAGAATAATAAACGGATAATTATAGTCAATTTTCTCTTTTACTATATAACATTTTTACGTTTTGTTGGGTTTTTCAGTATTCTTTTCCTAAAAAGGAAAATTTATTTCAGTACACTGAAAATTTACAGATAACATTTTAGAATAAACGTAATATGACAATTGAAGGAAAAACTGATCATATACACTGGTACATCCAATATATATGTCCTTTGGATTTTGTCCCATGATTCTATTCTTTCGATTTTGTCCGTCTCGTCAGAATTTTTTTCCTTTGATTTTGTTCCCGCCCTCGTTACTACAGCTATTATATACACGATTTCCGATCTGTATAAAAACACTGTAGGTGTCAAGCATTTCGGTGCTGCATTTCTCTAAAAGGCTCCTCCCCGCATAAAATTCCCTGTCTCCAAAGATTAGGCAGGACGGGAATTCCCATTCTGCCTAAAGATAAGATCATTCAAAATGTGTGCTGGAGGGCCTTTAGGCAGAACGGGAATGAATCCTCGGAAAGTTGGTTTTGGTACATAATCTGAACCCGTTTTATAAGAAAAAAATCTTTCAGTTCCGCCACCCCGAATAGAATTTCCAAAAAAAAAAAAAAAAAAAATGATTCCGATTCCGATTCTGGAACCGAAACCCAATAGAACTCATTTAGGCCTATCGGATCCGCTATCGTTTGTAATCCTAGTTGTTAGCAATGGCTGCTTTTAAAGGAACTTATGGGGGCGTAGTGTTCAGTAGTAAAGCGCTTACCTCTGGTATGTGGGGGTCCCTGGTTCGATCCATGATCAAGTAAGTTTGTGGTGGACAACATCGTGTCCGTGGGTTTTCTGAGGATACTCCCGTTTCCTGCCACAATCTCATTCCACCAAATTCTTCTATTATCATTATTTTGCCTTAATCATCCGTTTCTCTTAGGCTAAAGGACATAATTGTGGAACGTTAAGCTGAAAGGTTTCCTTATAAGCGAGGGCTATTTTGATTAGCCTGGACCACCAGTGAAAGACAGCAATTTATTATTTTTTTAACCAAAACAAAAAAATCTTGTAACTGATCTTAAATATTAAAAATATAAATGAATATTAATCCGTGACTGATTTCTAGAATGTTGTATTACTATTCTCGTCATGGTGAACAAACTACTGTAAATAAACAAACATTGCATTGATTTATAATCATTGGGTATACACGTGTGATTAACATGTACGATATGCTTGCACAGAGCGTGCATAGATCGTATTAGAAAATAATAAGAAAAACGTAAAAGGAAAAAAAAAGTGATTGAGGGACTATTCAACCACGAGTAAACATTTCACAAAGAAGCTGGGGGTAAAAGAGAAATATTAAATAAAAAAGAAAGAAAGAAAGAAAGGAGGAAAAGATACTAAAGAGAAAACTTGAAATGTTGGTATATTTTTCATTCGTTTGGCTTCGGAAACGAAGGAGGAAAAACGTGTAGCAAAGAATAGGGATGTGTGTTTGTGTATCTGTGTATGTACGTGTGTATGTGTGTGTGTGTGTCAGAGAGAGAGAGAGTTGGCAACATAAGTTCTTTCTTTTTTCGTTTCTATTTTATTTTATATATTTCGTTTCTTTTCTTTCCCCGTAGGTGCAGGGGAATTTTATTGAAGTATAATGACCGGCTTGTTCGTTGCGCATTCAAAATACAAGCCCAGTGGACCGAAAAAGTAGATCCTGAATTCCCTGCACGAGTCAGAATACAGAATAGCTCCAGAAAGGCTTTCCTTTTTTCTATCTTGCAATTTTTCTCTATTCCTTCTCTTCTCTCCAACAATTCCCTTGTATTTTTTATCTTTGTCTCTCTCTCTCTCTCTAACTTCTATTTACTTCTTCTTCTCTACTTTTCTTTTCATTTTCTCGCCCTCTCTCTTTCTATATATATTTGTGCGTATCTCCTTTCACGTTTCTTCTTTTTTTCTCCTCTCCTCTCTCGTCCTCCTATTCTCAATTTCCTGTTTTCTCCCTTTCCTTTCTATCTCTCTAGGCTATTTGCCGTCAAAGCTTGTCTCCCGAAGGACACATGTGGAGTTTCGAACCCAGTCCTCTCTTCCTTTCGTCTACACAACAACGATGAGAAAGGCGGGGATGAATGAATATTTGCTTCGCTTCAGTCGTTTTAAGTTATTCTTTTCTTTTGTACTATATTTCTTCCCTTACATTTTTTTCTTCCCATTTGCTTTCAATCTTTTTTTCTTTCATATTACCCTACGTCGACTTTTCATTTCCAATTTTCTTTATACCTTCTTCTTCTTCTTGAACAACAGAAAAAAGAAGACGAGAGAAACAAGTTTTTGTCTTTTTTTTTTTAAAAAAAATCAACGTTGATATGCATCCTCAATGGACTCACAGGATCAATTTTAGTCACACAGATAAAATAGTTGCTGACTTCCCTTGTGGAACGACTTTAAGTGAAATTTGCTGCTTCCTGGCTTTACGTGCTCCCCTTATGATGACACTGATTGCCGTCAACAGCACATACTCCAGGGACGTTCAAAAAGTTTGCCTCCCCCCCCCCCCAAAAAAAAGAAAGAAGCTTCTTTAAGTTGCATCACGAAATAGCAGATTTAACTTTTTTTCCCTTGCCCTATAACAAAGACCTGGCTCTTTATTTTGCTTCTAGAGTAGCAATGGGTCTTTAGAGAGCACAGCAGATTCCAGGGCTTTATTAGTGTCTGTACACTAAGAGATATTTTCTTTTCTTATCTCTAAGGAGTAGCAAAATTTTGTTGGCTATATCTTTGCTACCATTCAGATGAAAACTAACTAAAATGTAAGTCAGCTATGCAAAATCTTTAGTATGTATCTCCTTACGTTATTTCGATATTTTTTTTTAAGTTATATTTTCTGTGATCATCATTATCTTCAGAAATATTCTGTCAATAGAAGCAATTTAAAACAAATTTATCAATTTACATCCAGCATCCAAACAGCGTCTTGACGTAAGAGTGATTTACTTTAATACAGTTCACTTGGAGTTTTTTTTTTATTTATTCCGTAGCACAGAGTTTTTCAACCTTTTTTTTTCTTTGGGGCACAGCAAAACATGTTTCAAACTTTCGCGGCACCCCTGTAAGTGATTTGTTTTCTAGATGCAAAAATAAATAAATAAATAAATAAATAAATAAATAAACACATAAAAATGCATACCCGTACAATATATTTTTTTAAAAAATATATGAGACGAATATGAGATACAAATCTCACAAATAAAGTACATAAGACTCTTAAATAGAAACATGTTAACATAAAAGAAGCTTATGACTTTTATGCAGAAACATGAGAAAGAAATATTACCATCAGAAATACAAGAAGACATTAAACTTAATACTAGTGAGGTGACTTTGAAAAGAAAACATCATGAATCGTGTTATTGAAATTACTTTTACTTTTCTGTATTCAGTGTTTCTTCCCAATGACAAATGAACAGCGTTAAAAGCAAACTTTCTTTCCATCTTTAAACTTGGAAGACAGATGTGAAATCAAGTCGATTGACGATATTTTTTTTTTTTTTTTTTTTTATCTTATGAAGATAATTTCCTTGCGGAAGATCTTAGAAGACAATAAAAATCTTGCGACACATCAATGCGTCGCGACAAAGAAGTTGAGAAACGCTCTCTAGCAGTACAAACCGTAAGCCTAAGAATATGGAACGGTAGGCTAGTCAGCTGCCAACATTGCCCATACTTGCAATTGGTCGTTTTCACAAGGATTTGCCAACTGACCAGGGAAGTCGCTTTGGGTAGGGCAGGAAGGGAAATTGCCGTAACCACCCCTGAGTTTCAGAAACACATGCTTTTTAGTAAGTTGTGTGTTAATATACTAATAAAAAACTAACACTCTTCTGTCGGTTCGCCTTGGCAAAATCTGAAATAAAGTTACTGCAACCAACTGAATTCCTAACGCTACTCCTACGTAGAATGACTATGATTTCAACAGGTAAAACTGGGCATAAGAAAAAGAGAGGGAAAAAAATATTTTTAGGATCAAACGGAAATACGAAAAATAAATGTGAAATGAAACAGTGTTTACTGTGTAATAGTATTGTCCTTGTGTTCAGTACTCCAATCGTACTTTCCTCGAAAGTCCCTTTCGTAGAAGTACAATGAAATTTTTGAGTCTTACGTCCCATGGATGTGCCGCGTAGGCTAAAGGAGACGGTGATGAAGCAATGAATGAAATGGTAGAATGAAGAAATGGGAGGAAACGGAAGAATCCCGAGAAAATCCAAGCACACGATGTTTGTCCACCACAAAGTTCACTTGGTGCGAGCTGGGATCGAACCAGGGACCTCGTAAAAGTACAGTAGTATCGTTAAGTCACTACTATTATACTTCCGAAAAGTGACACAAGTGCAAACTTTTGTGCCAGTAATATATCTCCAATGCTGTTTATCTGTTTTAATTTTATTTAACTCAAATGACTTCACATTAATATGCAACTATTTCATGAAATAATGAAGTGTCATCGATATCAATATTATTTTCTATTTTTTTTTTTTTTTTTAAATCTTTTAATCACTTAACAGTGTTTCCAATTGCTGACCAGCTTAATGGTTCTTTTACCTAGATAGAGCCGATTGTCTATTTTAGTAATTGAGCGTAACAAAGGTCGTTCTTGAAGAACCCACATTAAGATATAAGATAACAGCTGAAATATATATATATATATATATATATATATATATATATATATATATATATATATATATATATATATATATACAGGGTGTTTCAAAACAACACGGACAACGTTTGGGAGGTGATTCCTGACACCAAGATAAGACGAAAAGTATAGACCAACCTGGTGCAGGAATGCTTCCTTTCAGAGTTATAGGCTGCCGAAAACATGAAAAAATGAACTTTAGAAGTCCATAGTTCCAATACTATGGGACCTACCGTAGTTGGGTCAAGATTTTATTTAGGAACTCGTATGTGCTCTATCCAAATATCCGTGTTTCATAATCCTACGGTACTTCCACAACAATTTTTATAGAGTTGGTGAGTACTTCAAATTTATGCCCCATGTGCTCCATCATAGCCAAACTACCTCTATAAAAATTGTTGCATGAACACCTTAGGATTCTGAAACATGTATTTTTGGACAGTGCACGTATTAGTTCCTAAGTGAAGTCTTGACTCGACTGGTATATAATGTGTTAGTTTGTTTCATACATATGTAAAACGCTTATACAAGAATTGTAAACAATTTCTTTATACTTATGTTTTTACAGACACTTTGAAAAATGAAAATATCTTTTCTTGTAATCAACACTTTATTTTCCTGTTTGTGCTTTAGTGTGGTAGTTCAGGAAACATTTCACGTGAAGTCGTACGTCACATTTCAAGCAGTAATTTGTTTCTGTGTGGCACAGTGTACATCTTCTTTGATTTGTCTTGATGCCTTACCCAATGGTCCAAACGATCATAACAAATTTCTGCTTTGAGGTCTTTCGATGGACTATCTTTGTACTTGTCAAATGGCAGACTGTTCTATCAAATTTAAGATATCTAATACTTCGTTAAGCGTGAGGTCTCTGCAAAAATAGTAAGTTTCTGTAGTACATACACCCACATACTTCTCTATAAGCCCGGCAATCTATATATAGGACACGAGGCACACACACAGAAATTTTTTATTGGGTCCCAGCTTTGGGGGGAGGGGTTTCAATACCATAAGCCACTGCGGCTAGTATTGAACGGATATTATTCTGCACCCGAAAAGACGATAAGTGCTTTAAAATATTTCCATCTATATTTTCAGAAAAAAGTAATAGAACTAGATTATTTATATAAGAGAAAAAGTACAGATGATTGTTCCTGCTACATTTATCATTTCTCTGTTAAAGAAGTATAGTTTTATTAAGAAAACGTACAAATGTATATTAAATTAGGAAGTTTTTTTAAGGGGCGGTCCGAACCCGGTGGACCCCTTGTGGGTGTGTCCCTGTAGGGCACTACTATATTAAATGTTACTATTCCATATTTGTGCCTTATAACATGTTCACCTCAGATTTCTGTGTAAATTGAAGTAAGCGTTAGCTTAATTCAAAAGTTTCACTGATTAGAAATGCATTATTACTATAAAAACTTACCATTCTAATCTCAAACTGCAGGAATCCATTACACTTTCATTTTGTGCAAAAAAAAAAAAAAAAAAAAAAAAAATAGGCGCTGGATACACTGCCACCTGAAACACTGAACGGCGGATACTAGCCACACATAAAGACAGAAGTTTATTCTGAAATTTAGCGTGTGGGTCATTCCATGTCAAATCATTTAGAGCACTGTACGTCAATTTCTCAGATTATTTTCAAAAATTTTTCATACATAAATACCAATGAAATTATGCCAAATTATTTTTTTTTTTCGATTTATTGGATGAGAAATGGGCCGGGGAGAAATTTTTGGAAAATGTGGATTTTGCTTCAATTTCACTTTTTGGCACTCAGCATCATGGAACTAAATTACCATTGGGCTCATTCAGGTGTCAAATGAAACCTTAATTTTTGCTCTTTCAGTAGATCTTAAGTAACCTTGCAAAACGTTACACTGTCAAACATTAAGGGGCATAGAAAGCAAATATTAGGGTTTTTACAAATTGTGCCGTTGCTCAAAAGTTACAACTATGAAACTTTTGAAACTTTTTTTGTACATTCATCTTAACACGTACATGGTATGGTTAAAAAATAAAGAGTGTTTTTTTTTTGTATTTTTGTAATTATTACTTTTATGTAGGGAAATATATGGTTTTAAGTTTTGTTACAAATTGTGTCATTGCTCGTAAGTTACAACTATGAAACTTTTAAAACTTTTTTTAATAGAATCATCTTAGCCTATACATGATATGGTTAAAATATAAAAAGGGTACTTTTGGTATTATTATTATTATTATTATTATTATTATTATTATTATTATTATTATTATTATTATTATTATTATTATTATTATTATTATTATTATTATTTGGTATTTTACATGTACGGAAATATACAGTTTTAAGTTTTGTTACAAATTGGGTCATTGTGCGTAAATTACAATTGTGAAACTTTTGAAACCTTTTTTATAGGATCATTTCAGCACATGCATGATATGGTTAAAGTATAAAAAGGGTGCTCTTGGTATTTTTGTAATTATTATTTTTGTACGTCAGAGTGCAATTCATGAATCGCTCTGGGCCTTTTATATTCCACTGGCCAGAAAATGAAGACTTTTGTTGGATACCTTTTGAAAATATCATCTAGGAAGTTCCTGTTCCATCTTTTACAAGCCAATCAGCCCGGACTTACGCAACTGAAAGCAAAGTTAAAGGAATATATCATATCATCAATGAAAAAAATGAGCTGTGAAATATGGGACACAGCATTTTGTATGTAAATCTATGTAATTCTAAGAAGTATTACTGGTATGTATGTTTATTGTTTTCATCTATGTACATTAGTCTATTGTTTCTTATTTCTGTTGATAGGATTTGTAATAATCACTCAACCCCTTACATTGCTAGGTCTATATTTTCCATTCACAAAATCGCAAGATTATTACAAAAAAAGGTACCCCTTTTTATCATTTAATCATACCTAGTAAATGCAAACTAATCCAATAAAAAGTTATAAAAGTTTAATAGTTGTAAGCGATGGTACGATTGGGAAAAAGTTGAAAGTCATAGTTAAAGTACAAAAATATAATATTATGGTAATACCAAAACTACTCATTACACCAGTTCTATTTTTAAGCATACCTAATATTTACTAAGATGATTATTCGAAAAAGTTTTAAAGTGCGACAGTTGTCATTTCAGAGTAGGAATGGCCAAAATTGTCCGAAATCGGATATTTCATTTTCCCGAATTTTTTCCGAATTCCAGATATTTCTGAAATCGGAATTTTTCCGAATTCCGAAATTTTTCCGATTTTACTTTCCGGAATCCGGAAAGTAAAAAATCCGGGATTGGCCATCACTACTTCAGACAAAAGCCATAATCTGTTAACAACAGTAAATCTGTATGTTTCTGTACATTTAAAACACAAATAATAATAATAATAATAATAATAATAATAATTGCAAAAATACCAAAAGCACCCTTTTTACTTTTTATATATATCATTTATGTACTAAGATAATTCTATTTAAAAAAGTTTCAAAAGTTTCATAGTTGTAACTTACGAGCAATGACACTTTTTTTTTATTCTACGTAGAGAATCAAAAAAGCTCATTGACGCGACCTACAATAACTACCTTAAAGAAACCGAAATTGACATTAATCTTGACATAAAGAATTTCTGGTCTTTTATACCCCATAATAATAGGAAAGAAGGAGCTCACAATTAAACATTGTATCTCTCGACTCCAGAAGAAAAGTTCTGTTACTCTGCCTTCTATATAAAATTTTAAACAATAAAATCCAAGTGTCGCAATTACTTGAACTTCTGAAATTTAAAGTTCCCAACGTTAGAAGACTTCCAAAAACTGACTTATTTTACTGTAGAACATTACGAACGAATATGATGAAAAGTTCACCTATTCGGAGCATATGCGACCTCTACAACAAACTTTGTGTGCTTGATCCAAGTATTGATATATTCAGAATGTCCTTCACTAAATTTTAAAAAGTAGTAAATTCTTTAACTGTCAGAATCGATGATTGACCAGTCATTAAAATTATCACTTGTCACTTTATTCTACTATTGTTATGTTCATCTGTTTTTGTGAATACTGTAAATGGGTATCTTTACCTGTAGTATTCTTTTCTCTAAAATTAATTAATTAAGAGGCCTAATCCGAGCAAAATTAAAATACCTCTAATTTTACAGTAACTATGTGATATCTTCAAATAGATAAAAGATAATCGAAATGTGGAACAAGAGCGCCCTAGACAATATTATTTTGCGTGAGGTATCGTTATCACAATTTTGTGGCTTTCCGTTTTCAGCTGTTTAGAAACGCGAAAATAAATGCCGATTTTCAAAATGGCTCGAAATCGAAAGCAGATAAGAGAGCCGTGATAACCGGATCTCATGTAAAATGATATTGTCTAGGGCGCTCTTGTTCCAAATTTCAACTATCTTTTATCTATTTGAAGATATCACATAATTACTGTAAAATTAGCGGTATTTTAATTTCACCGGGATGAGGCCTCTTAAGGCTTAAATTATCACGATATATCACTATAAATTATCGTATGGTTGGCAAGTTTGGTTTAGAGCGAGAAAATAAATCCCACTCTCAATAAGGATGGAATTCGGGCAGCCCATTGGTAGGTAGGCTCCTTACCGAATACACGGCCGCAGCTCTGACTGTTGTCACGTACAATTCTAAACAGAGAAGTGAGCGAACGTACGTCTAAAAACTATCATGATTAGTAAAACGAGTATCATACTCATATCATTCATGGTACAGGTTAACAAACATACACTAAGACGTAGCAATTATAATGTAGTTATCCTGCCATTTCAATGTGCTATGATGCCTATTGATTCCGAAATTATCGCTTTATTACTATATTATACCGTATCATAAACTGTCTAGGTTTACCACTCCGAGGATGGAAGGACTTCTAGCAAAAAAAGAAAGAAAAAGAAAAGAAAAGAAAAAAGCCACTTTGTCCTACAGAAAGGAGAAAAATGGGGGGGGGGAGAAAGAGATGCAATTAAATAGAAGGAGAACAGAATTAACTTAGATACGAAGCTGGAGGCAAAAGTTATCACCTATCACATATTTGAAATATAATCTCATCTATAACATGGAAAAAAAAAATAGAAGTTGTCTAGCCGAATAAGAGTTTTGCGTTGAGGTTCGGGGATGATCTTTAATACTGTAGATTACCATATTCGCTTATTTACAAATGGGATTCTGATAATAATTGCAGTTGGTTCAGTTTGTTAGGTTAAAGTTGGTCTACTTACCATATGACTGACTTAAAAAAATAAAGAGAGAGAGAGAAGGTTTAAGTTTGAAAAATACATTTACTTGACAAATTTGTTAGTGATAAAGCGAGAAAACGTAATTTTGGGTTACTAAACTTTGGAAATTCCGATTAGGGATACATTTCAATTTCGTGTATAGCTTGATATGTTTTAATTTCCCTGGAAACTAGAAATTGTGCTACCGGCAATAAATATCTATATATTAAAATGCTACAATACCAATTAAGAGCGATTTTTTTAAGGTTAAGCCGATCAAAGTGTTACGCCCTTTCTTCGGGACGAGGATTATAGGTATAGGGAATTTTCTTTATTTATAGGGGGCATTGAGGGTTTGGAGCAAAATATTTTTTTATTTTTTATTTTATTTTTTATTTTTATTTTTTTAATGAGAGATGAGGTGAAGTGCAGGTGGACGTCACAAACACGAGGGTATATGTTAGTATGGACGAGTGAATGGTTATCTTCTGCCCTGGGGCGTCACATGGCTGATGTAGACAGATGAAGCCCGCTGCTAGCAACATTGATGGAACACTAGTGCAGAGATGGATAAATGCATGGACTAAGATGAGGTGGATGATAGATGGCAAAGTCGGCCTTTTGAGGGTCATCGTCGTCTAGAGTGTTATAGTATAGAGTAAGAAGATGTTGGAGAGGAGTGGCTTGTTAACGTGGGGGCGTATCATGTATTATGTCCTGTTGAAAGGTGTCTAGGAATATCGGATTTCCGTCTGCAATGACTTTTGTAATATATTTAGTGAGAAGTGTTTCTAAGTATGGAAATATTGTTGGAAAGTTGATTCGGCGATAGAGGTCGGCAGTCGGTGCTGGTAGTTTGATACGATAAGCAAGTCGGAGAGCATATCTTTCGGAGATGGCGAGTCTATTATATAGTTCATCAGGGGCAGAGATCCAGCAGATATGGCCATGTGTGAGAGCAGGTTGGAGGAATACTTTATAGGTCGTGATAATGGTGTCGGTATGTAAGCCCCAAGTTGTGCCCACTAGCCGTCGGAGGAGGTTTAAGCGGTTCGATACCTGTGATCGAATCTTTTGTAGGTGGGGTTTCCAACTGAGTTTAGAGTCAAAGATGATCCCAAGGTAGGTAACTTGTGATGATGGGCGGATGAAAGTGTCGTTTACATTAATGTGAAGAAGGAAAGGATTGCGATGGATTCGTGAGCGGCAACGAGGTGGGAGAAAAATAAGAGCTTGTGTTTTGAGAGAATTGATAGTGAGGCGCCATTTGGAACACCAGGAGGTAAAGGCGTCAATTGCCTGCTGAAGTGTTTTATTTATGGTTTGAACAATATTAGATGTGGCAAGAAAAGCAGTATCATCTGCATATTGGTATACTGAGACATTTGGTGGGAGAGGGGGCATGTCGGCGACATATAAAATATATAGAAGAGGTGAAAGGACAGATCCCTGAGGGACGCCACAGTGAAGAAAGATCGGATAGGAAAAGGATTGGTTGATATTAATATAAGTCATACGATTGGAAAGAAAAGAAAGTATACAGCGGATGTATGAGATAGGAAGATTGAAAGAGTGAAGTTTTGCGATGAGGCCGGCATGCCAAACTTTGTCAAAAGCCTTCTCCAGATCGAACAGTAAGAGACAAGATGGTTTTGAGGTATTATAATGATTTGTTATAGCAGTGGTGAGGCGCAGAAGCTGGTCAGAAATACTAATATGTGGGCGAAAGCCGGCTTGATGTAGAGGGATGAGATTATGGTCGGAAAGATGAGTATGCATACGGCTGACTAGAATGCGTTCAAAGATTTTGCTAAGGACTGATGTTAGTTGGATTGGTCGGTATGATGAGAGTGCAGTAGGAGGTTTGTTTGGTTTGATGAAAAGGAGAGTTTTGGAGATTTTCCATTGAGGAGGGTAAAATCCGGTGCGAAGAATGAAGTTGTAGATGGTTGCGATAAGTGAAAGGAGGATGGGAGGAGATGATTTGATGAGTTTATAGGTAATGTGATCAAAGCCGGGGGCTGTGTTTCGTTTTGATCGGATGGTGGAAGATATATCTTCAGGAGTTATGAGATAGTTAAGAGGAGAAGCGGTAAGTTGGTGGTGAAGATTGGGTTGAAGTTGAGGAGCGTGCGGGTTTGCGAGATGTTCCACACGGCGTGTGAGAGTTGGATGAAGTGGTTGTACGGTTGGGGTAAAAATGTCTTGAAAGAAAGAGGCGAAAGTATTTGCTTTGTCAGTATCGGTTTGAAGCGGATTGTTATGTGAGATGATTGGGTATGAAATATGACGGGTTTTGCAAGTTAACTGATGAAATTTTTGCCAGAATTTGGTAGGGTGCGAGGTAGTGGATAGAGTGTTGCAGGCTGAGATCCAACGTTTTCGTTTGTAGGCATCTAAGTAATTGTGTAGCATGCGATTCCAGCGACGATGATGTGTTAATGATATAGGATTACGTGTACGTTGGAAGTCACGGAAAGAGCGTCTAGAAGCAGCAACGATAGATTGATATTGTGGAGTAATTGGAGGTTTGTGCGGATGACGTGTACAAAGAGGGATGTTTTTTTGGGTAGCTGTGTCAAGGGATGTTGTGATTTGGTCCACAAAGTTATAGGGTTCTTCTTCAGTAGTGGGCTCCTGTAGATTTTGCAATGAAGTTGTGAGGTCGGTTTGAAAATTAGCCCAGTTCGCATGTGTGTAATCAAAGATGTGAATTGGCGGGGGTTGTGTTTTGGGGTGTGTGGTGATAATAAGATCAAGGAGTATCGGAGCATGATCGCTGCCGAAAGGTGGTAGAACTCTGAGATTGTGAATAGTAAGAGAAGGAGTACTGATCACTATGTCGGGTGAGGTATTGCTGATTGGGCGTGATGGCGATGGGAGATGATGGTAGTCGACGGCAAGAATATTAGAAATGTAGTTTTGAAAATGTTGTTTCTCTGTCTGAGGACGACTATGAATATTGATATCTGCCATGATTATGTAATGTCTGAACGTATTGTCGATGTATTGAAAAAATTCGTAGGGAATAGGGTGGCCTGGTCTGACATATATGGTGCAAAGAGTAATGATTTTTGTGCGAAGATACAGTGTGACTGTGGAATACTCTGGGAGATCATGTGGTTTGGGGAAAGTATGAGGACGCACAGGTATAGTATGATAGGTTCCAATTGCTGTGCCACCATTAGCTCGTTGATAAGGTCTAGGACAGTCATGACGTTGTAATTGAAATTGCGGAATGCGGATATAATCAGTAGGTTTGAGATAAGTTTCATTTAGCGTAAAAGCCTGTACTTTTTCCTCTCGGAGAAGTTGTTCAAAAACTGTTTTATGAGTGACAAGAGATCGAATGTTAAGAAAGAGGAAGGTGACTGCCATGGTGATTGATAACATGAGAAAGGTTGTTTGGATGGGTTTTGTATTTACAGAGATGGCCATTCTGGATCTGTTTTGGTAGAAGTTATGGAAAAGTGAGCATGTGGACCTGTATAGGTGGCAGAAAGGTGTAGGCCAAATAATTGTTGGGCGATTTGGTCGACCTGCATAAGAATATGTGGTCGTAAGAAGGGATGGATATTTTGTAGAATGAGCGTCGTGAAGCGAAGCAAGTCTTCTACTGTGACAGGTTCTCGTAAGGAGTTTGTAGGAGTTGTAGCGGAATCGGTAGTGCGGATTGGGACTGAGAGTTCAGGTTTGTCAGTTGGTGGAGCAGGTTTTTGGTGGCATTTGTAACTGTAGGTTGGATGCTGTTGATGGCAGGTATTACATAGAGGTGTTTTTTTAAGGTTGGGGTAGTTGTTGGTTGTATGGTCTTCATTGCAATGTCCACAGCGGGATGAGTAAGGACAGTTTTTTGTTAGGTGTGGGGCATATGTTTGACACCGTTCGCAGCGGATAGGAAGTAATGGTGAAGTGCGAGATGGTTCTACTCTGTGTCGTCCGCGATATATATAGGCACCATTTTGAAGCAGATCGTCTACTGTTTCTTTGGATGCTGTGAGGACTCGAACAAGATAGGTGGGGCCTGACTGACAATTGATACGAATGCATTTATGGATTTCATAACATTCAAGACGTAATTCATCAAGGATTTCTTCGTCAGTATACGCCGGTGGAACGCCTTTTATTACAACTGAAAACATGGGCTGACGTCTAGGTGGTGGTGGTTGCTTTTTTCTGGTTGATGCGAGAGCTTGAAAGTTGGCTTTGTCGCCAAAGATGTGGAATCCTGCTTTATTTCGAATTGTAGTAGCGAAGTTTTGGTCTGGAGATTTGATGATGATTCCGTTGCGAGTGAAGACTATTTCAGATACATTGGCTCTTGGATAGTATTTCATCAGTTGGATTAGGATATGTTTTGGAGTTGAGTATTTGGTATCAGCATTGGGGAGAAGAAAGTTGAAAATCGGTGGATGTTGGTTTGAAGCAATGTCCATATTTTGATCATCTATGTCACTATCGGATGCTTGACTGCAAGGAGATCGTGATCGAGTTTCTTTCTTATTTTGTGATTGTAGTGTATCACCTGATCGCTTTTGAGGATTGGGACCCGTTCTGGGTTTGGCCCCCTTGCACTCCATCGAGTTCAGAGGGAACACACCCACGGATCTTGAAGACTGTGGTATGGCCGAAGCCAGTACAACGTGTTAGATGTAAGTAGAATGAGAAGAGAATAACAACGATCAAATACAGATGTCCAAATGAGATGAGGTGACGTGAGATGATCAATGATGATGATGGGATCCAGCCTCCCATCATACATGAAAAGTACTGTCAATCCCAGTGAGAGCGTATGCGTGCTAATCTCAATTGTGCGTATGCTACGCAATATCCTCGGTGGCACATTAACACTTCCCAGCTAGGCTAGGTTTGGCACAAAAAGCAGCTTGTGACGTATGGTACGTCAAGCTGGTGAAAGTGTTGTGATTAAGAGAGACTTTTTTTTTACAATGCAAGAACCCGTAGAAGGGAATAGCTTCTCTTGGGAGTGGAGTTATGCGTAAGGGGAACAAAGGCTAAGTTGGATGCACAAAGAGGTTTAATTTCATTTATTTATTTATTTGTTTTTATTCATTCATAATTGGGTTTTTTATTCATCAATTGATCAGGAATCGTTATTTATTGTACGTACAACATCTATCGAAATGTATGTGTGATGAGATGATAAGACCGTTTTTTTTTACAAGGTTAAACCGGTCAAGGGGTACACCCTTTCTTCGGGAAAGGGATGAAGGGAAAGTTAAGGGATAGGTGAGAGAAGGTGAGGGCTAAGTGATTTATTTTTATTTATTTATTTATTTATTTATTTATTTATTCATTTTCAGTGCATTTTTTTTTGGGGTTAGCATTGATTCATGTAGTTGGGTTTACATATTCTTTATTTCTTTATTTATTCAGGACATCCATTTCATATATCGTACTCTTCAAATATGGAGGGCATCATTTAGGTATCTATAAGCGGTGAGAAATTGTAGCTAGGAGTTCATGCACGGGATAATGAGATGATAGATGAATGCAGTGCAATTAGACAAGACAAAACACAGGGAAGATGGTTAGTAGAGACAAATGCAGGGTTAGCTTCTGTTCTGTGGCAACTCAGAACTAATGAGCACAGATGAGCCTCTGGAACCACAATGATGAGTACTAGTGCAAAGATGGATAGATGTGCCGTGATAAATGGTCAGGGTGGTAGATGGCAAAATCTTGTTTAGTAGGATCGTTGTCATCAAGGGTATTGGAGTACATTGTGAGAAGATGTTGAAGAGGGGTATCAAGATATTGAGAAGGTGTGTCTAGCAGGATGTCTATATGAATGGCGTCATGAATAAGGGGATTACCTGATTGAATGCCTTTGGTGATGTACTTGGAGCGGGTTTGTTCGAGATGTTGAAGAATGGTAGGAAAGGTAATTCTCTCGTAGAGTAGTGCGGTAGGGGACGGAAGGTGAATGCGAAAAGCTAGTCGAAAAGCGTGGCGTTCAATGATTTCTAGTCGCTGATACAGTTGTGGTGGGGCAGATATCCATGCAGTATGGCCATGAGTGAGTGCCGGTCGGAGAAACTATTTGTATGTTGTAAGAACAGTTTGTGTATGGAGGCCCCATGAGGTAAGCTAAGCTTTTCAGTAAAGCTAATCGTTTAGTGGCTTGAGTTTGGATCTTCTGCAAATGGGGTTTCCAAGTCAATTTACTATCGAAGATCACTCCGAGATATTTAACATTGGAAGTTGGTAATAGGGGAGAGCCTTGAACAGAAAGACGTAGCAAGTTAGGATTTCGACGGATTTTGGAGGGACGTTTTTGAATAATGAGGGTTTGGGTTTTTGAGGCATTGACGGAGAGTTTCCATATGTCACACCACTTGATAAAAGCATCTATGGCTGGTTGTAGAGTGCGATTAATATGTTGAATAGATTTTCCAAGAGTCAAAAAAGCGGTATCGTCCGCATATTGAAATAAGTGAATATTCGCTGGTAGGGGTGGCATGTCTGTTACGTAAAGTATATACAGTAACGGGGAGAGAACAGAGCCTTGAGGTACTCCAGTGTGTAGGAATATAGGATGAGATATGGTAGAATTTATGAGGATATATGCGAGTCTATTGGCAAGGAAGGAATGTATAAGGCGGACATAGCTAGTGGGTAAGTGAAATTTGTGAAGTTTATATAGCAACCCTTGATGCCATACTCTATCAAACGCTTTTTCTAGGTCGAACAGTAGAAGACAAGATGGGTGAGAAGAATTATAATGATTGGTGATGGTGTTACTGAGGCGAAGTAATTGGTCATTCAGACTAATGCCAGGGCGAAAGCCTGCTTGGTGAGTAGGAATGATATTACGATCTGTGAGATGAGCATGAAGACGTGTAACAAGAATTTTTTCAAAAATTTTACTAAGGCAAGAAGTCAGTTGGATAGGCCTATATGAGGAAACATCATGAATTGGTTTGTCGGGCTTAATGAATAGAAGGACCTTGGAGACTTTCCAATCAGGTGGATAGTAGCCTGTGCGTAATATGAAGGTGTAGATAGATGCTAGGAGCTGTAGAAGTACTGGGGGAGCCGCCTTGATTAGCTTATACGTGATAGAGTCAAAGCCCGGAGCTGTTGAGCGTTTTCGATGGATGATAGCTTGGATATCTGCCGGAAGAATTTCAGAGGTTAGGTTATTATCAGGTTCCAAAATATGTGTACAGTCAGGTTGGAGAAATCGGTTTTGTGGGTCACAAAATCGTGCTATGCGACGATAAATTGGTCTATTAACCAGTTGAGGTGGTGGAGTGAATATTTGCTGAAAATAAGTTGCGAAAGCATTTGCCTTCTCGAGATCGGTGTGAAGAGGATGGGTATTGAGCATGATAGGGTAAGTAGGTCGTTGGAATTTTCCAGTAAGTAATTTGAATTTTTGCCAATATTGAGTAGGATTGGATTTAATGGAAAGAATTACAGGCTCGCGTCCACTGTCGGCGCTTATAGGCAGAGAGATAATTAAAGACCATTCTGTTCCATTGGCGATGGAGGCGAAGTGCGTCAGGATTTCGAGTTCGTTGATAGTCCCTAAAGGCTTGTCGTGATGCAGTAATGATTTGACGATATTGAGGTGGTACAGGCGGTTTATGAGGGAAACGCATCTTAACAGGTATATGATCTTGAGCTGCTTGTAAGATTGTCTCTTGAATTTTGTCAGTAAGATGGTAAAGATCCTGTTCAGAAGTAGGAGCAGGTACGGAATGCAGTACTCTGGTAATATCTGATTGGTAAGCGTTCCAGTCAGCATGCTGATAGTCATAGTATTTGATAGGTTCAGGCTGTCGTGTGGGTTGTATAGGTGAGGTGATATCGATCAAAATTGGAGCATGATCACTGCCAAAAGGCGGGAGAACACGAATGTTTGCGATATTGAGCGTAGTAGAGGTTATTATGACATCAGGGGTTGTATCGCTGATTGGTCTTGAGGCAGAAGGAAGATCTTTGATTTCAGCTGTCAGGTGATTTTGGACATAGGTTATGAAGTGTGTACGTTCTCGATTCGACCGGCTATGGAAGTTGATATCTGACATAATGATATAATGGCAAAAGTGATTGTTGATGTAATGAAAGAAGTCATAGGGAATTGGATGGCCTGGACGAACATAGATAGTTGCTACTGTTATGGTTAGGGATTTAAAGTAGATTGTATTAAGATTATGTTCTGGTAGAGGCTGGAAGAGATTGTGGGGTAAAGTATGAGTGCGGACAGGAAGCTGTCGGTAGCAGCCTATTGCTGTTCCGCCTTGCGCTCTGAGGACATTTCTGGCACAGTCATAACGAAATAACTGATATCCAGGAATTTTGAATGGTAAACTGGGTGTAAGAAATGTTTCATTGAGCGCAAAGGCACATACTTGTTCTTCACGTAGGAGTTGTTCGAAAACGAGTTTGTGTTTTAAGACGGATCGAATATTTAAGAACAAGAAGGTGAAAACCATAAATCTAAGAGTCCAAGTCATGTTGAGGTTCAATTGGGTGGAAAGTGAAGTGTACGTGAGGTCCTGAGTAGGTGGCTTGAAGCTGGACTTTAAAAAGAGACTTGGCAGTGTTTGTGATTTGTAGTAGAATATGGTCTCTAAGAAAAGGATGAACATTTTGAAGAACGATGGTAGTAAATCGTATCATGTCTTCTATGGTGATTGGGTCTCTGATGGAGTTATTAGTAGGAGTTGATTCGTCGTTTGTACGGACAGAGACAGTTAGATTGGGTTTATCTGGTAGAGGTTGCGGTTTAGCCTTACATTTGTAGGAATAGGTAGCATGAGTTTCGGAGCAGGTATTGCATTTAGGAGCGGCTTGTAGATTGGGGCAGGATTTGGTATTGTGATTGCCAGTGCAGTATCCACAGATAGGAGTTTTGGTACATTGAGCAGTGGTATGTTGATTGTATGCTTGGCAACGTGCACAGCGTACGGATAGAGGAGCTGGAGTTTTCGAAGGTTCTACGCGATGTCTTTTACAATAGATGGAAGCACCGTAAAGAAGGAGGTCATCGATGGTATCTTTAGAATTGGTGAGCACTCGTACCATATAGGTAGGTCCATTTTGGCCGATGATTCGAATACATTTGGTGATTTCATGTCCAGCATAGCGTAGTTCGTCTTCGATTTCTGCGTCAGTGTAGTCTGGAGGTACACCTCGGATGACGACTGAGAGTTGTGGAGGTCGCCGAGGAATAGGCGCTTGTTTTCTGGAGGAAGGTGAAAGGCGTTGCATAGTGGCCTGTGGGCCAAAAATTTCGAAAGAGGCCTTATTTCGAAGTTTTGTAGAGAAGTTGACGTCCGGAGATTTGAGAATAATCCCATTCCGGGTGAAGATGATGTCAGCAATATCTGCTCTCGGCATATATTTTTGAAGTTGAAAATAGACAAGTTTTGGTGTTCTAAATTTAGTATCATATTTTGTGAGCAGGAAATTATGGATGGTAGGTTTGGTAGAAGCAGATCCGGATGGTCCAGTAGGAACATGTTCCAAGTCCATGTCAGTTAGTTGGTCTGTAGTAGAAGATTTGTTTGGCACCTGATAAGTGTAAACTGGAGATCTTGAGCGTGCTCGTTTTTCGGAACTTGTTGATTTGTCAGATGATCCTGATAAAGTTCGTGTTTTGCGGGAGAGGTCGGTGAAATGAGGTTTTTCTTTAGGTTCTGGTTTTGAAGAAGGTGGTCGACATACACCTGGTAGTTTATGCATGATGGAAACGAGAGAAGACAGTTATAATAGCAAAAACGGGGCACTCAAGGAGTGTTGCCCGTGTATTAAGTTGAGCAAACTGAGTGTTTCGAGGCGATCGTAAGAAGTAGATGTGGAGAGGAAGCCCACTGTGACTCTCACTTGAGGCAGCAATACGTCCTCGCGGAGATGTCGGTCAGTGCAAGCACTGGCCCTCCACAAAAAGGTGAGGAGATGAATAGGTGATGATGGCCACGGGCTCCCACTTGAGTCAACAATACGGACTGCAAGGGGATGTCGATTGTCTATAATAGAACAATCCTCCCAAAATGAACAAAAATGGTAGAAAATGCTCGCAGAGCGTTACTGATCGTTCCCAGACCTTGAATCGATAATCGATCCTGAATTCTGAGTCGTATCACGTCGATAAGAGCGACTTTTTTTTGTCCGTCATCCCGTTAAAGGGTTGTGCCCTTTCTTCGGGTAAGTGCTTCAATTTGATTTATTGATTTGAAAGAAATATAGGTGGTCTAAGAGGTTTCATATTTATTATTTCTTTATTCATTCATTCATTATATTAAGCATGGATTAAGTGAAGTTATTCAGAAAATGAAAAAACACGTACATGAACAGGAATATTTTAAGTGCTACAAATGAACATGTTAGCATTGTCAGGTATTACATTAACACAAAGCATGGAATAAAAGGTAAATTGGACTCAAAAAAAATAATAATAAAGGTGCAAATGGAGTTGATGAAATAGATGAAATGAAGTGCTCTAGACGTCACATCACTAGGTTATGTTAGTTTAGACGAATGAAGTTATCTTCTGTTCCTGGGGCGATTCAGGAACTGATGATTGACAGAGGAGGCCCTTGTTAATAGGTTCTTACGGTGCGTATGATGGATAGATATGAGATGAAAATTCATGCGGGCGATAAATTGCAAAGATTTCGGGGTCCAGCATATCGTTATCTAACTGTAAATGATATAGTGTCATGAAGTGCTGAAGAGGAGTATCAGCGTAATTGGGCGGTGCATCGTTATCACGGTCGTAGCGCAGGATTTCAAGCGTCAGGGGATGGTGCTGAGCAAATCGTTTGCAGATATAACGTATACGAAGTTGTTCAAGATGATTTAGTAATGGCGGAAAGTCGATCATCTCATAAAGTAATCTCGTTGGATGCGGCAGTCTTATACGATATGCTAGGCGTATAGCATGACGCTCGAGGACGCAAGTTTTTGGTAGAATTTTAACGGTGCAGATATCCAAGCTGTATGTCCATATGTTAACGTACTCCGCATGAATGTTTTATATGTATTGATTACGGTACTTGCTCGAAGCCCCCAGGTTGTGCCAACTAGTCGTTTTAGGAGATTAAGTCGGTTTTGTGCTTGGCCTACGAGTTTGGTAAGATGTGGAATCCATGTAAGATGAGTGTCAAAAATGACACCGAGATACGTAATAGTGGTTGACACGGGTACAGGCGTAAGATCAACCTGAAGACGAAGTAGATTCGGATTTCGATATATGCGAGAGCGGCGTCTACGTGGCAAGAAAACTATGGCTTGTGTTTTTGAAGAGTTAATGTTCAACCTCCATATATGACACCAACGCACGAATGCGTCAATAGCTACTTGCATGGTTTTATTAAGAGATCGTACAGTACGGGCAGTTGTGAAAAATGCAGTGTCGTCCGCAAACTGAAATATTGTGGTAGTATTAGGAACGACTAGGTCCGCGACGTACAATAAGTATAATAAAGGAGACAAAGATGAGCCTTGCGGTACCCCAGATTGTAAGAAGATGGGATGAGATAACGTTCCATTGATCGAGATATAAGCTATTCGTCCTATTAAGAAGGAATGTACGAATCGGATGTAAGAGGTTGGTAGATGGTAGTTACGAAGTTTGTATAGTAAACCAGGGTGCCAAACCTTGTCGAAAGCTTTTTCTAGATCAAAGGTTACAAGGCAAGAAGGATATCCTGTATTAAACTGATTATAAATTGCTGTGGTGAGACGGAATAATTGATCGAGAGTGCTAAAATGTGGCCTAAATCCAGCTTGATGAATTGGAATAAGGTTATGTGAATTGAGATGGTCGTGCATGCGACGTACAAGGATTCGTTCCAAGATTTTGCAGAGAACTTGTGAGGTGAATAGGACGGTACGATGTGACTTCTGATGGAGGTTTCTTTGGTTTAGGGAAAAGAAGAACTTTGGAGTACTTCCAGTCGAGCGGAAAAAATCCTGTTCGTAGAATAAAGTTATAAATGCTGCTAAGAAAGAGGAGGAAAGAATGAGACGCCTGTCTGACGAGAACATATGTAACAGAGTCAAAGCCTGGTGCAGTATTCCGTTTGCCTGTAAGTGCATTACTAATAGTTTCGGGGTGAATTTCCATGGTTAGAGGATTATTTGGTTCTATAGTATGATCAGCAGATGGGCGAAAGGAAGCAGATGTTGCATCAGTACGTCGGTTGATAGCTGACTGTAGGCGGTCGGATGTATACCAACCAGGTAGTGGTGTAAAAATGCCTTCAAAATAGGAAGCAAATATATTGGCCTTGTCCGTATCCGTAAGGACTGCTTGATGGTTATGAACAATGGAGTATGGTGTACGAGAAACTCTACCAGTTAGTTGATGAAATTTGCGCCAATATTTTGTAGGATGTGCTTCATTAGCAAGTGTGTTGCAAGTTTCGATCCAGTGACGTTTCTTAAACGCAACGATATAGTTATGAGTTATCCTTAAGTATTGGCGATGCAGACGAAGTGCTTCTAGGTTGCCCGTAGTTAGATATTCACGGAAAATTTCTGCGTGAGGCTGTAATAAATGGTAAGTATTGCGGAGGTAGCTTAGGTTTATGTAACTGAACTTCAATTGTTGGAATTGAACGTTGTGCTGCGTCCTGAAGGGCTGTAGTTAGATCAGTTATTGTCCTATCGAGTTCGTATTGTGTGCTAGGAATAGTGAATGAAGTTACGGCAGCGTCTAAGTCGGAACGATATTGCTCCCAATTTGCCCTTTGGTAGCAGTAGACCTTCTGAGGGCTTAGGCTGAGTATTAGGAGAACAGTGAAGTTCGACTTTGATGGGAACATGGTCGCTACCTATGGAGTCTAGCACAGATATATGGATGGATTGAGAGAGAGAAGATGAGGTTATGACTACATCAGGAGTAGTACCACTGATAGGACGTGTAGGTTTCGGTAAATTATGGAATTCAGCTCCTGTTTCATTCCGAACAAAATCTAAAAAGTTGTCCTTGTCACGTTGTGAGCGACTATGAAAATTTAGGTCGGCCATGATAATGTAATGACGAAAATTAGAATCAATGTGGCGGAAGAAATCATAATTAATAGCTCGTCCTGGACGATAGTAAATGGTGACAAGGGTAACTGTGCGGCCTCGAAAATAGACCGTCGTGATGTTGTGTTCGGGAAGATGAAGTGCAGGTGGAACCGTAACTGCACGAAAAGGAAGATTGTGCCGAATACCAATAGCTGTGCCTCCGTAGAGACGTGGGCCTGTTGGAGCATCGTGGCGAAGTAGATGATACTTTGGTATATAACACGTTAAATATGGTGCAAGGTAAGTTTCATTTAGTGCAAATGCGGCAATTTGTTCTTCCTGAAGGAGCTGGGTGAAGAGTACGTGATGTGTCAACAGAGATCGTATGTTAAGAAAAAGTAAGTTGTAACTCATAATGATAAAGAATATAAGTGAATAGGTTGAATTATCCATATTAAACATAAACCTCAAGTGGTTGGATTTGAAAATGCACTGTTGGTCCCGAATAAGTTGTATGTAATTGTAAATTAAACAATAGTTTGGCTGCGTGCATTATTTGAGTTAGAATATGGTTGCGAAGAAATGGATGAATGTTCTGTAATGAAATAGTGAGAAAACGGAGTAGATCTTCTACAGTAACTGGATGACGTAATGAATTTGCTGGTGGAGTTGGTGTATCGACCGAACGTATAGGAACTACAAGTTCAGGCTTAGCTGGATCAGGCTGAGGCTTAGCTTTACATTTATAGCTGTATGTTGGGTGACGCTCAGAACAGCGATCACAACGTGGTGGTTCTTGAAGGTTTGGGCAGCTTTTAGTAGGATGTTCGCGGGAACAATAACCACATTTGATGGTGTTTGTGCATTCTGCTGTTGGGTGTGAGTTATACTGTTGACACTTCTCGCATCGAACAGGCAGAGGTGCTGGCGTGCGAGATGGCTCGACCTTATATCGGCGTCGATATATATAGGCGCCCTTGCAGAGAAGTTGATCAATCAACTGTTGTTGATCAGTTAGCACTCGAACGAGATAGGTTGGCCCCTGGTTGTTCTTGATCCTAATACAGCGTTTTATAGGTAGCCCTTCCTGATGAAGTTCAGCAAGAATTTCGTCATCAGTAAGATCGGGTTCTACACCACGAATTACTACAGACAGCATAGGAGGTCGTCGTGGTGGAGGAGGAGTTTTGCGGGAACTCGTTTGCAAAGTAGAAATGTTTGCTTTCGTCCCAAAAATTTCATACGTTGCCTTGTTACGGACATGTGTGGCGAAATTCGGGTTACTGGATTTCAAGATGATGCCACGGCGTGTTTTAACGATTTCACGGATTTCAGGCCGAGGGACGTACTTGACTAATTGCTGGAAGACAGCACGAACAGTGTCATACTTCTGATCGTAGTCGGTTAGCAAGAAGTTGTACACGGGATCTGGCTGGTATTGCTCATGATGATTATCGGCAGAAGTGGATGCCCAATCCATACAATGGCTGTCAGTTGGGGTCTGATTAACGGGATACGGACAAAATCTCGCGGCCGAAACATCGCCGCCCAAAATCTCGCCGGCCAAAATCTCGCGGGACAAAATATCGCCGGGCCAAAACCTCGCGTGGCCGAAACCTCGCCGCCCAAAACCTCGCGGGACAAAATCTCGCCGGGCCAAAACCTCGCGTGGCCAAAACCTCGCCGCCCAAAACCTCGCGGGACAAAATCTCGCCGGGCCAAAACCTCGCCGCCCAAAATCTCGCCACCCAAAATCTCGCCGGGCCAAAACCTCGCCGCGAATGAAACTTTTCTTTAAAATTTACCCAATGTGTTTCTTAATATGCAATTCCACACTAGAAATAATAATAATAATAATAATAATAATAATAATAATAATAATAATAATAATAATAATAATAATAATAATAAGAAGAAGAAGAAGAAGAAGAAGAAGAAGATAAAAAACATCGTGTGCGTGAGCTTTCTCGGGTTATTCCCGTTTCCTCCCACTTTCTTTATTCGATCATTTCCTTCATCCTGGTCATCTACGTCTCCTTTAACCTATAGGACATAATCAAGGGACGTCGTAAAAACTCATATATTATTTCGAATTTTCATAGATATTATTAGATTTTTGTTAAAATTTTAAGTTTTTGGATGTTCCAAAGTTCACGAAACTAACCTCGTTAGTTGTCATTACTTTCCTTATGCAGACGTTTTTTCCCTATAACCAGTTTAAAAACATCCTGTCGCCCTACCTTCACATTGAAATCCTCTAATACAGAAATATAATTTTCATATGGTATCGCGGGGCTTGGTCAAATACCCGTGATACTTCTTCTGAAACAGCGTCTTTTATACCGTCATCCTTATCATCTGTTGGAACATTTACATTTTGGTCAGGCGATATTTTGGGTATGAGGATATTTTTGGGCGCGGGGTTTTGGCCCGGCGAGATTTTGGCCCGCGAGGTTTTGGGTGGCGAGGTTTTGGCCAGGCGAGGTTTTGGCCCCGCGAGATTTTGTCCCGCGAGGTTTTGGGAGGCGAGGTTTTGGCCAGGCGAGGTTTCGGCCTGGCGAGATTTTGGGCCGCGAGGTTTTGGGAGGCGATGTTTTGGCCAGGCGAGGTTTTGGTCCGCGAGGTTGTCGCCGCGAGGTTCTGGCCGCGAGGTTTTGTACCCAAACCCTGATTAACACTGGGAGTAATGCGTTGCTTCTTTGAATCTAGCGCTTGTTCGCCATCAGAGAAAGATCGAGAACGAATTCTATGTCCTTTGGTGATGCAGTCAGCATAGGAAGGAATAGAGTTACGGTCTGAACGAGGTGTTCCCGTAACAATCCTTGGCTGCGTCTTTTGGCGACCGTTAGGCCCGATGTTAAGCGGTGGAGACTGTAATCCTACATCTTGACCGAGATTCGTAGATCCGTTAACTTTGCCAGTGTCCGTCATCGTGATTGAGGAGCCGAGGGCCAAAGCCCAGATGAAGATGAAAAAATGAAAAAAAGATGTTAGATGAGGTTCAAAAAACAAGAAACCCTCCGAAAGTGAAAACAGACCCCTAAGTGCTGTAATTGTGCTATGCTCGCAAGTACGTATGCTATACTTGGTCCTCGCTGGCACAGTAACTGACACAAGAGAGGCTAGGTTGCTTGGTAAGGTATTGGATAAGAGCGACCGAGCTCTAACCTATAACCTTAGCATTCAAACCTTTGATTTACGGTTATTTGTGATTTCATGTTTCTAACAAAGACAAATATTTTTAAAAGAGTGTACTTTAAATAAATTACTTAAAGAAATATTTTTCACAAGGTTTATCCTTTTAAATTATTGTTCGAAACCTTTTCCTTTAGTAAGCCTTCTCCGAAATAAATGCAAATGAATTGTGCTGCCATCTTTGGAGCTCTTTTAAAATACGCATATATGTTTGCGGCCCATCCTTTCGACAATGAGATCTCAGAAACTACAGGCTCTAGAAATATGACGTTTTCACTGATCGATTGCAAATTTCATGTAGATTGTCCAGTTCTAATTGAATATTTTAAAAACATTACCACTATTTCTTTATTACATTTTTACGGGTACATTGGAAGTGTTGAAATTAAAAAAAAAACTAAAACATCACACCCTAAGCATTATACATTCCAACACCACACTGTTGTATAAAGGGGTTGTATAAGTCCCAGGCGTTTGTTTCATGGCCAAATAAGAATGGAAAAGGAAGGATAACCATTTCTCCAGTCTAAGATGAACCGTTTTTGGGAGTGTTTTCCCCAATGAACACCATATATAACTGACATTATATTAATTTTGTATGTAATGTATTTGCTTATTACATACTGCATGCAAGAAGAAAGACTGGTCATACATGAATTAGAAACTCCAACCGGAAGCAGGCTCAAATCTTGCAAACGGTGCGAGATATTCAGAAAAATAATCGAAAAATCTCTCCTTTATGATACCCCTTGGCTTTTTTTTTAATCAATACGTCTTTCACTCGTGTCTGTAAAGAGACATGTACAGATGTTGTAAGGAATGATAAGGAGATTTATGCTCATATGCGAATGATGCGCTGTGTAGAGAGCGCAGGTTCCGCTAGTATATTTTAAAAAAATGCATTTCTTTATTTTCCTATAAACCCGCCCAGGCGAATTTTATGGACTGAAAAAGAGAATATATTCTGATAGGAAAAAACGTCTGAAAATCCTAAATTGCTCATGATTGAATTAGTTAAAATCCTCCCCAAGTTAAAACAAAAAAATCTCTGTTGCAACGTGTACACGGTCAGGGCAATTTGCCGATCCGTGCAATGGCATCATTTGAAGCTCCCTTTCTTCAAAAAGGACAAATTTTATAAGCCACAATTTTAAGTATACTACACCATAATGAATAACGTAGAGAAATAAAAGAGTACTCGAACTTAGAAAGTTCTAAATATTACAAATACAATCTCGCTGAAGGCCCGCAACTAGAGCGAGGCTAGGAGACCTGTGTCCCATAACTTGCGTGGTCCTTCTAGACATCAATACAAAATGCTATTATTAACATAGAAAAACACAATTTAGATATTTGTAAGAGCTTTTAATGACTTGCCCCTCCCCCTAACTTATTCACGCGCCCCCGAAAACTCTGTGGCTGGTTTCGGACCTGTTTCGTTGTGTCTATTTTCTCTTTCTTTCTTTAAACCATAATCTACGAGTATTGTGTTAGTAAAAGATAAAGCATACGCATCTCCTGCATAGGAAAGATGTTAATCCTTTTTATAGAATTCAAAGTCGAGCTTCAATCTCAATATATCAGTTTGCAAGACCAGTACAACTAGCTCTTTTATCTTGATTTTTCTTCTACATCTGTTAAAAGTTTAAAACAAAACTTGGTTTCCACCTTCAATAATAAAGAACTTGTTTGTGACTAAGACAAGACTAGTTTTCATATCAAAACTGTGATAACTACCTAAATGGAAAAGGTGTTCGCTACTGTTCGAGAATTGAGTTATTGTATTTGACAACAATCAAGCAACTCATGCTGGGATTTGTTTCACCATTTACTTTAGTATTGTCTATGTGACCTAAACATGATTTACGAAAGTAGTATTCAAATAGGTCAGTAAATTTAACTACCATCATCATGAAGTCTATTTCCAACAAGAAATATTTATTTTAAATAATATAGTTCTATAAATAATATAGAACAGAAAATTTAAAAGAAAAAAGTATATATTACTTACCAATAGCAGGAGAGACCACATTCAGGATTATCACAATAAAGATCACTATCAGTCTCCCAACGTCCTCATATTTCCGGTAACTAAAACCATTCCAGATTTCACTCACACAACTAAATTGTTTACTAAGTTTTATTTCAAGTACGAATTTCTATCCTTTATTATTCATTATACGAATCACAATTAATGAAGTACTACTAATGCAGTAATTTTGCATATTTGAGAAGTTTTTTGATAATGGCTCTTTTCAAAGTCACGCGGTTAATTAAAAAAAACACTAAATTTGCTTCATCTAAATTACTCTAATAAATATTAAAACAAGATTCACATAGCACTCGAATAATAACCATTCAATACTTTATATGTGTTACTTTTTGAACAAAAATTGTACATGTCTTGGCTCTTTTCCGAAGGCATCCAACACAGCAGATATAAATTCTGTTTTGTTCTTTTGTACAGTTTCTTGATGGAGACTCATCATGCATAATTCTGTTAATCGTTATTCAGACATGGTAGATCTTAACCAAGTTTTAACACGCCTTAATATACTAAAACTTCTTTCAACGGTACAAGTTGTAACAGGAAGTGTAATAGAAATTTGAATTGCCTCTTTTATTGCTGGGTAAAATGTAGATTAGTCCATCAAGTTGAAAAGAGTGAGTTTTTCTAGATTGGTAGAGTCCAGATTTCTATGTCTCCACAAATCAAACCTGCAGTCTGCCTGAGAAATGAAATTTTCTATCTTGTATATTCGGCTTACTCCTTCCATCTTCTGCAAGAACTGAGACTTAGAAAGATTTCTCATCTCGGATGGATGTAATGCAAACAGAGAGAAACCTGGACTGTTATCCTCAGAAAATCTGTTATTTAGTGACTGTAAAAGAGAATCGATGTATGGAACAAAAATTGTTCTCCGATAATATTCTTCTGTGCAAGTTGAAGGGGAATTAGCACGATGAACTTGTAGAAACGAAGTTCTTGGAACTGTTAAGTGAATATCAAGTTCTTTCGCTACACTATTGCACTTTTGGAAAATCGCTTGAAAAGTTTCTTCTGCGTTTACTCTGTGATTTCTAAATATACCACTCAACTCATTGATATGAGACTTTGCTGCCATTAAGTTCAATTGGATTCCTTGTAAAATTTGCGCCACTGACTCAAAATAGGAAGAATAGTTACTGGTAATTGCCAAAGAAACTATAAAACTACCTGTAGATCCTGTACAGAAAAGGCGATAAGCATTGCTTCTTATATGTGAAACAGGAGAATTTATAGATAAGTCTTCTAATGCACGCATTATTTGAACGAAGTGTTCAGAAAATATTCTTATGCTATTGTATTTAGAAGTCCATCTAGTATCTGAAAGGAGTGGGATGCTAGGAATAAGTTTCCTTCTCAATGGGCTTTCACGAAAGAAAGTAATGATTTCTTTAACAGTGTCGACGGTGTTAGATATGTCGGAAACGAAACACAATTTGTTAACAACAAGATTTAGCTTATGTGAAGCGCAGTGGTAAGAAAATGCTTTTGGACATTTCTTCTAATAATACTTTGCACTCCATTACTATACCCTGCCATGGTAGAACAGCCATTAAAGCCTTGTCCAACAAGTTCACATTCAGATAAACCGGTCTTCTCTGAAACCTTTAGAATTGTCTTAGCAATGTGTTCGGCATTGAACTCATCTAATGGAATGAATCCGATGAAGTCTTCGCGTACCTTATTTTCACTGGGGTCATAAAATCGAATTCTTATCGATAATTGTTCTATACCCGCAATATCGGCTGTCTTGTCTGCCAGCACGCTGCAATACTTGGAAGACACAATCTTAGGATTTATCTAATGTCGGAATAAAACATTACCGGCAATTGATATAAGCTCATTCTGAATACGTACTGACACATACTTGGCGTTTTCAGCGGCAGTCTCAAAGTACTGTTTTAATAAACATCGCCAGAATCCACCCTAAATTGGAGATGATCATAGAAATTACCGGAATTGAAATTCTTCCCTCTCAAAGATAAGTCATGTGTTGCACAAAATACAATTGACTCAATAATATATGATAGCTATTTCCTGTTCTCCTCAACTTGTTTCTGAGCTGCTTCGTTTACTTTCTGTTCAACAGGTAAAGTTTTGTTAGTCATAACGTTTGTAAAAGCTTGAACACGTTCTGTGGATGTGGAGTGCCATTCAGATTTTTCGTGTGAACGAGCACAAGCAAAAAAGTCATTGTACTTTCGGAATGGAGTTACAATAAAAGACCCCTGAAATCCCCTTTTTATAGGTGGTCGAAATAAAACACAACGCCTACATAGCTCTCCCTGTAGATTTCTAGAGTATGAAAGCCAAGAAAACTGACTAAATCATTTGTATAGAAAAGGAAGCATTCCAGTCACAGCATCTTGTTTAAAATTATACGTTTGGCTAGGCTGCTATGGAGATACTAGGAGATCATATCTGCCGGTGTCCTACAAACATGTCTGGGAATTTAAATCAACACAATTCCCAATATCTTTGGGATTATGGCTGATTACGTCACTTAAAACACTGTCAGAAAATGTGGAATCAAATTTGGGACATTTGGAGGAAAATACACTCACTTCGCTGTCATTTGATAACTCCACTTTTGCACCAACACTTACTGCAGAAGAAGTATCTTTAGAAAAGGTAGTTTGTTTTAAGAATATATCATCGTTGTTTTTCCTTTTCCTGTCCAATGTCGGAGCAGAGATAAAGGCTACTATTAGTTTAATTGCACGCACAAATCAAAATAAATTGGAAACAAATATCAACAAGCGGTTTCCACACAGTTAAGAACTCAACTGAACTAACTTGACCTCTTTTACTTGAAACATTGACTAGCTACCACAAATAGAAATTTATAATGCCTAACTGGCAACAAATGGTGTATTTTATTAGCATCCCTTCTTTTCAGCCGAAAATAACATTCCATTCAAAGGAAGTTTGGTAGACAGGTCATTTACCCAACCTTAAAATATGGATTAGCGAGTAGTCATCATTGGTGGCAAGTAGCAGGTCATAGCTTTATGGATCTTGCTTTTGAATACGGGAAAGGGGAAGGAGAGAGCGAGGCAATAAATACCGTGTCTTTCCTTGTTTCGACAAAGGCAAAAGAGCGAGTAAGCCCCAAGCCAGCGAACTCATGTCACCCTTTATTTTTAAAGATGTTCCGTTTTGCGTGCTTGTCCTTTATAGGGACTTCATATAAGCAATACAGAGATTGAAAGAGAGAGAGAGAGAGAGAGAGCAATGCATACTTTTAACGATGAGTGTCTCTCCTCCTATTTCTTGGAAGAAGGTTTGGTCACTTGGGAAGACGTAGTAATGCTACCTTGTTTTCCTGACATTTGACTTGGAAGACCCACCAAAAGATCTAGTAAGTCAAAGTAATCTGTTCTTGAATGCCAAGAAAACGATTTCAAGATATTGTCACAATAAGCATTTTACATCTGTGCATCAGGTCGGCATGTAAAACTAGCACACAAGTGAAAATGCGTAGATAACATGTTTTATGTATTTAAACAATATGAAGCTCCAGTTTTATAAACATCCTTCTTTCTTTAAAAAAAAATACATACATTTTTTTATTTGAAACAATTATTTATTATTTTAGAGATATTAGCCTGTACTCACTAAATTCCAGGGGGGTCGGTCGACCCGTTCGACCCCCTCTGCGGAAGCCCATGCGCCCCAGGCAAATGCACGTGTTGCACATATGGTAGAGCCTGCCCTGTACACGATACTGTTATTGTAGAACAGATTATGAGCAAAACTAAATCGAAATGTCTGCGAATGTTAAAATGAATGAAGTAAACAGATTTTCTTGTACCTAAAGCTTTTTTTTTTAACGATGTGTTCGGCTTAACTAGATGTGCTTGAAGAAGTGAATCTGTCGAAATTATATAAAAGCCTTTTTTAAAAGCAAATAGTCACAAAATATATATCATTGTATTGTGCACGCAAGGACGCAAATCTGTCATATGTACCCCATTTACTCAATATGAGCGCATGTGTATGTGTGTGTGTGAGTGATGTGCACGTGTGTGTGTACGCATATTCTCTACAGCTCAGTATGAATGTGTTTATGTCTGGCTTCAACAATCCAAAAACAGATATCTTTCTCTCTCTCCCTTTTCTCCACCGACCACCTTCGCTCCAGGAAATAATTTTGGTCGGAAAACAATAATGCAGTTAGAAGTTTTGCGGTAAAACATAATAGGATTCGTCGCGCGTTGTTTAAAAAAAAAAAAAAAAGTTGCGGTTCTAACATTTTTGTGTTTCTGTTAAATGAAAACAAGCAGAGGGGAGAAAAGCAAAAATAATCATTTGTTAAAATTAAAGTGGGTTAACTTCAAAGCGTGGAAAATTTCACACATTGCACTAACTATATATATATATATATATATGGGTGAGAGAAAGAGAGAGGCCTAATTCAAACTGGTCCCCTTCCCCCCCTGCCTACCCTCACTGCAATATGTGATAAACTTACTTTAATTCCATTCCGCTCTGTCTTTTCCAGCAACCCTTGTAATGAAAAGCATGAGAAAAAAAGTTAATCTGTTAAGAGCTAAGGCACAAAAACTCAATCCTATATTACTAATGCACGCACATGTGGGAAGTTTATATGTAACGTTTCCTTATGTTTTAAAACAATGTTACACACATACACACAAATGAATTCATACCATTTACTCCGAAAGAGGAAAAAAAAGTATCATAAAGCAACCGGTGAAAGAATATTAAATAAACTCCGGGAAACACAATAAAAATGATCACGCAAATATTTCTAGCTATGAGATTGGGATATGGATAGCCACTTTTAAAGTCACCCTTAGTTCTGAAGATGTTAATAGATTGGCTCCATTAACGAACTTATAAAAGATCATGACTCTATTGCAAAAAAAAAAAAAAAAAAACAGAATTCGAAAGTTCACTGTCGTTCAAAAGTTATTAACTGGAATAACGTACTAGCGTAATATCAATAACATTACAGTCTCATAAGGCTCACTAGCGTAATTTTAATAACATTATGAACTTACAAGGTTCACTAGTGTGATTCTAATCACGTTACAATCATATAACGACCATGAGCGTGATCCTAATAACATTACAATTTTATAAGGAACAATTTCGTGATCCAAGGATCAGTGGCGTGATCCTAATAACATTACAAGCTTATAATAACCACTAGCATGATCTTAATAACATTACAATCTTATAATGACCACTAGCGTGATTCTAGTAACATTACAATCTTATAATGACCACTAGCGTGATTCTAATAACATTACAATCTTATAAGGATTAGTAGCGTAATCCTAATAACATCACAAGCTTATAAGTACCACTAGCATGATCTTAATAACATTACAATCTTATAATGACCACTAGCGTGATTCTAATAACATTACAATCTTATGACCAGTAGCGTAATCCTAATAACATTACAAGCTTATAATAACCACTAGCATGATCTTAATAACATTACAATCTTATAATGACCACTAGCGTGATTCTAGTAACATTACAATCTTATAATGACCACTAGCGTGATTCTAATAACATTACAATCTTATAAGAATTAGTAGCGTAATCCTAATAACATCACAAGCTTATAAGTACCACTAGCATGATCTTAATAACATTACAATCTTATAATGACCACTAGCGTGATTCTAATAACATTACAATCTTATGACCAGTAGCGTAATCCTAATAACATTACAAGCTTATAAGTACCACTAGTGTGATCTTAATAACATTACAGTCTTATAATGACGACTAGCGTGATTCCAATAGCTTTACAATCTTGTAAGAACCAGTAGCGTGGTCCTAATAACATTTCAATCTAATAAGAACCACCATCATGATCCTCACATTATCAACTTATTAGGACTAGTAACGTGATCCTAATAATATAGTAGCTTCGGTGGAATAGGGCCACCGGATGAATACGGCCACTCGTTACGTCATTCACCTTACTTGTTTATAGAACAAAAGCAACGAAGCGAATGCTACGCCGTGTCCTCATTGTGAGTCTCTACAAATTTATTGTGCAGTTACATTGTGCGAATGCTGGACGCTGATTGTATTTCAGAACAACTTTCATAATCAATTGGAGGTAAGTGTTAAGAAAAATAGCATACCTTGAATACTTCTGTCATATATTCTTTCTGTTACGCTATGTAATTTTGTTGGAAGTGCAAAAGTTTCATTCTCTTCATCTTCAGAAAGGTTTACTCAAGTTGTTATGACTAGCATGGTAATCGTGAAGTATCTTAAACAGAGTTGCCAATTCATTTTTCTATTAGGGTGAATAGGACCATATCTAGTTAGGGCGAACAGGGCAATACTTTTTGATTAGGGAGCCGCGATAGATTAGTAGCACAACGTTTACCTCTGGTGTGTGGGGTCCCTGGTTCGATCCCAGCTCGCGTCAAGTAGTGGTCAAACACCGTGTACATGGGTTTTCTCGGGGTTCTCTTGTTTTTTATTCCACTATTTAATTCATTCTCATCATCACCGTCTACTTTAGCCTACCCGGCATAATCTTGGGAAGTAAAACTTAAAGATTTTTCCCACTTTAATTTTGTACGAATGCATGCATCAACCACACCTCCACCCACTCATTCTATCTATCGCCTTATATATAATGGTGATATAAGAGTTCCTTTTTTTGTCTCTCTTTCTTATTTCAGATTGGAAAATATAAGCGTTAAACACAGATGACGTACAAGAAGCAGTACAGGTTTATGTCCTCTTGCACAATTGACATATCTAATTAGGAATCAAAAATTAACGCAAACAACTCAAGGCCAGCAGAGAAAGAAACGTAAATAACTACATCTGTGAAAAGAGAGTTGAGTGAGAGAAAGTGCATGCCTATGTTAAGGAAGCAAGCGTTTCTTTCCATGATTTAATACCATCTCCCAAAAAGATTGTTTAAAAAGTATCCAGTGAATCTATACCTAAGCAGCGTGCTGAGGTAACAACATCTCCAGAATCTGTTTGCAAAGCATTATTCCAAAGGGATCGAACAACGTAGAACGTCAGTAGTAAGTTAAGAAGACCTGATGGAAGAAAAAGAATATGATGAAGATCAGGTACAAAAAATACAAATGAACACGAAATGATCGTTGGTTTTGCAGTATTTCCTATTACTACCCTTTGTCTTCATCCTTTGGGTACTGGATATGTTGCTAGAAGTGCAAAGCGTGGTATCATACGCAATGTATCGAAGGAGAACAAAGGAAAATGTTTGCTTGTGAACTTTGTCTCAGCAATCCAGCAACAGAACGAAATGGAAGTTCGAAATGAAAAGTTTACTGTTTTCTGTTATGCAAACTGAAGTTTTGCTTTTGTGTGCTCTTTTTGTATATGATATAGGCTGGGCCTATAAACAAGGGTTAATTAGCGATTTTTTGCTGATTAAGAAAAAAGAGAGTTATTCGTGTTATTATTAACAGACTGTTCAAGAATTTTTAGTTGTGTGTAATTATTGTCCTACAAAAAGAAGGTATTACAGACTACTTACTTGTGTTCTGTTTTCTTAAAATACTTTGGGGAGAAACTTGTTCCCACCCACATATAACTATATGATTTTATGAGCCTGTAAATCTATCCCTTACACCATCTATAATTATGAAATATTATGTATACGAATTGTACTCTATGTTTTAGTACGACTTTACAATTGTCTGTGATTTCAATTCACTTAATACATGTGGCCCTATTCACCTTAGGAATGGCCCTATTCACCCAGATATGATAGGATGAATAGGGCCATTCGAGGCGAGTATACATTTTTATAGCATTAACATTTTTGAAGAAAATGATTTTATGTGAACCTCGGAGTAGAGATATGGTATATTATAATTCTGGAAAATATTCTTTAATAAAGCACTAATTATAGCAGTACAAAATAATTTTCTTGAAAGTGGCCCTATTCGCCCCAATCTACCCCATTACAATCTTATAAGGACGACTAGCGTGATCCTAGTAACATTACAATCTTATAAGGACCAGTAGCATGATCCTAATAACATTACCTTCTTACGAGTACTACTGATCCTAATAACATTACAATCTTATAAGACCCATTAGCGTGATCTTAATAACATTACAAGACAATCTTATAAGGACAATTTGCGTGATCCTAATAACACTACAATCTTTTGAACTCCCTTTGCGTAGTCCTAATAAGATTACAATCTTATAAGGTCTTCTAGCGTGATCCTAATAGCATTACATTGTTATAAGGGCTACCAGCGTGAGTGATCTTAACAACATTGCAAACTTATAAAAATCCACTAACGTGATCTTAATAACATTAAAATCTTATGAGGATCATTAGTGTCGACTGTAATAACATTTTAATCTTATATGGACCATTAGCGTGATCATAGTAAAAGTTACAGCCCAAAAGATATTAGTAGTTATCCGAATATCCGAAAAGATTTATGGCGTTTTTTGTTCCTGGGTTTACTGTAAACTACCTCAGCTTTATGTCTTGCTTTAAAATGAAAAAAAGAAAGCTGGGAAAAAGAGAAACATAAGTATAAGTTGAGTTTCAGTGTTCAGATCTGAGCACTAAAGAATTTTCGATGTTATGAGTAATTCGTACAGTGAAGCCGGTCTAAACTGACCATTGTCGCATAGAGCTTTCTTCTGAAGCTTTAGTCTGATGAAATTCATGTTTACAACCATTTTAAAGCACAAATGTGTTAATACATGACATCGAGTGAATATAAGCCGTATACGTACAATTTTCTATTTCGCAGAACAGAATCATGAGTTGCCATCATTTGCGTGATGTTGTATTTTGACCATGCATGTTTTATATGTTGCAAACACAACAGGAACAGCAATACCGGATTGAATTTTATGTGGGCCTAAATAGGTACCACCTATCTTTAGTGACATTATTGTAAACTATCATAGGGCCTATACACACACCGTGCACTTTTGTGACGGATATGTCTATACATTCATTAACAATCAAATTATAGCACTTATCACTAATATCTTTACGTAAGTAACCGAGAAATGCAGACAAAGAACATTATAATTTCTGTATACTTTCTCGTATTACTTGTGCTTCTCAACAGAACCTCTGTAAACTAAAGAACTGGCGGGAATTGTTATCCGTTAGAGGGCAAGAGTAACAGAAAACAATGCAGGATTCTGGAAAGTCAGTTACACTGTACTCTCAAACTTGTCATCGTTTGTCTTGAATAAAACAACAAAGGAAATGAAAAGAAACATAAAATTGCTTTGTGCTAATAGTGCTTGACTACAGATAGACAGGTTTGAAAGTAAGCCGCTAAATCGTCATTCAAAAATCACGAAAGAAATCGCCAATCAGAAAATAAATTTTTTGTCGTTTTCTTGGAGGACGAATGACACATTTAGCGACTTTTCCCCCCAAATTGAAATCACTGCACACAACTGCGCTCACGCTAGGTTATGGAAAGTGTTATTCCCTCACTTCCGCGCAAGTGCATCCCGCTCTGATCATTCGTGCCATCTTGAGGGCATTTTGAGAACTTACTTTCTAGATACACCTCATAAACTCTCCGACAATATACATAAAAGCGATAAAATGGAACAGTGTCTACAGCATTTGTAGTGAACTTATTATCAATGAACACGTATTTTGCCTTTCTTCTTCGGTTTACTGACCTCCTGTAACGCACAAGAGTAAAATATGATCTGAAAGGGTTTCTATTAAATGAAGATCGCACATGTGTCCAACACAACGTTGCTTCAATGCAGCCAGCATATAAGATAGACAAGTGAACAACGTATCGAGTGAGAATTGATACATGTCGTACGGGAAAATGCAAGTTCTTCAGAAATGAGGTGGCCAAGTTGGCAGGTGGCCAAGATAACACTTTTATCTTATTTAATTTTGAAACCAGTTTTAAACGTAAAAAGACCTTGGATGAACACACCTGAAACAAGGAAATATTACGACTTTTCGTTCAATCTCTTCAGACGTCATCAAGTAGTTTAAAGACTTATAAATTATTAGAGAGTAATAAATCCAAGATGGAGTTATAGGAGGCTTTAATTTTTCTTGAACCCCAAATTTATGTTGAACAAAATGATACTTTTGGTACTCGTGCCCTTACGGGGTCAGTGCCTATCAGTCTGTTTGTTGTACTTATGACTTTTGGGGTAATGTGTTGTTAGTACATCATCTCGTCTCCCTTTCCATTAATCCTGACTTTCTAAACAGTAGTTCACTAGTCCTTTCTCTCAAGTAGTTTCCAAATTGTCCTCACGACGCTGGGTGAACAGCACAATGCTAATACCATCTGGTATGTACGAACGATATTTCTTCTGACCATACCCGAGGGTACTTCTTTACTTCGTTGATCTCACAAGGAACGGTCATGAACCTGTCATCGGAACATCCGAATCAAATCTATAGATATACCACATTGACTTGACACCTAGTCTTCCATTCCAAGCGCTGCTATCGGCTGAAGGAATTCCTCCACTCCCTTTCGCTAAGGCTCTCTCGCTTAGCAACAGCTGAACCCTTATTGGCTCAACGCGTGGGTGTGTAGCGGGTGTGAGCTTTAGCTCACATTTTTGCCACGGCTCAAGACATTTTGGCTGCACTATAGTCCATTCGATAAACATAATAAAGATAAGTTCATGTACAAAAAATTAGGTGCCATGGACAACGGAGTAACCTGGGGCCTATTAACCCAGTTAGTATAAAGAAAATCGTAGATTCGCAGTGAAATAGCTATTGCAGCAACACTGTTCATTGGAAAGTGATTGTTTATAGTTCATTCTCTTTAACATGAAGCAAGCTTTCCAGATGTGCTATGTATTGGGCTCCATAACGTACCTGAACAGGGAAAATTGGGAGAATGTCTGGAAAAATTTCCCTCCAGAAATCCGTCCCATCAACTTTGTACCCTCTGGAGTGGCCAAGGGTAAAATCACACAATCCAAATGTATCCGGAATAGATATGAGGGAGAAGCTTGTATACCAATACACGGTTTTCCCTCATACCTATTCTATCTATCAATATAAAATGCATACACACATTTCTTATCCCCTACAGTATTTTTCAAGATATACTTGGATTGTATGCTTTTACCTGGGGCCACTCCAGAATTGTCCAAAGTTGATGGGAGGGATTTCTGCAGGTAATTTTCCACGACATTCTCCCAATTTTCCTTGTTCAAGTACGATATGGGCCCCAATACATAGCATTTCTGGACAGCTTGTTTCGTGCTGAAGAGAATGAACTATAAACCATGACTTTCCAATGAACAGTGTTGATGCAATAACTATTCCACTGCGAGTTTACGATTTTCTTTATACTAACAGGGGTAATGGGCCCCAGGAACTTAATCCGTTGTCCATGCCCCTAATTTTTTGTGCATGAACATATCTTTATTATGTTTATCGAATGGACTAGGTTTGATTCGGATGTTCGGGTAACAGGTCCATTCAGCATGTCCGGTGACTAGAACGTTGGCCGTGCTGTTCTTTACAAGGGAGAATATCGACATGATAATGTATAGCACCTTTGGTCAAATATTGGCTATGTATGTGGCTAATAACTAGCAGATTGTGTCTACTAACTAGCCGATTGTGACTATTATCTAGCCGATTGTGACAACTAACTAGCAGATTGTGACTATGAATTAGCAGATTGTGACTATTAACTAACAGATTGTGATTATTAACTAGCAGATTGTGACTATTAAGTAGCAGATTCTGACTATTAATTAGCAGATTTGACTATTAACTAGCAAATTTAGACTGTTAACTGGCAGATTGTGACTATTAACTAGCAAATTATGACTGTTACCTAGTAGATTTGCCTCATTACGCAATAATTACCGAACCAATTAAAATGAAACTTGAATGATTATTATCAACTTTAGGCCTCCAAAGTCTTATGATATTATATTAACGATTTTCGGTTGTGGGGGTTGAGGAATGGGTAGGAAGTGGTGACATGCAAAAATAATTTTAAAAAATTGTAGTGTCCGATACTAGTGTCCGTTCCATATTTTTCGGAGTTGATGAGATGAATAGTAGCACTGCCGATGCTGTTTAAGTCCAAATTCATCTGCCATCATGATGAGAGAAAGGTGAAAGGGAAGGGAATGGCATGTAAAACTAGTCGAAAACAACAGATATTAGGGTACAAGCCATTGTTTTCGAGGTCGTTTTAAGGAATAGTTATACTTCCAATGCCATTTAAATACAATTTCAGCCCCAACTGGCCTGTTTTTCACCGGCTTGGCCGGAAATGTTGTTATTTTGATTAAAGCCGGTGAGAGGTACAAACTTCTTACCAGCCCCTTTATGACCATTTTTTTTTTTTTTCATATTTGTATCTAGAACGAAGTAGTTTCATCTATTTCGAAGTATAGGTTTAAAAAGTAACTTTCATTCTGTAAATCCAAAACTGTACCTTTCAACACCTAGCAACGATTAATACCTTGTATATTTTGTTCATCTGTTTAGATAATTTTAATGTGATGACAAGAACTGTATCAGGTAAAATTTGAAATTTACTTGTAAGGAATTTTATACATTTATTGAGAGTGAAAAAAAAGATTCCTCAAAGCAATTTCCTGGAGTTGAAATATAAGTTTAAAGAGTAAATTTCAGTTCGTAAATCCAAAATTGTCTCGTAACGGTTAATATACTTATGTTCATCTGTTTCGATAGTTTTAAAGAAGTGATAGTTGCTGGTAAATACATTAAAATGATCAGTGTCGGTTTCAGTTTCTCATTTATAGCACAATGTATCTATTAAGCTTATTAGTGAATGTACTAACAAGGGGCATATACGAACCATGACAGCTAGATATTTATGAAAATTGGTACCATAACTAGTTGTGGATCTCTAATCATTGTGGTGATAGTCACTCGGTGCGGAAATGGCTTGTTTAGCTGCTATGTATAATACATATACCAACCAGTGACCGGTTGAAGCTGCGCCGAATTATACCCCCAAAACGACGACAGGTAACCTGAAATATACGGGAGGGGGACACATGACCAAGGATACGGCAGTAGTGTCACGCAATCAGTGTTGCCATCCCAACACAAACTTATAATTTTTCAAATGAAACGTATACCATTTTATGACATTAAAACAATTGGCATAAAATGTGAAAAAAAAAAGGAAATATGGGTTATCAATGTTGCTAAATAAGATAGATATGAGGCTATAAAGTTGAAAAATTATGGGGTCCATACAAAGTAACGGACAAATGTACAACAAGACTGCAGAAGGAACAAATGTAGAGTAAAAAAATAGCATGCACAACATCCTGTGACTAGCGGGCTTGATACATGGTTCACCCAAAAAGGTCACATATTAGAGTAGGCCTACAAAGAAGAAATTTCATGTGACATAATGTGAAGATGTGAACAGCAAGTCTTCCTGTAGCAATTCCAATGGCGTTTAGGTGGAATCGATATCTCGAACCGTTCCCGAGAGCTATAAAACGAACTGTCTTGAGGTTGCAACACTGCATAAAATCCTGCATGCCTTCCAAACCACAAAAACGACTGCATAGGGCCTGAAAAGAGTACAGAAAAACAGTGATACGAAAGGTAACAAATCTGTGACAAGAAAGTACGTCAGAACAGTAGCGGCTCGTAGTCTGTACAAGCACCGGTTGCAATGTTGCAATATCAAAGGTATGTAGGTACGCGCAAGTGTTCCCCTCCCCCAGCATTCTTGAGTCCTATCCAAGAAATATTCAGGAAATATGAAGAGGAAAGTCTTTTAAGCTCTATTTGTATATTATTGATTAAATTATTTCTCGAATATTAATTTAATATATAAGCTATTTCCTTTTTTTCAAACAACCACTATCAATGTACGTTTATACACTATTTATATACAAAACTTCTACACTCATGTTATTGGACACGAGATAAATCGAATATATAGTATGTGCTGTAAGCCATGAATGATGGCGTTAATCCGAAAAGAAGAAAAAAAAAAGCAAGAAAATTGCATGCACGCAGTTAAACAAAATTATTTAATTATATAAACTATGCATTATTTTAGAATGGAAGGTCTTTCTTCGATCTTTCGGGCTTCAAATTTTTCTATGACTTTATTGAAATCTGAAATGCTGCTCGCCAAGTTTCTCTGAATAGAAAGCATCGCTACCGCAAATATTTTCCGCTTTATTTTCTTTGGGGTTCAGAAACACCTCTCTCCTCCGACAATACGCATTTTGTTAGCATTTCTTTGTACAGTGGAGTCTCGTTAATTCGAAATATTGGATAATTCGAACAGAAGTCCATTCCCCTTGAAAACTGTATTGAAAACAATATTAAAAATTCGTGGATAAATCGAACTTTTGAACCTATGTTTTGGATAATTCGAAGTAAATACAGTTGAAAATTTTTAATGTTGGACATGTAAACAGAGAATTACAGTTTTAATGTGTTTCCAGTTATCCAGATGCAGCCATAGGGAAGAATAACACAAAAGATAAATAGAAAATATTATGTAATAAATGAAGGTGAATTGGGGAGAAGTGTGCCAATCTCATCTCATTTCAGAATTGATTGAAAATTTAAGATGAATTATTGAAAAAGTCAACCAAATGTTATTAATATCGTATTCCACGCAGTACATGAAATTCAAGATTTATTGACCGAACCAAAACAATCAAATTTAAGCAAATGAGGTTTACGACTTCTTAAAAGGAGAACAGACTATTCAAATTGTTACTGGTGTTTAACTGTTTGGGCTATTCAACGTATGTCGTAGTGTTGTACGTAAATATATTTTCCATTGTCAGTGGCGTATTTTGGGGGGGCTTCCGGGCTTAAGCCCCCCCGAAATCTTACTTACTATTGTAAAGTATATGAAATATCTTGCTGAATTTTCACATTTTCAGGCAAAGCCCCCCCCGAAAGTTAGCAAAGCCCCTCCCGAAACAAAATCGTAAATACACCACTGTCCATTGTACACGTAATTTGAATTATGTGGAGTCAAAGTCGTTTGTTAGTTTGCGGTATTCGATCACGCAAATAATAAGCTGCTTTAAAGGTAAAATCTTCACCATATAAATATGTTTTAGATGCACAGTATCTTGGTTCGTTCGTTGTTATATAAGTGAAAGTGAATGTTGTTGGATAATTCGAATTTTGGATAATTCGAAGTTTTTTCGTGTCCCCTTGGACTTCGAATTAAAAAGAGTCCACTGTATAAATATACGGAACAAAAAGTCCATTTTCAGGAACCACGTATTTTTTGTCTGTAAAGAAGCATGAAATCTAAGATGTTTTCCTTTGAAAATTAAAAAAAAATAGTTTAACATTCCAGCAAATTAGGCTAAAGAAGACAGATGAGTATTGGAAGTGAATGATTTGATATTAATTTATGCTCTCCGCCGGAGATCGAACACGGAATCATGTGCACGAAGGACACAGAGCTAAGAATTAGACCCGTAGTAAGACATTTTCTTCTTGGAGACTCGATTGACCCCCCTTACCCCCCAGAATAGGATTTTTTAAAAAAAATAAATCCCAAGAATTATCACCTTTGTATTATAAATGTTAAATAAAATCTATTGACTTCGAACGACCGCCCCCCAAACTTTCAGCCTGGATCCGTCCCTGCTACCACCAGACTTATATTTGTTCTTTGCGAGTTTATGTTTTGTGAATAACTTCTTTCTTCCACGCGTCTGTATCTTCCTCACCCTATCAACTGAGTCAAGCGCTGCTAAGCGGAGGAATTCGTAACTATTACAGAAGCTGACCAGTTGCGGAAAAAATGCAACCGTAAGGGACCAATACGGGAAGATAGGAGCGTTGCAAGAATAAATCCACTTCCCCATGTTAAGAGATAGGAGCTCGCTGCCATATGCTCAATGTTACTGCTTCCAGTGGCAACGTTCACTGCCACTGGAAAGGTAAATCTCTCTCTTTCTTTCCGTTTTTTAATTGACTTTTTTCAGAAATGCATCAATACTGTTTTGCGCTCAAGAGCAAAGGTTTATTTTTTACTGATACACTACTTTAACACTTAAAAATATTTTTAGTATTTAAAAAAATATCCGGTTGCACAACCATGCAACATATAGTACCAGCCGCCACTGCGTCAGAATCAATTCGCAAAGATCAATGTCTTACGATAGATGTCGGTCGAGAGTGTAGGAAACCTTAGCATGTGAGACTACGATGAAGACAAAACACACTGCATTGAGGTTACCAGTAATATAAAGGTGTCAAATATTTTAACATAATACACCAATACATACAACAGAAATTTCATAGATAGTATGGCAAAGTACGTACATTTCTCGCCCTAACCGCACACTCGATACGACTTGATCAAGCCCAGTTCCACTGAATGCAGTTCATGCTGTGATTTACTCCTGTATATTTGTTCCTTCTGCAGTCTTGTTGTTGTATATTTGTCCGTTTCTCTGTACGGACCCCATAATTTCTCAACTTTAGAGCCTCATATCTATCTTATTTGGCAATATTGATAACCCATATTTGCTTATTTTCTTTTACATTGTATGCCAATTGTTTTAATGTCATAAAATGGTATACGTTCCATTTGAAAATTTATAAGTTTGTGTTTTGATGGCAACTGCTTGTATGACACTACTGCCGCGTTCTTGGTGACGTGTCCCCATCTCGTATGTATCGTGTTACCTGCAAAGATTTTTCATTTTCAGCCTTTTCCTGGTGTTTTTGGAATGTAACTCGGCACAGCCTCACCCGATCACTGCTTGGTATACGTATTATACATAGCGGGTAAACAAGGCATTTCCGCACTGAGTGACTATAACCACGATGATTAGCGATATACAATTAGCCAGGGTACTAATTTTCATAAATATCTAGCTGTCACGGTTCGCATACGTCCCTTGTAAGGATATGCAGAATACAGGTACTAATGCCCTTTTGTTCATAATAGTACATTTCTTTCCCATGCACGAGTCCGAACAGAGATACTTCACACTTAGACCTATATCATAGAAAATTTTGAGGGGGTGCCGGTTTTTTATTTCCAGAGTTGTCAACTCTAGTCCCATCGGCATGGTTTGAGAAAGGATGGGAAAGGGGATAACATTACAGAATTTTGTCATTACTCTTGAATTGAAATGCGTAACTTAAGGGGAAGAAGTTAGAATGCTTTCAATAAACCTATACTTCACATACGAATATGAGGCATTTTAACTAGTCTTTAATACGCATTAAAGAACTAGTATGAGTCAGGAAAACAAAAGATATTTACGATTCAAGGAACTGGTATTATTTGCTCTTCTTTAACGACGAGAAAAAAATAATAATAACTTGCTTTACAAGGTGACTCATACATTTGCATTTCTTCTTTTTCGTTCTCGTAAAATGTTTATATTTGAATACAAATGATTACGTACTTAAAAACGTAAAATAAGAACGTATAAGCAAACTAAAAAAAAAATACATATAATTCACACAAAGGATCATGTTTTGTGTTCGACCTTGGAAAACTGTCGCTTTTAATCAAATGGAAACACTTCTCTCTTTCTTTCTGTTTATTTATTACTTTTTTTCTTATTCTTTTCTTTTATCCTCTTTTATCTTCTTTTTTACTTCTTCAATTCTCTATAAACTACCTGTTTCACTTGGCACACAGGCCGATCGGTTGTTTATTCTGAGCTGAACACTCGAAGAAAATTCGCCACCACGTGAAGAGAGGCAGAGTTGCCAGATAACTTCTCTTTCGTCATTCTTTTTACAACTATCGTTTTGAACACTTGCCAAATACTAAAGTTCTTTTTATTGTGTTTGGTCCCCACCTACTCTCCAAGTAAAGTACTTATACACTGTTTATATATATATATATATATATATATATATATATATATATATATATATATATATATATATATATATATATATATATATATATATATATGTGTGTGTGTGTGTGTGTGTGTGTGTGATCTTTAAGAGGTAACTAATGTCTCTCCCATGAAGACGTAAGCAGTATGGCACTTCCGCTGCATCGCATCTAACAAGGAACATTCGTGAAGTGCCTGCGGGTATTTATCATTTTTTTGTAAATAGGTATAAATTACTCACTAGATATCAGGAATGCAAGTTTTAGTTGCCCATACTGGCACTTTCGCTACTGATAAGTAGTTCAAAGTAGCTCATGAGTGCAGCAAATTACTGTTAACTTCTTTTCGTTTCATTTCATTTATTTGCTTGTTTCTTTAAGCTTACAAAACACGAGCAATTCTCATGTAAGCATTACAGTTGTCAAGAAAATACATACAATATTGTCAAGTACCAGAGGTATACATCATGCATCTTTCTAAAAACACAAAACCATATAATAGGATATATCAAGTATAAAAACATGACAATTTACGTTGTAGTTAGGCATGGGCGGATCCAGGACAGACTTTTGGGGGGGGGGGACGGTGGATTGTAATACTGCTACTTAGAGCTACTTTTAAGAGTTCCAAGCTCTGGGATTGGTTTTATTTATATATAAAATAAGAAAGTTGCCTCTTCTTGGGGGGGGGCATCGCCCCGATCGCCCTCCCCCTGGTTCCGCCTCTAATTAGGTTTGTGCCACACCAGGCATGTACTCACGAGTAAGTATCTGTTACCAACTCTTCACTTAATGAATCATTTAAAGATTCTTTAATGATATAATAGCGCTTTTCAGCAAGTAGATTAAATAACGTCTTACCAAGAATGAAAACATTTGTCATTTCTTCAAGTACAGAGGAAGTTTGTTATTACAACCTAACACAACTCATATGCACGGTTTTGCTTATATTAGTATATTTTTGATGCATCATAAATATATTACTACCTTGTCTTGTATTATGGCTATGAACATTTTTGTTAAAGATAAAAATATGCCTGTTTTTTACAGTAAAAAGAATAGATTTATAAATGTATAAGCTGGGAAGTGTTAAAATTTTGGTATTGGTTTAAATTTATGAGCATATATTGTGAGCTGTAACTAGTGATTCTTTGAGATTTTGCCTTTGTCTTTCTATCTAGTAACAACAAAATTGACGCAAATAAAGTGTTTAAGGTTTTACGCCAGACTTTAATTGCCATCTTCATTACGTGAAATACATGAGGGAGAAAGATAAATTATAAATACACTATTTTCAGTTTAATTATGGAACTTGCAGATACCATTATCACTGCAATTCTGAAAGGTGAAGAACTGGTGAAAACGCCTTCAGAGGAAACTACTCATGTCGAGCCGCAGACTCGACAACATTGTTAATACTATCAGAGCTGCAATACTATCATCAATCTTCATATACAGTCATGTCCAAAATGATTGTCGCATATCTATTACTGTCTTATTGTGAGAATATAATTTGATAATGATTTTGCAGGGTACTTTTAATACTGATACTATGTGTATAATCGGGAGATGTATATTTGTGGTCAATTTCATGGGGAAAGAATTATAAATACGAAAATTAGAATGAGTAAAACAAAATGTTGCTAAATGGACAAGAAAGGTCTTTTGTTCGTTATATTGTTCTTATTTACTGTTCTTTTGACATGAAATTTACCACACACATATCTTTGCCGATCATACACATAGTATCAGTATTAAAAGTACCCTGCAAAATCATTATCAAACTATATTTTCACAATAAGACAGTTATAGATATGCAACAATCATTTTGGACATGATTGTATATACTATCCATAATCAGTTCAGCGCCCTCACATTCAATAATATTATTAACCTTGCCTGGAAGAAAGCTACTTTTCCAGCTGAAAACGAAGCTTATCGCTCCAGCTTTTGATGGTTCTGACAATGGTATTTGGAACTCTAAAGATTCGAGTTGCTCTGCTTCCTACTGCATAGTTCATACAATGTGCTTATTATTGTTTGTATGTATGCCTAAGTGATTACTACACCAAGAGTTGAACACATGTTTATATATACATAATGATAGCTAAAATTAGTACGCGTAAAATAAACATTATTTATAACTGAACTTCCTTTCCTGTTTATTATCATATCAACATTTATATACGCCCATACATATGTATAATTACTACTCTGGGCACTATAACCACTGATTACATTTAAATTTCCCATTGTATTTGATTTTATTAGAATATCTTTCAGGCACTTCACGATTGTTTCTTGTAACCAAATCCATGATATGCATCTTTTGCCGCTATCTGGATAGTTAGAATGCATGTTAACAATATTTGTAGTTCCAAAATCGTTGAAGGTGCAGAATTGTCCTTTGTTGACCTAGTATCTTGGACAATTAGAGAGTTTACTAATTGTTGCAAAACAAAAACGCATGTCTCTATCTCATACAGTTTTTGAGCTATGTTTTCGTTGAACAGTAACATAATTTTGTGGATACCCTGTATACTGATAAGAAATTCCTAAGATTCCACATTCCTAGTGGAATGGCATAGGATGATGAATAAAAGGGATGGTAAACTTCAACAAACAAGTTGAAGTAAGTTCAATTTTCGCCCTTATGTCTTTTCCGATCCAGAATCGAAACCGGATCTTTTCCTTCCGGTTAGAATATTAACTCCATTGCAGTGCATTGGAAGTCCATTGCAGTTCACAAAATAGGGTATCTACAAGTGATTGGAACTGTTTCAAACATTGTTTGTATTAGATTCGTTTGAAGTTGATGCTAAAGACAAGTATCTCACTGTTTTACATCCTGTTACAGGTCTCCGTCTACTTCCACTGGAGCGCAGCAGTAGTAAGATGGCGACAATCAACAAGAAAGCGTACGCTGTTCTCGAATATCATGCAAGTTGCTCAGTGACAAGCGTTCGACGATGATTGAGAATGAAGTTTCATCCAGTATAAATTTTATACAGCGATAGCAGGAGTTGACAATTACAGAGAAAATCGACAGATTTTCCTTCAGTGGCTGAAAAAAGAGTTGAGTGTGTTCGGGCCAGTTTTTTGTGTAGCTGATAAGCGTCAACTCGAAGAGCAAGCAAGAAATTGGATGTTCCATGAGTGACAGGGAAGGCAATGCTGATTGTCTTCCACCGTACATAAACACAGCTCGTGATTTGAAATAAGACGAAGGCGATGACTCATTCCACCATACCGCACGTTTCCAGTCATCAGTGGTTCATGTAGTATGTTTACGGCACCATTAGCACAATGCTAAACCGTGATCGCCCGTCCAACTCGTCCCATCATGTCCATGTTGTGACTGTGATTGTAGAAAGTGCTGCTTTAATTCCTCCTTTATTGCTTTGGTTTTGAGGGACAATCCGCTTAGTACTCGGCGGGACCCGTTACTGATGGGTTTTCTTCTGTCCACTATTCCTTTTCGTCTTTGTGGTTTTGCCATGAGAATCATTTTTTATTTCGTCGTCATCTTAGATACTGTCTCTCATGATACATTCAACACACTTGCCACTTTATCCACACTCGAACCACATAACAGAGCGCCAATAACTTGCGGCTTTTGGAAACGAGAACAGCAGCCATTTTACACTATTACCAGGGTTAAAAGTGCGGGGATACCGTCCGCTCACCTCCAAAACTATATGTAAGGTGTCGCCTAGTTTCTAAAAAATTACAATGGGCAAAGATAGGCAGGGGACGGCGTGAAGTCCCTCTACCTTTTCAAATCCACTTTTACCCCTATCTATTATCATCTGCTCAGTTCACTGCACATTGTTGTTCTAATGCTCCTCACGTAGAACTGAGTTTGCCTAACACATCACCACCAATTTGTAACTTACACAAGAAACATGACAGCACTAATCAATACACTATACGAAGATTATATCTACTTATTCTTCTGGGTCTTCTTTTCGTTAAATCTCTATTCATTAGTGGAAATTAAATGTTGAACTTCTTTGAATAAATGCTTTCTGAATACTAAAGTACAGAAATTTCCGAGATATTGAATGAATTTGGGTAGGTGATTTGCTCTCAGAAACATGTATAGAAGAGGAGTACCTTGTCCGAAAGCCTTTCCCAATTCAGCGAAACGTTGCATTGCCCCGAATTCTGAGTACTGGTGCTTTGAAATGTTTAATGTCACTTAAAGGTTAGAATTTACATGCTTTCATTTACACTAGAATCTGTATATTGAAACAAGTAAAATTTCTTATTGTGATTTTCTGAGAAATACTATAGACTTTATATAATGTGCCCTCATGCTGCTTACAAAGTTCCATTAGTCCACCAGTGTTGTTGACAACCGCTGGATGATCCTTGGCGCACTTAGACTTGCTACAAAATGTCTTTCAATAGCATCCTAAAAATGCTTGATTGGGTTCAAGTCGGAGGGACGGCCAGTCCAGTCCATTTGTCGAATATTCTCTCGTTCCAAGAGCTCTACTATCTGCGCTCTTCAATGCGATCGCACTTTATCATCCGTAAAGGAATTGAGACCGACTATACTTCTGAAAAGACGCATGTGGAGAAAGGTTAAAGTGTCACAATAATGTTAATCGGTGAATACATCGCATTCAAAAATTTGGAGTTCGGTATACCCATACAACATTTTCCTGACTATCATCGACATCGGACCACCAAAATGGTCATGTTGGACAATGTTACTGGATTCATTGCATATTCCCACCTCTCGGCAGATGTGTAATATACCATTACAGTCTAATGTGATGATGTTTTTAATAGGAGGGTGCCCGAAATTTTTTGCACCGACTGTACTTGACGTTTAACAAAAAATTTCTGGCTGTTCATATAATTCGTAATTTTGTTTGTTATTCTATTTCAAATTAACATGGAAAACTGTAAAACTTCATTAGGAATTATAGTTTTGGGAATCGATATCTTTATTTATATATTAAATTAGTTATAAGTCTTGTGTATGTTTATGTAAATGGATTATTACAAGTCTTACGGTGTCAGTGCTATATGAAAATATGGGTCCACCATTGGACGGAAATTTTCGAATAAATAACCAATCTAAAATTCGGCAGAATTTTCTGGACCACCCTTCACCTCTCTTTTAGATATCTATGTCCTTCTGATATCTAGTTCAATCCAGATTTTACCAAAATCTATTCGTTTCAAAGCCCCACCGCCAAAAATGCTTTGTTTTGATTGGAGGATTCGCCCACGCTATGATGTTAGAGCGCGATTATTCCCATTCCCTGCCTAGAATTTTGCTGAAGACAGCAGACCCAGATCTTCCCAGCTCAGTAAAGGTAGAAATTAGCTAGAAAAGCTCCCTTAACAAGGTAAATCTAGTTTGATAATTGAATAAATACCATCCAGGAAGCTACGGAGCCATGATTTACTAAATTTCATAGTAAAAAACCGGACTGAAGAACTGAAATAGGAAGTGTAATTCAGTGACGCCATGTTTTGCAGATATAATTAGTGATGGACAGGTTCTACCATGTGAAGTGCATCAGTTTGTTAGTTGTTCTTAAAGATCCATAAACAGTTTCGGAAGAGTAGTGTTTTCTCCCTTAAAATAGTTTTATCCTGAAAATTATTCCTTTTAGAGTTACGTAAGGCCTGCCCCACTGCCGTTTGTGTTCGTGTATGTAGCGAATGTGATTTCTTTTTGTACTTATCTAGTAGTAACATGGCGGTATTTAATTTCGTTGTAGTTAGGATAGTGGTCATAATGCACGTGTAAAGTTTCAAGAGGGCTCCTGTTTACTCCCAACTTGGGGGTACAGCTTCCAACAGGGATGGGTTGAACGTATAGTTATCATAAGGTTCTTTTCCCTTCAGGAAAGGGGCCTATATTTTTTCCAATAAATAGTTTGGGTATTAACTAAACAGGTTGAGTTAAGAATGTGATTTAGTGAATACAAGGGCCAATTGGCCCTGTTCCTTTCTTTCCCTTTCCTTTCGTAAACCGATAGAGCCGATTTTAAAGAAAATGGTAAAATCTGAATGTTGTTTATGTGAGTAAATAGTAATGATTAATTTGTATTATAACATGTATTAATGTAGTTTGTAGTTATGGATGTGGCATGTATGTGTTTGTAATGTAGTATCAGTAGTAGCAATTGTAGTTAAGTGATGAAAGAGTGCATGAAATAATGAAGTATGGACAGTGTATCATTCGTATTCGATCAATAGCTAAACGCAACATATCAATCTATAGTAATATCAGAAAATGAGAGTGTCATAGTATGCTAGTTTTTCGCTTTGAAATTATATTAAATGTTCATTTTTTTCCTCTGTGGCTGCAGAATAATTTCATTGTTGTCAGAATTTTATAAAATTGAATAATATCGCGGAGAACTCTACTTTCAGTGAACATACATATTTTTTTTACATGAAGCTACGAAGTATAACATAGTATTGTTTGGTAAGGGAGTCTTGAGTTCGAGGGATGTTTTGTGTGGTGGCCGGAACATGAAACGTTGGCAATGATTTATAGTTTTAGAAGTATATGACGAAGTGTGCATATAGTCTGGGTGTAGTTAAAGAAATAGGGTGGTTAGGAAATCCGACGTCGTAATAAATGAATAAAATGATAGTATGAATATATTGTGAAACGAAATGAATGAGAGGACACCCATATACATAGATATACATATAGATATATATAAGCCCAGTTTATGATTAGTCACGTTTCGGTAAAAGAATATATATATGTATATATTTAAGGATCATGTATAGCTAGCAACATCTCGGGTTCTGGGCCCTACACCGGAGCATCCTGCGAACATGTGGGTGAGATATTGCCGGACTATGTTAGTGCTTAATAGCTTAATTTGTTATTGCAGTCGTATTCGTTCATAATAATCTCGTTTAATAATATTTGTAGCATCATATAATCGCTGACTGGACATATTTAATAATCAATTATGGAAAGACAATAGTTGTTACACAACGGGGCTGTAGTGAATTATATTTTTTATTTTTTTGGGGTCGGTCTTAAAATAGAATATCCTGCTCCGTGAGATTTTTTTTTTCTTCACGTTACCTACTCGGGCTAGCTTACAATATTCATGGAGGCGACAGCTCTGACAGGGTTACAGAATCAAAACAATTAGTTATTGAAATTTATTTTCGCGTACCCGGATGTCGACCCCTGGTCCCCTTAAGTATTTTCATTTCTTTTCTTAGTTTAATTAGATGTGGGAAATTAACGACATCCCAGACTGTGGCATGTCTGCGCAGGGTAGCTATCGGTGATGTTTTGGTAATTGAAATCACCGATCCAAAATTCAGTTTATTAATTTTTTTTTTATTTTGGCCAATCATTAGTTAGGGATTTCTTAGCTATTACTTTTACTCTAGTTTCATTACTGTCCTTGAACCTTCTTAGTTCTTCGGAGGGGTCGAATATTTTTTCTTAGACATTTCAAAATTGGGGACGCAGTTACCTGGTCCTTTCCCCCTCTCCTTTTATCCTGCTGGTCTGGGCCGAATACGGGGCTCGGATTTCAATCTTACAAGCAAACTCTTGTGGGATTGGGATCTGATGGACACAGACTTGCATCCTTGGCTGCAGGACCCCCTCCTAGTTTACGTATTTAAGTAAACCACCCTCTTTCGGCATATGTGAATATTTTTGGCTATGAGTTGTTATATATTTAAATTCGATCACTCTTCTGTGTAGTGAGTAGTACTTTAATCTTTCTCCTTTCGTTGGCGCCGCTTTCTCTCTCTTGTTTCTTCCTTCTTACTTCGAGATTTTTTTTTTAAATTTTCAACCTTCCCCCCCCCCCCCCCGATTTTGAACTTGTCGCTTACAATTTATTTAACGGACAACTCTGATCTGAAATTACCAGCTGAGACGTTGCAAGACACAATTCATGGATAGAGTAGATAGTGATTGGGTTCTCCATCACATTTTGACCTATTGCCAAAATGAATAACGACTTTATATTTGACGACACTTCAATTACGTTCTTTCACCGTCGTCCCTCTAAGTTTTTTTTTACCCATCGGTCACTTTCCTTCCGTTTTGGTTTTCGTTTATCTTGTAGTTAACCTGGGCCCAGAAATTGTGTTTTGGTTTATCTATTTATATCTTTAGGAATGTTCTATGTTACGTGCCTGCCTCACAAAGTTTTTTTTACGATTCATGCACGAATTGACTATAGGAAAGTTGAAATTTATAGATGCGCGGTATCAGGTAAAAAAATCAATTTTTTTTCATATGTAATGTCGGAAGTCATTTGTTTTTCTTGTACGATGTTTGCAACCTTTTCTGAAATTATTGTTGGGGTTATTACTTTAAATGTGTGCGCATTTATTAAATATAAATTTATATATATAGAGAGAGATAAATGAATACGTCGAAATGTACATGTGCTTAGTATGTGAATATGATGTTAAAGTAAAAGTATGATATTAAATGTATTATATGGATATATGTAAGAGCGCTCGTGTCTGTTCCCCCAAACGTGTATTGGTTGCTATAGTTTACAAGTAAGTTTCCGACGAATATAATAATATAGATTTTTGTCAAGAATACCGCCGTGCACTCAAATAATTTTCCTTTCTTCTGAATAGATGTAAATCATAACCTATGTAATCATTATTTAATGGCATGTATTAAGAAGTAACGGCAGGTCTAAATGTAACCCACATCATAATGAATATTATTCCTGAGCTACCGACCTAAAACCATTGTGGAAAGTGTACCTTTAATCTCTCTCACCTGCATATGTATCCTATGACTTGACCAGTGTTTTTCCTTAATTTAAATCATTATACTCCTTACACCTGTGGAAGATCATCTCAAATCCGAACTATATATATATATATATATATATATATATATATATATACAAAAGTGATCCTGGATAAATGAAAGGTCTCATGACGTGTCCCAGTGATGAACAAGTAACTCAAAATTATCTGATTAATAAATTTGTAAACGGACTGACTAAGAGGAGAAGCATCCTCTGGCGGAAAATGATTTTTAAAATCCCTAGATGGGTATAAACGTCGCAGTATGCGAGTGCAGATATAAACTGCTAATAGTCACAAACTAAATATAGTTGATGAATGTTTTTTATAAACCAATAGTTATATATATATATATATATATATATATATATATATATATATATATATATATATATAAACACAAACTAAGTTAAATGCAGCGAAATATTTTGGACGCTACGAGTAGTGCGCGATTTGTGATTTGAACGCTCGGAATTATTAATATTTTATTGCTCAATGTGAAGTAGAGACTCATAAGTTCTATTACACCCAAGAGTTTTTCTTTTCTTTGTCTTTGTCCATTTTTTTTAAGTAAAATAAGTGTCTTCTTTGCGTATGTCGCAAATCATAATTTCGCTTTAGCATGCCTAAGATATAATATATGTAATTATTTTTTTTCTTTCCTTTCCATTTGTCAATATGATCAAATGTATAGAGACTTACTAAAGTATAACCCTATGTATTCTATTGATGTATAACGAAGAACTTGTGCTTTTAATATTTTTTTTATAATTATTTTTTTTCTTTTCACTATGAATGTAATAAACTATTTGTACCTTGGTAGTTAGTTGGTTTCCTTTAAACATATATACACTGTCCTGAGTGAGTGAGCGAGTGAATGCATGATAGATTTAATTTAAGTAATTTTAGTAATATCATTTGTCATATTAACGTCTATAATGTATGTGTCATGTTTTAATATATGTGTTAAGGTAAATAACCTAGGTCATGAAGAACCGCTACTAACGGTTTAAATCGGCTCTAGGAGTGAGACGAAAATAGCAGGATGAGCCTAAATACGACATCTTTCTTCCAGGAAGTTGAAATACTTATTGATATGATACATAAATTTATATTGAGTTTATAACATTGATTTTTTTTTCTTGGCTAATTCATATGTGGTCGATCCTAGAGATACTGGATGGTTATCAATCATCGTTTGGAATAACTTTACAAAGAATAATTTCGATTTTCTCCTTTCCTGGTCTAGGTCTGGGCAACCCCACGAACGTGGTGCCTGGAGCTAGGTCGGGGTGGTATGGAGGAACATGTGTCTATTCCGAAGCATTCTAAAATTGATTAGTCGTTAATAACGCTTAAAATGATTCATCTTTCAACGACTTTCCCGACTTCTTACTATAATTCCGGAAGTATCCAGTAATCTGTTTCTTATTAAAATACTCTATTTGTTTTTTTCTTTTTCCTCTCTTTTCCTACCTCCTTCTTTTACCCTTCTACTTTCTTCCGTTCCTTTTCTATTTCTAAATGAAAGAAAACGGAGTCATTGACTGAGAGTAGTCGCTATTGGCGCGGTCAATAAGTTGTTTCGATGAGTTTCTTCGGAAGTCCGATATGGGATAATTAACCATGAGATGAGTATGCATTGAGGGACGAACAATAAGAAGAAAGTTTATTGAATTTTACTTTATTGGAAAATAATCATGATTTCAATTAGTAGGTGATGTTTCGTAATCGCCCTCGTTGAAAAATTAATTTTAGCGACTCCTCTACACTACATGCAGTTCTTCTTCGTTAACTACTACAGTTTTTTTTTTGGTTTCTCTTTTTTTTCGTTTTCTTTCAGATGTGTGTGCGTTAGAGTCACTACTCAGGCTGAATCTGCTCTCGTTGGATTAGAGAATGCGACCTTCCTAGGTTCAGTCCTGCTGTTATTGGCACCATCGCATTCGGTGCTGCCGATGTCCGCGTGTCAATAGAATACGACCTAATGGCTATCGATCAAGAGAGCATCTCTATGTAGTCGACGTAGTACTATGGAGCGTGAGATTGGACAATTTGCCATCCTCTTACATGTGTTTACAATTATAACCTGTGTTTGACGTAGTTCCCTTCTTGTTTGTTTCACAAAGCAGCAGTCGTCCTCTGCTATAGTTGACCGTTGTCGGCCACCACATCTCGTTTACAAGTATTGCCTGCAGTTCGGAATGCTTCTCATGCATATAAAACAATGCTGTAAATAATACCTAACTTCCGGAGTACACTTCGTCCTTCTTCCAGTTTCCCGGAGACTTTCCTCCGTGGGAAGTCACCGAAATATTGTTTCTGGACATATTGTTGTAAGTAACATCACCATAATGCATCTTAATATCCGATTGACATACTCTGTCTCATCCCTTTCATTCAACAGCTTCGTGTTGGGGAAGTAGATCCACTCGGCGCTACAGTCACGTTGACATCATTATGCAATGTATAGCACCACGTGTACATGTGGGAGGCCTCTGATAATATGATGCCGGGATTTCATTCATTTCTATCCTCTACGCAATGCTTTGTATTAATCCTATATCTCATGATTAAGTTCTGCACACCAATGTATATAATCCTGATTCTGGATGTATTAATTTATTCCAACTCCATAATTTCCAGTTTTTTTTTCACAGAATAGTTTAAAAGTTTAACTCAAAAAAATATTAAATAACATTTTTTGCAAACAAATATCTAACATAATGAATATTTCTCACAACATGTGTTATATCTGATAATAGTTCTCGATATTTTATTTCATTCTAGCCTCATAAATCCCAGTTTTTATTATATAGGGTAGTCCAAATGTATATAGAAACTCAAATAAAGTAGGAATGTTGAAGAAAATATTGAATCAAAGCCTGTGAGCATGACATGAAAGAAATTTATACTACAGAATTTTTTTTATTTATTTATTTATTTTTTTTTGAGAGGAAGATTTTAGTATAAACAAGGAATGGGATTTCTTATAAGATATTTTTGTTGATTTATTTATTTATTTGTAGGGTATGATTCATTCCATTGGTATTTATCATCAATTATTTACATACGGAACTGCCACTAGAGGATTACGCCCTCTCTCTCGGCAAGTGATGTGCTGAAAACAAGTGCAAACATAAATAACATTAGTTATACAACGTGATATAAACAAAACTATACGTGCAAAATAGAACAAGTACAACCAAAAGTGATTAAATAGAACAACACTAACATATTGAGCTTTGGGAAAGATATAACATGAGAAAGTTACGAACAAGGAAGAAAAGAGAAAAATAATAAAAAATATAAAGTGGTGATATATATAAGATTATATGTTGAATTTAATTTAAAGTTTTTATAAAGTTATTTTAGCATAATTGATGAGATGAAAGTGCATTATACGCTACAACATAGTGAAATGGTTAATATTAACGAATGCATGTTATTCTTCTGTCTTGGAGTATCTCAAGACTGCTATAGACATGGGGAGCCCAGATTATTGTTGAGGAAAAACTGTGCAGCTATGGGAAAAGATGAGAGACGACTTGATGAATGATTTGACGTCGAAAGAATTTTCGATGAAAGTGATCCATAGTAAGGTTGTTTATGTGAAGTGTGATCAATATACTTAACGGTGTATGAAAATATTTGAAAGTGGAATCCTGCTCAGAGTTTATGAAAATTGTGTCCAGAAAATATCTTTATGAGATTCTAGGCATTTGGCTATATATCGCTTACGTAATAGTGAGATATGTTCTACAAACGGTGGAAAGTCTATTCGATTATGTAGTTCCCAGTTAGGATATGGTAATTTGATATATGCATGGCGCTCCAAAATTTCAAGCCTACTGTAGAATATAGAATGTGCTGGGAACCAAGCAATACGGCCAAATGTAAGTATGCTACGCGTGAACGCTTTATAAGTGTTAATAGGCAATCTTGAGTTTAGCCCCCAATGCTGTCCTACGAGCCTACGAAGCAGTTGCAGCCTGCTTTTTGCTTTAAGTACAAGCTTCTGGAAATGAGCAGTCCATTGTAATTTGTTGTAGTACATTATTCCTAAATATGTCACTGAGTTAGACGTTTCTAATCTCTGTGTTCCAACAGTGATATCAAGCAGATTAGGGTTGCGGTGAACTTTACTGCGGCATTTAGGTGGTGTGATGACAAGAGTTTGAGTTTTCTCCTCGTTTACAGTAAGTTTCCATTTCGTATACCAAGCAAGAAACTGATTAACTGTAAGTTGTAAGTTTTTATTATGTGTTGTATAGATGTTCCAAGAGTTAGGAAAGCAGTCTCATCTGCATATTGGAATAAATAAGTAGGAGGAGCAGGCACTAGTACGTCTGATGCGTATAGAATATATAGAAGAGGTGAAAAGCTGGATCCTTGAGGCACACCCGTGTACGGAAAGATAGGATGGGAGATGGAATTGTTGATACAGACATATGCGATTCGATAGAGTATAAATGGTGAAAATTACTCTAACGTATATAAGTGAGAATCTAAATTTAAGCAATTTGTAAAACAGACCATAATGTCAAATTCATTCGAATTCTTTCTATAAATCCATTAAAATTAAACAAGACGGGAGTAATATATTATACTAGTTAACAAGGGTGGTCGTCAATCGAAGCAACTGGTCATTAATACTATAAGATGGTCGAAATCCGCTCTGGAAAATTGGAAGGAGTTGATGGCCATGCGGATATTGATGTATGCATTTTACAAGAATTTTTTCCAGTACTTCTCCAGTGTTACAGTCAGTTGTATCTACCTATACGAACTAACAGAATGTGGTAGTTTGTTCGGTTTTAGAAACATACATATTTTCGAGACTTTCCATTCAACTGGGTAATATCCCGTACGGAGAATAAAAGTATATATTGCTGCGAGGAAGAGAAAAAAGCTTTACTGGACATTCTTTGATAAGTCAGTAGGATATTTGATCAAAACCAGGCCCTGTGTTGCGTTTTCCTTTGACACTCATTTGTATTTCATCATAGGTTATAGACAGTTTTAACGGTTGAATCTCATCTAAGGTGTGAGTAAAGGTGTGAGTAGTTGATGGCTGTAATAGTTAAGCGATGAAAGTTTCGGAGAATCTGAGACAATCTTCATGATGGCCGATAGATGGAGTGAACACAGTTCGTAAGTGAGAGACAAATGCGTTGGCTTTATCCTGATCTGAATGCAAACGATCGTTGTTTCGGAACAGTGGATATCTTTTTGTTGTTTGCTGTCTGGTTACCTAATGAAACTTTTTCCAATATCGTGTGGAATGAGTTTCTTCGTTCAACTGATTGCATGTTTTATGCCACGTCAAGCGTTTATGGGCGACAATATAATTGTGCACAGTTCTTTGCCATCTACGTGCCTGTGTTGGGTATTCAGGATTATGAGTGCGCTCATATTGTCCACAATATTGCCGAGATTTTCTTACTAAGTGCAAAGGTTGCGGAGGAAAAACAGGCTGATAAGTTTTACCGTGATATGTGGGAATGTTGTTATGTTCGCTGGTAGCAATAACCTGCGTAAGTGTGGCTATAGTTGTTTGTAGACTCTCCTCTGTATCCGGTGGTAGTACAGTTTCTAATGCAGTGTTAATATGCGAGCGATATTTATGCCAATTAGTTTTGTCATATAAATATATGGTGCGCTCTACTGTTTCAGAAATATTTTTACGTACATCGTTGACCGTGATTTTCATCGGTAAATGATTACTACCTATGAAATCCAAGACTTTGATATGACATCTGTCTATGAGTAAAGTGGTAGAAAGAACAACATTCGGTGTAGTTTGGCTACTAGGTCTGGCGTGTTTCGTGAGGTGATATATGTGACCATGTAAGTGAAATGCTATATGGTCTGCAAACTGAGCCTTTTCCCCTCATTCAGTTTCCCTCTCTTTTTCCCTCAAAATGGCTGTGAATATTGATGACTGCCAGTATCAGAAGATGCCTGTATGTTTGAAACAAATGTATGAAATACTGGAGTGGTATCACGTGTCCGGGACGTACATAGATTATTACCACTGGCGCAAATCCCGGGGGGACGAGGGGGACATGTCCCCCAATCTTGGACCTGAGGGGGACTGTCCCCCCCCAATAATCTGACTTAAAAAGTGCTTTTTGGGATAAGTGATGGTTTGTGTCCGACTGCCACAAAGATGAAAGATGAAATTGATTTCTCTTGGCTTTTCCATTTTTAAAAAGAATCGTATTCTGTAGTATTTCTAACTGAATTTTGTGCTGTAGTGCGTTAAGTAGTCTCATCAATATGTATTAATTCCACTTCCGCTACTTGGGGACAGATTGCAATAAATGCCAGAGGAGGATATGCCCCTCTCCTCATGCTGGAAAGTTGTCTCAGCTGTAGGTACGGGCACAATTCCGGAGAAATGGGGAGACATGTCCCCGCCAACATTGGAACTGGAGGCTCTCCCAATAATCATATTTGAAAAGTGCTTTTTGCAGATAAGTGTGATGATTCGTGTCCCACTGCCACAAAAGAAAGCGACATGAAATTTTTTTCTCTTGGCTGTTCCATTTTTAATGAAAAAGAAGGCGTACGACTGTGCGTGACGTAACCTGATATGCAATCTTATCTCCTCCTCTCCTCTAGGCCCTAGCACACGAAGAGTATAGAGACTATCCAATGTCAGTGGAACCCATCTTTTCAGTAAATGCGCATTTAATCTATTTGTAGTATCAGCCTAGGCATCTACTCATGCTTCGTAAGCTAACTAACTCTATATCCTATGGAACCCGGAGGTTCAATGCCGCGTTCACAAAAGCTTTCCACTGACTTCTATCCTGAGCCAACTGGATCCAGTTTCTACTTTGTATTCCTATTTTTGCGAGATCCATCTTAATATTGTCTTCCCATCTGCGACTAGATCTTCCTAATGGTCGTTTTCCGATTGGTCTTAGCGCTAACCCTTTTAAAGCATTCCTACTTTCTTCCATCCTGGCTATATGCCCTGTCCACCTAAGCCTCCTAGACTTGATGACCTTAACAATGTTTGATAAGCCGTATAATTTACGTAGTTCCTCGTTATTCAATTTCCGCCATTCCCGTTCCTCTTGGGTCCGAATATTCGTCGGAGCATCTTGTTCTCAAATACTTTCAGTCTATGTTCTTCCATCAGAGTAAGCGACCATGTTTCGAAACCATACAGAACAACAGGTATGATTATCGTTTTATATATTTTAAACTTCAAATTCCTCGACGGAATTCGCGACGACAAGAGATTTTGAATTGAATAATAACACGAATTCCCTGTTTTTAGTCGACATTTAATTCCTTCGTGAATAGGATTTTCGTCTGTTAATATTGATCCTATATATTTGAAAGTATCCATTCTATCAAAAGTATTTAATATTTTAACACATTCATAATTTGCCGTATTACCATCCCGACGCACTTCAATGTATTTAATTTTCTCTGCATTTACTTCTAAACCCGTGTCTCTGTAAGCGCTTGATAAGACCTCTGCATTTCTTTCTATTGTTCTCCTATCATCTATTAAATTTACATCAGCGTACGCATTACCTGGTGAACATCGTTCAGCTCTAGGCCCTGGTTGCTATCTTTGATTTTCCTTATAGTGTATTGCAGGACAAAGTTAAATAATAATGGCGACAACGCATCTCCTTGTTTCAGGCCATGCTCGACGTGAAAGCTCGTGGAGAAAAAAATGTCCTACCCAGACTTTACTTTGGGATTCGTTTAAACATGTCTTAATTGATCTAATTAGCGTTTTCGGTATTCCAAATTCTGTAAGAACGTTGTACAATGTTTCTCTCCTAACCGAGTCGTAAGCCTTTCTAAAATCAATAAATAGTTGATGTACCGGGGTATTATATTCCCACTTTTTTTCGAGTATTTGGCGAATGGTAAATATTTGGTCGATAGTTGATCGATTTCGTCTAAATCCACACTGATAATCTCCAATAATTTCATCTGCGTATGGGGTCAATCTTGCTAATAGAATGTTTGAAAGGATTTTATAGGATGTTGACAGAAGAGAAATGCCTCGATAATTATTACAGTCAGTTTTGTCGCCCTTCTTGTGAATTGGAACAATGATTGATTCTTTCCACTCTTGTGGCAATTCTTCCTTGTTCCAGATAAGGACAATGAGATTGTGTATCTTGTTCCACAATTTTTCGCTTCCAGCTAAAATTAACTCAGCCGGAATTTCATCTACACCCGGAGATTTGCGTTTCTTTAATTTCTTTATAGCGGTTTCCACTTCTATTCGGTTGGGTTCTGGAATATACTGTTCTGCGGTGTGTATCACCTTTTCTCCACGCAGAGTAGTTTTTGGTTGCGTGTTAAGCAAATCGTCAAAGAAAGCTTTCCATCTATTTAAAATGCTATCTGTATCAGTGAAAACTGTTCCATCATCTTTCTGCAATATAAGCACGAGGTTGATAGCCTTCCTTAAATTTGTTGATCCCTTTATACATGTCCCAAATGTTTTTATTTTTACTATTATCTTCAAGTTCCCAAATTTTAGCTTTCAAAAAATAGCGTTTCTTTCTTCTAAAAGTTTTGGAAGTTTCCCGCCTGATGTCTACGAAATTTTGTAGCCAACGTAATTTTGCCTGGTTTCTCTTCTCTGCTAGTTCGAACCATGGTTTGTTCCTACGTATTTCCGCGTGTCCCAATTTTTCTTTTGAGAGAGGATGCTTCGTAAGCAAAGAAAAGAATTCAATTGCTGGAATATTTTTCTCCATAATCTTAAGATTACATCTGTTAACTAAAGAGTATATGAAAAGCATCAGATTTCTGTAACGATTCCTGTAATATTATTGAGGTTATCTTAATTTTGCTCAAGGAGTATTGTTGCGTCATACATAATTGATATTCTCTCTTCATAGTTATTATATTATTGTAAAACAATTGTAACGTGGATCTTTGTGGATGCCTAATTAGAAACATACCAATTATAAATATGCATGTATTCAGATTTCAGAATGTGTTTACGGCAGTGATTTGTAATTCTGATATGTACTACTATTTCATCTACATCGTCTAATATATAATATACTCTACAACAGTTGATCAGATTCATTTACCGTAATATGAGTTTCACTCCCTTCTCTGAAATAAGGCGTATTCATGATTTTGTTTCGAGGGGCTATGCCCAACACACGGAAGGAGGTGGGAATTCCCCATCTGAGTTTGAGACTTAAATATATTTTAATTTATGCATAAATTGAAGTTATAATGGCAAGAATTGTAGACCGATAAATCCTATATGATATGATACAAAAATTTAGGAGTGAATCTAACCCTTTATTCTATTCATATAAGAAAAAGGAAGCATCCTCTTGGCCTTCCTAATTTCCCGGGCTAATTATTCCCCGTTTTGATTTTCTTTAATTCAAATATTTCCTTCTTTTAAAAATAACTAAACGATATAATTTTTCCTTTATTATAATGACTAAAGTCCTGTCATGTTGATATCCGCGCAAGTTGGTGTGGAACGCTAGTTTCCCTTATCAACTTCTCTTAGTTTTGGTGTTACTGATGACGGCCGACTTGAATCACAACTGATAACGGTCGATCAAGTATGATAGGCGAGATGAAAGAAAGTAACGTCAATAAAAAGAAACAGAAAAGTAGAAAGAACAAAAGGACACAGTTCTTACATGGAATGAAATTTGACAACTACAGTATGACTTCTGAACGAAGAGCATAAGAAAATGGAAAGTCAATGACATTCTTAGAAATGATAAGAAGGATTATTGCTGTATGTGGAATGCGAAAAACTAACAAATTTATTTCGGGGGTGGGGGGCTTGAGCCCGATAGCCTCCTAAATACGTCACTGAAGACAATTCTGCTTCCCTGACCCTTCACAGCATTGTTCTGAACATCGCTTATATATATATATATATATATATATATATATATATATATATATATATATATATATATATATATATGGGAACGGTCTTCTCGTCCCCCCCAATGTTGAAGACAGATTTGCGCCGATGATTATTACTATCGTAATTGCTATGTTAGGTAGATAGATAATGTTCAGGAAGTCGGTAGGGAAGCTTAATCTAATGCTGTCGGTAAGATAATTAATTATTGATTCCAATTGCAACTCCGCCTTGCGCTAGTGCATTACCTTGTGAGAAGTTATAGCGCAGGAGTTGATACCGTGGGAATCTAAATGGCATTGATGGTTTTAAAGACGTTTCATTCAAAGCAAAAATGTCAATACATTCTTCTAGGAGCAGATGTTTAGAAAGAATTTTATGTTGTGGCAATGATCGAATGTTCATAAATAAGAAAGCCAAACCCATAATGTTGATGCAATCTATTTACTTAGACAGCAGTTTCTTTTGGAGATATGTGAAATGCACATAGTTCCCTGAATATGTGGCATACAGATTGATATTAAAAATGCTCATGGCGGAAGCAAAACATCGTTGAAAAGGAAAACTATTCTGGAGAACAAGCGTGAAATACCGTAGGAAATGTTCAACTGTAAGACCTGATGTGATTGATTGGGTGCCGTGAACTGGTGGATCAGTTGTACGCAGTGGAACTGTGAATTCAGGATGACCTGCTGGTGGAGCTGTCTTAGCTTTATATTTGTATCTCTATGTAGGGTGTGACCCAAGACATACAGAGCAGTGAGCAGGTTTTTGATAATTCAGACAGTCTTTAGTCTCGTGCTGTTCGGCACAATATCCATACTTAGGAATGTTTGCATATTTTGATGTTACATGTGAGTTATAAGTCTGGCATCGTTCGCATTGTATAGGCAGGGGCGAATTGGTATGCGAATGTTCGACTCTGTGCCCTTTCTTAAAGATGTACGCTCCCTTCTGAAGAAGGTTATAAATGGATGATTTATTGGAAGTTACCACACGAACCATTTACGTAGGTTCCGTTTCATTTCTGATGCGAATGAATTTTTCGACAGGAATGCCTTCAGCTGTAAGCTTTTCGAGCACTTCTGCATCAGTGATTTCAGAACACTACGGATGACAACAGATAGTATTGGATTCTTGGACGGCGGAGGTGTTTGCTTAACTTTACAAGTAAGCTGCTTGATTTTCTTTCTTTTTTTATTTTATTTTTTATTTATTTTTTTTATTTATTTTTTTTTACAAAGAGTTCATAGCTAGTTTTCTTGCGTAGTATAGTTCCAAAGTTGTGATCCTCTGAACATATAATGACACCGTTCTTGGTAAAGACTATCTGTTTGATACTTGCCCGGGCTAGGTACGTAACAACTTGGTTGAAAGTGAGCCGTGAATTATTGTACTTCGGATCGAAATCCGCTAACAGAAAGGAGTAAACAGGTGGACGTCGTGCAAATTGCTGTTAGATGTTTGATAGTTCTTGGAAATTGCATTAAATGAACATTGCATAGATTCCTCAATTCTGACAGACGGAGCAACATAGTGCGGTGATCTGGAGCGAGAGCGCTTTGCAACGGATCCAGTTTTGCTTTCAGAAAGTTGTCAATTTCGCCGCTGTTGACGGGATCCCTCCCCTTATCACCCGGAGATGACGGGTCTGCCTCTTAACTACAAGGAACAAGCGATGCATAGCACTTCGGACCGTTAGTGTGCTAGTGAAAGGCAATAATAGGTAAGGTAATTTACGTAAAAAGCACCCCGTTTGGATAGGCACTCATGTGGCTCCAATTACTATTAGAAACGCAAACTATGATCGCGTTGTCCTGGATAAGGCCCGCGAACGCAGCTGTTATCTCTTTCTCACAAAGGAAGCAGAAAGTGGAAGCCCGACTCAGCGGGCAGGAAGAGATGTACAGCCACCTTTTTTTTTCACTGACTTTCATTCCCATCAAGAGATGGGCGGGCCGCAGAAGGTTATGTCTTCTCTATGACCAGTGATGTAAGAGTATGGTCGTTAGAGTATATGAGAGGATTTTCAGGCTGTTATTCAATGGTAGGAGCAGATATGTCATCAAGAAAAAGTTGCATAAGCAAATTCAGATAGATGGGAGCATGGAGTGGTGAAAAAAATGGAAATGTGGTCTAGATCAGACCGTGGAAATTAACAGGTGAGGAGACCCTGGGTGGGATCATGGACGGTGGATGTGGACATTTTGGTGATAGATAAGGCGAAGTGGGTTGTGCATCTCAGGGGAGTGATCCTGTTCGTAAATGGCCAGTAGATGATCGACGGGTGGGTATGCGTATCTCGGTTGCGTAGGTGTCTGTTCTAAGAGCTCGTCAATTAGAGGATGGGCATTGGTAATGCGGTGAAAGAAGTAGCAGCTGCGAAGACGTCGGAGATGAGGAAGAAGTGTAGGGATAGTGGTGTGTCGGTAGACCTCTGTAGTAGGGGTTGGCTGCGGCAGAGAATATGAAATGCGGAGTGCACGGCGTTCAAGGACTTGGAGGCGTCCATAAAATTTGTTCGGCGCTGATAGCCAGGCAAGATGACCGTGTGTAAGTGCTGTACGGACAAAGACCTTGTAGGTGTAGAGAAGCAGTTTGGCGTTAAGACCCCATGTAGTGCCTTTTAGATGTCGAAGGAGGTTAAGGCGACGGCGAATGTTAGCTTCCAAGTTACGTAGGTGGGTGTTCCAGGTTAATTGTTTATCGAACGTAACACCAAGATATTTTAAAGTATCGTGAAGTGGAAGACGGGAACCCAAGAGGGTAATAGTGAGACTCTCGGGATTGCAAGTAGGGCAAAACTTGTGCGTCTTGAGGCCAAATAAGGTCATCTGGGTTTACGTGGGATTTAGTTTGAGTTTCCATTTGAGACTCCAGGCAACAAGATTACCCAGCGCATGTTGAAGTATGTGGTTAATTTGGTCAACGGAAGAGCCAAATGCGAGATACGCAGTATCATCTGCAAATTGTAGTATATGGACTGGAGGCTGGATTTGAAGCATATCAGCGACATAGAGTAAATATAAGAGGGGTGAGAGAACGGAACCTTGAGGAAAGCCGGCACGAAGTACAAAGGTTGGGGATTGTGCATTATTAATCTGGATATAAGCACGTCTATGGTGGAGAAACTGGGCTATGATTCGCACGTAGGAAAACGGTAGAAGGGATGTAAGTTTATAGATTAGTCCAGCGTGCCAAACAGTGTCGAAAGCCTTCTCGATATCGAGCGATACGAGCACTGATGGGAGGCGTTTGTTAAAATGGTTGACCAGTAAGGAGGAAAGTTTGAGAAGTTGATCGTTAATGCCAAAGGAAAGTCGGAAACCAGATTGAGTAGGTAGAATGATTGCCCTTTCTGTAATGTACGGCTGGAGGCGCCTCATAAGAATACGTTCGAATGTTTTGCTAAAAGCATTCGTGAGGCTGATTGGTCGATATGATGCCACTGAGGGGTCTTTTTGTGGTTTGAGAAAGACCACTATCTTAGCAAACTTCCACGCTGGGGGAAAATAGTCTGTCGCAAGTAATGTGGAGTGCAGATGGGCGAGTAAGAGCAGAAAGACTGTGGGTACAGCCACCCTCTTCAAAACCTTCATATTGGATGTTGAGTCAAAACTGTTAAATGGGAACTATAAATCATGATATCAATTTTGGTTGCATTTTCTCAGGACTTCAGCGAAATTATTTTCTGCTTCACCTTTATTTATAATGAAATTATGGTCACATTTCTCGTTCATTGTGTAAATGCTTCTCTCATTAAAGTCAGTCAATCAAAAACTGTTTGAAATAATACCATCTTCAGTTTAAAAAATCGGTGTTAATGTTGATCACGCACCCTTTTAAATAAAATGTCACTCCTTCTGTAATGTCACAGGGACACGTCACAGGACACAGTGCTTTCAGTTTAAGTTATTGTCTCTGTATAAGGCAGTGTTGGGTAAGTTACTTGTAAAAATGTAACCCGTTACAAGTTACTTTACTTTCCCTTAAAATGTAACGCGTTAGTAACGAGTTACTTGCCCCAAGAAAGTAACTGTTACCCTACTTCGAAAGTAACGCGTTACTTTTAGGTCCAAAACTTTGAATATGTGAAGAAATCTTATTACTTCAATTTTCCGTATTATTATTATTATTATTATTATTATTATTATTATTATTATTATTATTATTATTATTATTATTATTATTATTATTATTATTATTATTACACGTTCTGAATCGCTTTATGCAGATGCAAGAACAAATTCTTACTTGACAGCTATATGAACATTTTCATATAATGTAACACTGACTAAAATGCCATTCTGCGTTACACGTAGGGACCGGCACGAACGAGTTGGTGCTAGTTTTCTTTGAAGCTCGCTCGACTCGAAACAGACATCTTTGAGCTCAGCTCGAAAAATTCCCTCCAATTCGACTCGAATTCGGGTCGAATTTCGAGTCGAGACGAGCTAAATCGAGCCAAATCCTGTGTGTAGTTTCAAGTAATACCTTCAAGCATCCTACATAGACAATATAATTATTATCAATGATACTACTATTACTACTACAACTTATTATCATTATTACTATTATTATTTATAACAACACTCTGTATAAACATGAAAGATAGACGGTTTGTATCTGAATACTAAAAAAAAAAAAAAAAAAAAAAAAAAAGTTGATTGCCAACCTCGGTAGTCGTGAAGTCTAGGGGTCAAGGACATTGTTCATGAGCTTCTGAATTTGGATTGAGGGTCTAGTTTTTGAGTATTCGGGCTCGAGCTAAATATTGTTAAAAGTTATAGGGTGCTGGCCAAATATGTTCAAAACTGCTCGGCCCAGGTTTAGAATTGTCAACGACTCGAGCAGCTCGGCTCACAGCTCATTCACTATCGATCCGAACCGAGAAGTGAGCCGAGCCAACAGCTCACCCAACTGAGCCGGCTCGAGCCGATGTTCACCCCAAGCGAGCCGGCTCGAGCCATTGACTCAGTTGAGTCGAGCCGAACTGAACTCGTTATAACAATCTCTTGTGGTCTCGTTATCGAGACAAGATGCGAGTAGTGTTTCCTCTCGTGAGCAACTCTAAATGTATTTCATATTACTGCTTACATTTCTCATGACTTTCGTTTTCCAGTATAATCAGGCTATGATTTCAAAACAAGTTAAAACGAGCTGAAGGAGCGAGCCATTTATCAAACTCGACCCGACTCGAAACTTGACGTCAAAAACAGTGAATCGGCTTGGAACTCGACTCGAGAAAATTACCTTTGATTCTAGAACACATGAACTAGGATTGAATCAAAATTTGCCAGTAACTCTAAAATCAACACATGCTTTTTAAGTCTAGTTGTTCAAAACTCTATAATCAACGGGACTCTAAGATACGCAAGCTGATCTGAAAGAATTCCAGTATTACATACCATCAACAAACTATTTTCTAGTAATGAAGTAGCCTGCTCATCAGAACACAGTTTATTCATATTAACCCCTTACTGTATATATATATAGTTAATAATGGCACCCTAGGTGTTGATAAATATTTCCCGCCGCACCAGCGGCATTTCAGACACTTTATTTTTAAATTCTGTCCACCATCATCCTCAGCTTTTAAGAAAAAGTATTCTTTCAAATGTAGTTCATGCTCCATTGTTCCATTCTGAAAAATTCACTTACATAAAAGGAACATTTGTTTCCGAAAAAAATATACGTATATTGTAGTTACTCATCCAAAATGTAACGCAAAAAAGTAACGGTAACTAGGTACGTTACTTAAAAATTTGTAACGCGTTACCGTAACAGTTACTTTGGAAAAATTGTAACGCGTTACAGGGAAACGTTACTTAAAAAGTAACGTGTTACTTGCGTTACGTTACTTCCCAAGACTGGTATAAGGGTATTTGTTCTTCTAATCACTCATTTCTTTCTGTTCTTTCTAGTATCATACAGCAGCACTACTTTCCACGTTTGGTTCAAGTTTCAGTAAATTATTCTATTTGGAAGTGACACAGCGTGCGAAACTTACTTTCACAATTCAATTTTTGCACAACATTTCATATAACACTTATAGTGAAGAAAATTCGTTATATTTCTCAGATACTCACTTGTAAACAGTTCTTAACATTCTTCCGAATTAAAGGCGCCGCGGTAACACAGTGGTAGAACATTTCACCTCTGGTGCATTTTGTCCGTGGTTCGATCCCAGCTTGTGTCAAGTAGGATTTCTGGTGGACAAACACCGTGTGCGTGGGTTTTCTTGGGGTTTTTCCTTTTTCTCCCACTTTCTTCATCCCACCATTCCATTCATTTTTCACAATCGCCGTCTCCTTTAGCCTACCCGGGATAACTGTGGGACGTAACACTGAAAAAATTCATTTCTTTCTAATTAAACTTTTGGACCATCCTGTATAGAAAACTGGAAATTATAGAGCTGGAATGAAGTATTACATCGAAAATTAAGACTAGATATATCACTATACTCAGCGATATTCTCAATATACATTTGTAGAAAGCCAAATAATATTCTTTCGAGTGTAAACTTCTTTGGCATCTTATATTAAAAAGTCAGATCTTCACACAGTGTTGCCACATCTCAAGATTAAACAATAGCGCGGTTTTGCTCGAAAAGTAGCACATTTGAACTATTTGTAGTCATGAGTTTCGGAAGTTTTTATTATAATTCCACTTACTCATGTTAATATAAATAATATAATAACATAATTAAATTTCCGATGTTCACGATTACACAGCTCCATACAACTATTAGGCTTAAGCATTAACCGAGACAGCAACATGGTCAGTGATTCTACAAATAGTACCGTGCCGTGAGAGGGGCGAGAGGAACGACGACCAGAGTGCCGAAGTAAGGGGATGCAAAATTCGGGAGGAAAAAGGGAAAAAGAGAGAGGAAAAATTACTTGGAATATATGTATAAGGGTTCCGTCGTATACTCTCGCCCGGGTGCTGATTTTCCACGGCGCGTCACTGATTACTAAAGATCAAATTCAACAAAAGTCTAGTGTTGTCACATCTGGAAATGTCAGTTTTAGATAAAGACTATTGTTTATTGTGAATATAATATTCAACAAACAAAACTATTATTGCATTATATGAAACTAATATTTTGTGATATCATATATGAAGATAAGAAAGTAGCAGATTCTTAAGTTATAGCCTGTAGATAATTAAAGGTAGCCCAAAAAAGTAGCGTGTTGCCCAAGTTGAAATTTTGGTAGCGAGGGCGCTTAAAAAGTCCGCTACTTGTTGCCCAACCTGGCAACATTGTCTTCACAGAGAAAATTCTTTCTACAATGTAGTTTAAAAAAAATAACAAACCGTCCAAAACTCAAACTTAAATTTTATATATATATATATATATATATATATATATATATATATATATATATATATATATAATTTAAGTTTGAGTATTTGAATATTAACAAGGAAACTGTTTAGTTGCTCCAAGTAGTTCGGTGAAACTCTTGTTCAAAACTAATAATTCTACTTGCAATTCCACTCAGTAAAGCAAACATCTTACTTAAAGCAATTTTCAAGCTTGAAGAAATTTGAATTTGTAACATCATATGAAACCATGCCTAAATATATACGGTATAGTAATAGACATTTCATAATACAGAGAATGCCTTAGAAAGTTTGTATGTACGGGAATATGAATCTACTGGGCAATCTCCTACATTATGTATGCAACATTTATTACTATAAACCATTCGAGCACTTTCTTCTTGGTTCTAATAGCTAGTCGTTATGTATTCTAATGTTTTAGTTGGAGTTCCTCCAGATGGAAAATACTTTACAACACCTGCGTTTCCAACTTCTTTAAATGTAGATTCCCAGGGATTACCTATTAAGTATGATGCACATAAAAACTCATGTATTATGAGATAATGTTGTTCCTTAAATATTACATTATAGAAATAATATAAGTAAAAGGCTAATAGTCACCGCATTATTATTGCTTGGCAATGCGGTGACTATTACTCTTTTACTTATATTATTTCTAATCATTATCACCGCTCGCAATATAATGGTAATTACATTATAGATTTTATTTTACCTTATAATAAATGGTAGATCAAGTACCGTCTTAAAATCGACTACCTAATTACCTACTCATTGACTAGAAGACATATAAATAAATTCACATCAAAAGAAATACTTGTTAGCAGCATTTAAGGAAAAAAAAAAGAAAAGGAAACACAAGTGCATATCTGAAAAGGAATATTAAATAATGTAGAAATGAGAATAATTTTTCTGCAAGAATGTACTTTAAAAAAAAAAAAAAAAGACGAACAAATTTATATAATATGTTCTCTGTAACTAAAACTTATTGCTAATACTAGCAAAACTATAATTTCTTGTAAACACGTCCAAATTTATATTTTAACAAACAAATGCTGACTGTTTGGGATAAATTTCTTATGCATATAAACAAATTTAAATTGTTTCCTTTGAACACATTTACGACACAAATAAATGTAAGTTAATGCACACTACCATTTATTTAATTAGAATTTTAGACTATTTATTTATTTATATATTTATTTAAATCCGCTGACTCCAACAAGGGAATCCCAATTACAGGAGTCTTACATAAAATATTGCATCTACGTTATTAATTTAAAACAAACACTAGAATCTGAAAAAATACAAAAAAAATAGGAAGAAATACAAAAAGAAAAATACAAACACGCACAAGAATGCCAACATACATAAGTATTCATGTTTTGTGACCTATTGCCACTACTTCCACTATTATGTGCTGCAATTTACAGACAGGGTTTTAAATATAGGCCTACTCCAAATATACATAAGTTTCCACCAAATTACAATAATTTTTCGTTTTAAAACTAAAATCCAGATCACACATTTTTACTAATTTGTTGTATGCTTCACAATTGCAAATAATGGTGAAGTTTTATATCCCACTGTTTTGGGTATTTTATTTATTAAAGATTCCTATTTCTTAATTTACATGGGGTAGCGTTAAAGCATATTCTTTCCAAAAACGTACTATCATCAATTAATCCATTGATAGTTTTATATAGGAACATTTGCTAGGCTACAATCCTTCTGTTTGTTAATGTGACATTGTGAAATTCCTTGAATAGCAACGTGTACGAATTTTTTTCTCTGATATGATGAAACAGAATATTTTTTGAAATACAAGTATCATAAAAATTTCTTTTGTATTGCTTCAATTTCATTTTTTTTTGTGACTTACAATTTGGTGACCATACTATTGACGCATACTCTAATTTACTTCGAACTATTGAATTATATAATATTTCAATAACTGATAAATCATGGATATTTTTTTTTTTGTACTTCTGATGACAAAACCTAACATTCTATAAGCATCATTCGTTATATTATCAATATGAGTTTTAAAGGACAAGCTATTATAAAAATATATACCTAAATCTTTAACCTCATACTTCCTTTCCAATTCAATACCATTTAAGTAATATTTACAATCAATGTAGCTCCGCTTTTTAGTTAATATGATAAATTGGCATTTTTGTAAATTTAGATACAACATATTTTCAACACTCCAATTGTAGACTTCCGTAATATCGGATTGTAACATGTATTCATCATTCTCATTTTTTTTATTTCTTTATACAATTTTAAATCATCCACGTACGTTATACAGTTCGAATGTTTAATTTTAGACGGTAATTCATTTACATATATTAGAAAAACTAAAGGTCCTAAATTAGAACCTTGTGGTATGCCAGAACTCATTTGATAGAAAGAAGACCGTTGTATCAAACATATTGTTTTCTATATTCAAGACACGATAACATTAACTTTAAAAACAGCAAACTCAAACCAAAATTTGACAATTTATTCAATAAAATATCATGATTAATTTTGTCAAATGCCTTTGAGAAGTCAAAGTATATAGTATCCACTCTATTTTGTTTATGCAATGCATCCTGTACAGCTTCAACAAAATTAATCAGATTTGTAACAGATGATCTACCTGTAAAAAATCCATGTTGGTTCTGAAAAATAAAAGACAACGTGATTAAAAATACGTATATTTTAACACCTGGCTGGAGCACAAATTATTGATACCGGTCGGTAACTTTCAATATTATTTTTTCTCCACTCTTAAAGATTGGACTAATAAGAGATATCTTCCGGGTATTTTGAAACATCTGTGTTTTAATCACCAAATTATATGTATAACATAAAGGACGCATTAAAACCTCCGAGCAACCCTTAAAGCTGTATATTGGGAGTTCCATCAACTTATAGAGTGAATGACAGAAACAATTATTCTCAATTATATAGTACACTAAATTAGACGTGACAGTACATCCTGTAAATGTGACAGAATATCAAAAAGCTATCCGTAATTTAAAACCTAAGAGAATATGTGAAATAGATGGAATACCACCTTATATTATTAAAATGAGTTGCAAAACCATTAACAATATCTTTATTAGTACAATATTTCCTGTTATCTAGAGTCATAACATTGGGTGCAAATTTAATCACTTTCCTGTCTTTTATAAATGACCAGAATGCACTTATATCATTTCTAATATTTAATTCTGACTCGTTTACATATTTTCATACGCTCTTGTAATCATTTGTTTCAGTACTGATCTCATATTTTTATACATCATTGTCTTATATACTGAGTTTTTCTATGCTTCCTATACTATTCTTTCAATTTTACTAATTCAATAATTTCTTTCGAGAACCAACGTGGATATTTCTTTTCCTTATTTAAAGAGTTCTTATGGATTGTTATATCAAATATTGACCGTATTCTATTGTAAAAATATTCAACTGCCTCCTCTACATCTTCTATTTTCTCTATGTTACTCCAATCTTCTGTTTGGATTCTATTATACATTTCATAAAAATTTGCTTTTTGAAAGTTGTATGCAATTATTGGTTCACTAAGTCTACCACTCACTTTTGATTTAAGTTTTATATCTACAAGCAAAGATGGATGGCAAATATCAGGTTTTACAAGAGCCTCTTCTTTATTTACTTCAATAGGAAGTTTTATATTTGCTAAAATTAAATCAAGAGTCTTTCCCTCACTATTTTTAACATTATTTATTAGCTGTAAATCGTAGATATTTAAAAAATCAGCCAATGCTTTATATAACGAGCCTTTCTTTAGTAAGTTCGTATCTGGACTCCTAATCTTCGGTAAATTAAAATCTCCTACTATAAAAATATTATAATTTGCTAAATTTGTCATGAATTTATATTCCTCAAATATTCTATAAATAATCATCTGATCTAGAATCAGGCACAAAGTATATCGTTACAATAAATTTTTCCTTTAACTACAAATTTTATGATTAACAGCTCCAAATTATTTACTATTTTCATTTCACTGGATATTATCTCTCGCCTTATAGCAATCAATACGCTTCCCCCTCCCTTTCCAATCCTATCTTTTCGGTATACCTTGTACTGATTATTAAATAATTCTGCATAATACGTTTCTTTAACCAAGTTTCCTTTAGAATAATTATATTACATTCATCACTAGCTGCTAAAAGACCTTCCTTAAATTCATCACACTTAGTATTCAACCCTCTAACATTCTGACAGTAAATAGAAATCGAACTAGCTTCAGACATTCTTTACATCAGTGACGAAATGTCTTCCTCTGATTTAATTACATATACATTCGTATCATCCCTAGTTTTTCTCAATGCAATTACATCTGAATGATCAACCCATAAGAATGCATATTGTTTTTCTCTCTGCAATTTTCTTGCCTGACCAAACAGACGTTTGCGAAATGACGTAAGAGAGTGGTTAATATATATCACCTCATTATTCGCATAACCAACCTGACATGCATTGAAATCTGTTTTGACTTTTCGTTTCTCCATTACTTTATCCTTAATTTTACAATGAAGAAATTTTACAATTATGCCTGCAAGTTTTTCATGGGGTCGTTTCTTCAACCTATGACATGCTTCTATATTTTCTTCCCTGATTACCACATCTAACGCCTTCCCTATATTTTTAACCACCTCATAAGTATTTTCGTTCACTTGTTCGGGCACACCATAAATTTCCGCAGCATTTCTTTTCCCATATTGTTCCTATTCATCTATCTGAGCTTGCAGTTCCGTTATTTGCTTTTTCAGTTGTGCATTTTCGGACGTTAATTGTTCTATCTTCTCTAAACACTCCCCTAATTTCACGGATTGTTCTTTTACCAAATTAACATTCTCATAAAGTTTTTCATGTGTAAGGTTTAAGGACTTGCCCAACTTATTTTTAATTCTGACATTATCTTTATTTAACTCAGAAATGTCCACCATCAAATGCTGCAAGAGTTTATACATATCTGCTGAACTAGGAGTTTTGTAATTTAAATCATCCCCACTCTGCATGCTTTTCCGCCTTTCCTTTAAACACACTTTGCACCGTCATTCTCTATTTTCGTCTTTCATAAATTGAACATCTACTTTCGTAAGTTGCTATATATTTCTATGCCTTATATATATAGCCTTACTATATATTTCATGTGGTGTCCCGGTATTTTAGTTGGAAAATCTGGGACCTCTCTATACTGGTTTAAAGTCCTATCACAAGAGTTGTGTAAGTGAATTTGAAAAGAGGGAGAGAATTAAAATGTTTATTTGCGGAATGAACAGTTTCTTTGAATAAAAGAACTCAAAATTGCCATTTGAGAGCCTTCAAAGAGGAAGTAAATAACATTTCTTTCAAGAACTTTTATTATGTTTCTTAACGTTAAGAGAATATATTTGCGTTAGGAGAAACATTAGAATCTGTGTGGAAGACAAGAAGCACGCTGGAATTGACTAAAATAAATTAAATCTTTCAGTTTTGTTTTCCACGGTTATACCGGCTAGGCTAAAGGAGATAGGAGAAATGAATGGAATGGCGGAATGAAGAAAAAGGAAGGAAACGGGGGAACTTTGAGAAAACCTATGCACACGGTAGTTGGCAAGGTTCTAGAACATAGGTCCTCCTTTCCATTTAAGTGTAATGGAGACAGAAAACAAATTTCTCTGCGGGGCTCTAACCCGCCTTCACTCGCTAACGTTCGCTCGGCAATATTATGTGAATTAAATATTAAACTTCGGTACGGTAAAGAAACAACCTAGCTACTAAGTTATATGAAGGGACTTGGTTCTAGAACCTTCCCCCTTTGTTTATCAATCACGAAGTCCACTTGGCGCGAGCTGGGATCGAAACAGAGACCCTACGCACCAGAGGTGAACGATCTACCACTGAGCCACCGCGGCTCGTCTTGCCTAAATGACTTTGGGCTTCAGGTTGCATGCACGTTCTTACTGTGAAATTTAACCAAAGTCCATCACATCGGTCACATTCGCGGTATAAGTTGCGATCACTAACTTTTATCAGTCACTTCTTGCAATATTACACTTTTCATTCAAAGTATCCAATTTTGGCTTCTTACTATGTAATCAAATATATTGACTACATAAGAGACAAAAATCTAAATTTATGTGTTCTTGGGAGATTGCACCGAGATAATAGATGAAGTTCCAGTGCTTCGAAATTTGAATTGCTTTTAGAAATACTTACTGATATTAAGATATTTACTGATATTAATAATTCATCATGTCAAATGTCTCTTTATTTTTCGAGCCCAGTAAATTATCAGGAAAATTAAGATATCAATAAAGCCGGGGAGAAAAATAATGTTCTGTATTCGTAAAACGTTCAAGCATAGAGAATGAAAATCGTCATGATCGAAGTCTTCCTTGCTGCTTCGTTCGGACCTAACTACGCTAGCTCCATCATGCGGTGGAATTAGAAACTTCTACAGTTTCAGTAATTAGCGTCTAAGCGTTATGACCACTGTAATTATTATTATTATTATTAAGTATCCTGCCTTTTGGCAAGTCCTGGGACTAATGAGCTTTTCTTTTTTAATTTTAGATTTGGGCCTGGAAATATTTCTTCCACATTTCTCTACCTTCAGCTTTCTCTTTTAATTCCCAATATTTTCTTCTATTTTTGAAATCGTCAATCCGCTGTGTTCTTCTTCTTCCTATTTCTCGCTTTCCTTCCATTTTTCCTTTTTGTGATCTAATCCTATCCGTTTTAAAACATCTTCATTTGTTGCTCTCTCTCTGTCCATTTTATCTTTTCCATTTGCCTCCAACCCGACATTTCGAAGCTCTTTAAATATTTCTTCCCTAATATCCGTAATGCCCAAATCCCTGAACCACATAGTCCAATATTGGGTTTTTCGTCACTGTTTTTAAGAGTCTTCATCCTGGCGAAATTAAAATACCGCTAATTTTATATTAATTATGTGATATCTTCAAATAGATAAAAGATAATCGAAATGCGGAACAAGAGCGACCTAGACAATATCATTTTACATGAGAAACCGTTATCAGGACTCACTTATCTGCTTTCGATTTCGAGCCATTTTGAAAATCGGCATTTATTTTCGCGTTTCTAAACAGTTGAAAACATAAAGCCACTAGGTGACTTGTGATAACGGTACCTCACGCAAAAGAATATTGTATAGGGCGCTCTTGTTCCACATTTCAATTATCTTTTATCTATTTGAAGATATCATATAACTACTGTAAAATTAGCGGTATTTTAATTTCGCCGAGATGAAGACTCTTAAACAAACAAATCCACTCAGGCAACAATGGGTGCAAATTATGCTACTTTGAACACACACACGAAGTATTGCTATTGTGTTGGTTCATTTCTGAAGAACAAAGAAAAATTTAAGCATTCTCTGTTCTTAATCGTGATCAATCAGGCAGCACGAGAATTTCCCTTGATTTTCACGTTTTATCCAAAAATTCTCTTTTCCCTTTTTGCTAAATTTACCTGTGGAATTTCCCTAGATTAAGGGAAATTTCCCTCAAACTACGAACACTAAGTCTATTTAGTGTTGAACAGGTATATTCTGCACCCAAAAAGACAACGTAAAATACTTCTACTTATATTTTCAGAAAAAAAAATAATAGAACTAGATTGTTTTTGTAAGATAAAGAGTACAGATGAAGCTATCAGTTACTTCCCTGTTAAACAAATATTGTTTATTGAGAAAGTATACAAATACATCGCACACCCGGTGTTACAAGTCAAAATTACACATTTGTGGGAACATGACTTTTAAACTTTTTATTGTACCAAAATAATCGGTCCATGGAATACTGGTATTTCTGCCATCTAGAGGTTAGTTTGTTTAGTTACTTTTATGCGAACATACCACCAGGTATTAGAGGTATATTCTTTTCTATATTCACTTTTGAGCGATAATTACTCAAAATTTCCATTTTTTGAGTTGTCACACCCGTCCACCGGGTGTGCGATATGTTGAATTACGAAATTTTGGAAGGGATCCAGACCTGGCGCCCCCCGTGAGTCTGCTCCTGAGCGGAGCATTGCTGTATATGGAAGCATATTAGTTTTCTTCGTTTTTCTCAGTCTCAGAAATGTGGTATACAGCATAATTTAGGAGAATGCTTTAATTATTTACGCTCATTGTATAACTTTATTAACTACAATAAATACTTAAAAATATTGTAGTGTGTGTGAGTCGAAGAATCGAACACCCTTCAAAAATCCAGTGAGAGTGATTGCCCTCCTCTTCAAGCTCGTAGCTAGGAGGTAGCCAGGGGGGACAAGACCATCTGCAACCACCTTCAATCCAATTGAAAATTCCAAATACTTCTTGGTACGTATGTATAAATGTAAGGTGAAAGCAAGTTAGCTTCCCCGCCCCCCCCCCCAGAAAAATCTCTCATATTCTGTGTCCTTGTCTCTCCTGTAGAGTAGGTATGGCTCACACTCTAATTTCTTTGATATATTCATATTCCTGTATTATAGCACTGAGTTTTCTCTTTCAAACGTACTGTTTCTCGGTCTCAGATTCCATCAACTTATTACTTCTATCGGCTAACGTTTTCGACCAGTAGTTAATGGTCACAAAAATAGAAAGAGAGAGAGAGAGAGAGAGAGAGGAAATCAAAGTTCCGCCGAACTTAACCATCAAGATAATAATAACAATAAAAAAAAAAAAGTTCAGTTCCTCTGACTTCGACCATTTACACTTCCTCCTGGGAAAGTTAAAGGAAAACTACATTTCTTACTTTTCTCCCTCTTTTCCAGAGCAATCAATGCGGCCATTTTATATGCCTCATTTGTGGCTATCCTGCATGATGCTGAAGATTTGCCAAGTCGTTGCAGGAGAACTTCGTACAAACATACATATAAAATCTTTAGCAAAGCAAGCAGCAACGACTTATATAATCCTTTGAAGGGGTCGTCGAAGAATTTTTTTTTTTTTTTTAAGTAAACTTATGTCTGGGTTCTAGTTAAATGAATATTTTACAGTCAATTTGCATTTTATAGTGCGTTGGTAGCAAGTTAAAACGTAGCGCATTAGAAACGCGAGGGTTACAACCCAAAAGCCTCAACTTTATTCGTAACCGTAGCTTCTAAAAATTGAGAAACCGAAAGTAAAAACGGGAAATTCCATTTTAGCTGTCCTGTCTACTAGAGTGATTGCGGCAGTAATTCTCATTCTTGCTTTTCACTTTCAGCCTAGCTTTTTTTCTTTCTTTTTTTTTTTTTTTTTTTTTGAACTTCCTCTAATCACAATTTCGTGGCTAAAAACAGATTTATTTCTGTGTGTGTGTCCATCTGCATTAAATACTCAGCTATATATGTGTTAGAAGTGTAAATAAGCGTGAAACGAAACATTTTCTAAACCTCCTAATCCATTTTCTTGGTAATTCATACACCTCCCATTATCTTAAATATAAGAGAAACAAAGAATTGGATTGGATCCGGGTACAGCGGGAGAAAGATGAACTCCACTATTTTCTCCCATGCATTGTTTTAGGCCATTTTCACACACACATACACACACTTTGGTTGTTGATGTACTGTTGTAGGTGGCTGCGAAGTGCTTTGGAGTGGTGCTATATATCTACAAGAATGCTAGGCCCATTGTATTTTAATACAACTGCGCAATGTTAACTGCAACAATGCGTCACAATTAAATAGACAACAATACGAATAGTTTCATTCAACTCGATGTATTTCTTTCTTAACTTCTTTTTCGTTTCCAACGTAGAAATTAAAATTGCATTGTGTAAGCTGAACTTCCGTGATTTTCTACTTACTCAGGGCTGCCAACTGTATTATTGAAATTTTATGCGCGGAGGGGAGGGAAGAGATAAAGGAGAAAAGTTAAAACATTTATACCAGTTAATAGAGTTACCAGATTACCCGTTTTTACCATGTACCATCCGTTCTTGATAACCACTTTTTCTTCTTCTTTTAATTATCGTTGAAACGAAAGAAGAAGAAAAAAACTTTTTCTAACTGCAGCAAAGAGCTTCTGTCCTTACAACTCCATGAAACAAGAAATAAATAGGCAACTGTTATATTTATTGTAGTTGTGTAGAGTCCATTTGAACCTCTACTTCTGCTTCATCCCTCCTAACATTGCCAAATGTAATGGTAAAGTGAGTATAATTACATTGTTAATTAAACGACTTAAACTAAAATTCTCTGCTTGATATAATCATTTCTTCAGTCTTACATGAGTATGGTTGTTACAGTAGGATGTTATACAAAAGTAAAGTGAATTCCTAATTATGTATTCATGACACGTAGCAAGCTGCTTTACTTTCTTGCATTTTACAATCAAACTTGACATTGATGAATAGCTTTGAATTACATATTCCGTGGAGATGTTGTACATAATAATTGTTTTTACGGGCGGTCTTTTTATAGTATGACAGTGTGAAGAATGGATACACCTTTTTTCCGCATATTAATGACACATAATGTATGCAAGTGCGGCCGGAGGTTGTATAAAGAACATGACACATAATAAATGTTTCCGGTTAAAAGAAATGTTAATTGGACAAGCAGAATACAGAAAAGACCTTTCGGAAATAAAATATGCAGATCACACACGTAGAACAAGGTAATATATTGTTGGATTCATTAATATGCAGCACATGTAACGCGACAGCTGCTGCTGGAGAATATTCTAGAAATTTGGATCGTTGGAATGGGATATCACGTGATGGACGAAGCATATTAAATACCCAGTGTTTTTTAGTGAAAAGGAGTTATAGATTGGTTTTAAAACATGGATTCAATGAAACCGTTGGATCTTAGTACAAGAGGTGAAAGTGATTTTACAGAATCATCATCTTTGCCGGGGACAGAGGTTTTATTCCAACCGGTGGAGATTTTGCACTTTCCACCACTGGAAACAAAAGTTACCCCGGCCAACTTGGATGTATTATCGGGAACAGAATTTTTATCCCAACCGGTGGTAGGCCCGCAACCTCCGCCACTGGAAACAGAAGTTACCCCGGCCAACTTGGATGTATTACCGGGAACAGAATTTTTATCCCAACCGGTGGTGAGCCCGTAACCTCCGCCACTGGAAACAGAAGTTTTTCCATTACTTGATGTGGATCATGAAATAGAAGAATATCCCCCTACACCTTCACCAACAGTGAGTAATTCCCCGGTGGAGAATTGGGAGTTGGAAGAATTTTTGAATTTACCATGTAAGTGTACTGTGGAACGTACATCATTGGATTGTATAAAAGACTGTATAATATATTGGAAACCAGACGATATTTGTATTTGTTTTGCTTGCGGGTTTGGAGACGGCAGTCAATGGACACATGATTGTTTGGTGTTGGATACGGAATCTCTTGAACGGAAAGCTATAGATGCTGTAACGAAATTTGAAGTTCGTGAAGAATTATTATCAATTTACAGAAAAAAGCATGGACAGCCTTTTGCGATGATATGGAATTTCATTGAATGTTTCCGAGATCTTGTGTGGGACTTTGAATATAGACCCATTTTATTAAAAATTTTACTAGAAAAAGATTATGGGAAATACGTGGACATATGGTAAATTGTTTAATTGTTTGATTTCCTTTTATTAGTAATCATGTATTGTGATAGTGAGAATTGTGGACAAAACATTAGTGAAAGTTGTGTGTTAGAAACGATAAGTGTATACTTACGCTCAAATGGAATAAGTGGTATGCAGCATAATCCTGGAACTTTTCTTGAAAAGCACTTGTTGAATGATAAGACTTTAGTAGAACTCTTTGAAATTTTTCATGAACGGCATCGTGAAATTTCAATCACAAACTTTATGTTAAAAACTGGCGAATGTTTAAAAAATACTGAATTTATTGGACAACTTATTCCAGTTGTCATGGAACGTTCGTGTGAAATTTCAGTTTGCCATAAAATGTATATTGTAGACATACAGGGATTTAAGATTTCCCCGAATGAATTTGTGATACGTGAATTTTGTCTTACTGCGTGTAATGATACTTTAAATTTTCATTGTTTAGTAAAAGTACCATGTGAATTTAACGATTTACCAATAAGTTGCCAAAAACAAATCGATTGGCTTACAAACCACTTGCATGGCTTGTCGTGGTCTAGTAAGACTGGCTATCTCGTATCACATATTCGGAATATTATGTATGATTTTTGTGCATCAGATGCAACTTTCCTTTGTAAAGGTGGGGAAAAATCCATTTGGATAAAGAAAATCTTTGCGTTAGCAAACGTTGTGGATCTGGGAAGAAAAGGTTGTCCACCATTAGCAGAATTACAAGGTACCGTTTGTAATGAAATTTGTTCATTTCATAAGCAAGTAGAATCAAAATCGGCATATGCATATCGAAATGCACAACAATTGAATTATTGGTGGAAAAATGAGCGATCCACAACCCTTACTAAGGGCATAGCAAGTTTAATGTTTTCATTGTAATCTTAAAATTATTGTAAGAAAGAGATATTTTATGGAGAAATAAAAATATAAAAGTTTAAAAATTGGTATTTATTTATTTATAAAAATCTACAAACATCTACTTTTTTTCTTTTTCATTATGTTTTCTACATGTTTTTTGACAAGCTTATTATTTTTTATTTTTTTATGATTAAACATTGCAATACATTTGTCAAATGAAACACCACGTATCATATAATACATAAAATATAATACAAAATATCCACACATGATAGAATGATTATCTTGAACTTGTACAGTATTTACAAAATAGAGTTTACAATTCCTTTGTAGGAACTGTTGAATTAGTTTAGGCACACCCTGTGCCAGAGAATCAAAATAGTACCCATGTTTATTGTTATTGATATAGATTGCTACCCAATGGCTACCAGGTAAATCAGACTTGTCCAAATTAATAATCAGTCCTACAGGGTGTTGAACAAGTATAGGTAAACGATCAATGGGATAAATTCCAGTCACATTTGCACCGGTAATACAGTCCTTTAGTAACACTTGTAATAATTGATCACTATACATGTTTATTAGTCTATTTCATCCTTACTTTCCTCCTCTTGTTTTATTTTTGATGGAACATACGTTGCACTATTGTAACGCCACTGGTTCTTAATTAAATAGTTCTTGAGCCACAATATCAAAAACAGAACTTTGAAGCGTAAATATCATTTTATTTTATACCTTCGTTTAATATACTTATTACAAGCGATTAACTTCTTAAATATCAATTCTCCTGATAACCCTGCAATCTAATAATCAACAATCTCACTTATTTATATTATTCTATCTTTTTGGTAACTAAGGAGCACTAAAAATCTTTTTAATACAATTTTTCTTCTTCTTTACAAAATATGCTCCGTTGTCGCACCTCTGATCACCATTCTAAGATCGGTACAGGTAAATAATAATACAACATACCGTTGTATCTGGCGCCACGAACATGGATTTCATTTATTTATTAACAATAAATGAAAAGAATCCTGGACCGTACAAGTATACACATTTTGATCAGCCCTTGTATATACATAAAATTATATTTTACATCTGTATCATAAAATCAATCACATAATTAAGCATATTCTTTGGCCTTACATTGTAATATAAATATCAAGGTACCTCAACAGAAAAATAACAATAATAATACGGTCCACAATTTTTTTTTTTGATTCATTGGACTATATTTACTATAATGTGCATAGTTTTATTCATGAAGTTAAATATAATTGCACTGAATTAAATATAAATATGTTCTCTAATAGAATTGATCCAGATGTAAACACGGAATAAACATTCTACGTGAATATACATATAGAACACATAAAGGGCTTAGTGAGTAATTATAGTGTTGTGAACACAATAAAACAATATAGCATACTTTAACATTGAAGAAAATAATTTTTACACTAGAAAAATAGTTGAAGATAAAATAACATGAAGAAAACTACAATAAATAAGTTATATAATTATGAAATACGACGTTTATCTCGTTTTGAGATTGAGTTCCCTCTATTATACATAATTTATATTAATTTTACTTATGATCTCAGGAGGGACTACATTTTTAACTAAGTCCATTCATATCTTTCTAGTATTTTCGGTAGGTTGCCAAAATAATAAACTGAATAAAGAACACATTAACCATAGACATAAGCAAAGTCGATCTAAAACAAATCTGTCGGACGCCTTTTTAATGGTTCAAGTTATTCGTTCAAAGGGCGCAATTAAGGAACATTGTATTCCGCATTCTTGAGTAGAATCGGATCGATTGTATACATACACAGAATTTGGATTTCTGTTATTATAATTGCTACCACCTATGAACCGACTTTGTGCATAATTACGATAATTGTTGTTACTTCGATTATAATTTCGGTGATTATTTCTGAAATTCCTATTATTATTTCTTCCATTAGGTTGAGTTGCGTTACCGGTATTATTTGGATTACACGCTCGTTCATTAAAACGACGATTGCCATTTCCTTGTGTGTTAGAGCTATTTCCATTCTGTACACTTATATTGCGAACATGAGCATAATTAATAGGATTACGGCTAACATTACCCTGACCTCTATTGGGATTTTTATTATTTTTCTGCATCAAATATTGACTCTCGAAGTTCTGCACTAACATGACCATATGACTGAAATTGACACATTGTGCAGACATTAACATTTGTTGTAATCTAAACGGCAATAGTATGCGAATTGAAGCAATTATACGTGATTCCGGATGATTAGGATTTAGTGCTTTTAATTCATTGTATGTCGATACTACAAATTCCGTAACATTTTTGTGGCTTCGGGGATCGAAAACTTTGGTACGTAATAAAGCATCCCTGTTAGCAAGCATAAAGTCGTTTTCATAATTGGATAGTAGGGCCGCTTTAAAATCTGAATAAGCATGGAGATTTTCTCGAATGGCTTTGAACCACGTTAAACATGGAGGTTGTAAGACGTGTGGAAGTATCTTCAGGAATTTTGATTCTTTGATTCCTATCAAGTCGCATTCGTCCTCGAACTTCTCGATAAATACCCGTGCAGGAATATCATCAGGTCCACCGCTAAATTTGGTCAATGACTTTACCTCGCTAAATCGCAAAGGTTTGTCATTATTATGAGATTTTGAATATTTACCGTAACATTTTGAATTCCTACGGGATGAATATTTCTTTCTTCTTCCAACTTCGGTACTTCCTTCACTGTATCCCGAAGACTCACTATCCTCCAAAACTCGATGAGCTGTTGCTGGTTCTGGTTCCTTAAAAGGAGACTGATTTCTATAACCACCATCATGAGAGATTACTGGTTCTAATCCATTATACATAGCCTGATTTCTATGTCCACTGTGAGACTGATGTCTATGTCCACCGTCGTGCTCTTCCTTAGTAGTATGGTACCACTCTTGCAAAGAATTCATATCCTCCCGGAGTTCTCGGATGTGAAAGGTGTGTTCGTTAATTACCGATTCCATGGCTTTGACCACATCCTGCATCTCTGTGTAATTTTGGGATATTCGTTCCATCTTTTGGTCATACTGCTTACATCTCGTGGAAATCTGTTCCTCCAATTGACCTTCTATTTTACAATGTAATTGATCCATTTTATCCTCCAGTCGTTCCTCAATTTTAAGTTGTAATTGCTTTAGGGAGTCCTCCAATTGTTGATGGGTTACATTCTGGAATTCCTCAAATTGTTGTTGCGTAACCATATTTTGCTGGAACTCCTCAAATTGTTGTTGGGTAACCATATTTTGCTGGAGTTGGTTCATTTGGCACGATATCTGTTTTAAAAGGTCGGTCACGGTATCAGCAGCCTGACTACCACTTTGCATAGGTCGGTCTTGTATACCTTCTGTTTCCGACATACCTCGATTTATTCGTTTACCGCTTCTTAATATAGTAACATAAATATTGGGCTCAATTGTGTTCGTTGTTACTGTACTTCAGAACGATACACTAACTCCCGGTATGAAGGCACCATTTAATTATGTAACGCCACTGGTTCTTAATTAAATAGTTCTTGAGCCACAATATCAAAAACAGAACTTTGAAGCGTAAATATCATTTTATTTTATACCTTCGTTTAATATACTTATTACAAGCGATTAACTTCTTAAATATCAATTCTCCTGATAACCCTGCAATCTAATAATCAACAATCTCACTTATTTATATTATTCTATCTTTTTGGTAACTAAGGAGCACTAAAAATCTTTTTAATACAATTTTTCTTCTTCTTTACAAAATATGCTCCGTTGTCGCACCTCTGATCACCATTCTAAGATCGGTACAGGTAAATAATAATACAACATACCGTTGTACTATTTGGATTTACGTATAAAACATAACCATAGACTTTTAAGTATTCGGCATATTTTATAATAAAGCTTCACGCACACAACACTTAAATTGTCCAAATCTATGTTTTAAATAAGCACAAGAGTAAACATGAAATCCCAAGGAAGACGCTTTTGGGCACTGTAAATCTTCTAAATTCACAACAGTCCGTTCCAATAGTTGCTGCAGATAGTCCTGACGTGTTTTACCATAAGTATACAAGGTACAGGTATTAGCACAATATTGTTTCAATATAGTAGGTAACAATGAGTAATCTACATCGCCATTGTACCAGTCAATACCATAATCATGTTGTACTAGATGTTTATTCGAAAGTATGAGCGGCACACGTAATTCATGTAATGGATATGGTGGTTTAAAAATCCAGCTTTGTACAAAGGGGATATCATGATTTACAATTGCAAGTTCCTTAATAATAATATGATCATCATTATCGTTGAACGCGGAGAAGTGAACAATAACCCTCATGGCACTCAAATGACGAAATTTTACATTGTATGATCAGTATATACATTCCTGTCTTTATCGATTTGAATGAGAGAGTCAAATTGAGCGTAGGGCCGCGGTGGATCAGTGGTAGAGCGTTCACCTCTGGTGCTTGGGGTCTCGGGTTCGATCCCAGCCCCCGCCAAGTGAACTTTGTGGTGGACAAACACCGTGTGCGTGGGTTTTCTCGGGGTTCTCCCGTTTCCTCCCACTTTCTTCATTCCGCCATTTCATTCATTACTCATCATCACCGTCTCCTTTAGCCTAACCGGCATAACCGTGGGACGTAAAACTCAAAGATTTTTTCAAATTGAACGTACACAATACATGTAATGGAATTTTGTAGAGGTTGAGAAAATGATAATTTTAAATTGACAGGGGAATCACGTATGACATTCCACGTAGAATCATCTAATGTTCCTGTTGGAGATAGAATGAACGGGTACAAAGTGTATCCATGTCGAAATTCTTCACGGGAAATTGTATGTGAATGATCTTGATAATATATACCGGTACCGGAAAACAGAGTGGAATATGTTTGAACATATAATCCATTTGCAAAATCAGGAGTGAGGGGTGTCGGTGGAAATGATTTTGAACCAACTTGTAATTGCAACTTATTAACGTTAAAATGTTGAAATTCAAAAGGATTTACATGTAGTTGACCATTAAATGCAGCGTTTGATACAAAACCTATAACAACACCTTTTGGTACTTTACCAAAAATTAATTATCGAGATTATATGAACTTACTTCTGCGGGAATGGTATAGGTACGAGTTTCAACACGAGTAAGAGGTATGCTGGCCGGAATGTGTTCCATGCCAGCATTGATTTGCATAGCTAAGTCGGCAGCAATATCTAGACGCCGCACGTGAAGTGTTACGTCTTCAAGTTTGACTTTATATGCTGTATTTTCAGCAGACATTAAACAAAACGTATCTTTTGTACGATGTAATTTTACACGTAAGCTTACTTTATTAGGAAGCATACATCCCACACCGGCAATATCTGCATGGATACGGCCATACATATCGAATGATGCACTATTTCTAACATACTGGGCACGATTTGTAAATCCAGTATTTGCATTACCTAATACATTAAATTGGTTTGCAGTATCTTTATACCATAATCCCCCAGTTAAATGGGTTCGAGCGGCATCACTACCATAATTTAATAATGTTTCGATATAAGCACGGTACGGATATGAACCAGATGATGAACTAATTAATTTATCGTTTAATAAAACATCAACTTGACTAAATAACGAATGAAGAAAATTATTTACAGGTGCAACAATATCCGCCGCAACTAAATTTGTATTATCGTTTTTTGTAATTTTACATTTTACATAGAGATACAAGTATGCAGTGTGAATAAAATCACCAGTTTCACCAGGTACAACAAATTCAATTGGTCCTTCTGACGATAAAGTAGAAACCGGACGATATTCAACAGTGGAAGACGTCTCAATAGCAGTTTGAGTCATTGGAATAGTAAACAAATCAAGTTCACTTGTACAACATTCAGGACTACTTCCACTGAGTAAAGCCATGATTAACTAAATATATCACCGGAATATTTTCGATTACGTTTGACCGGAGGACCGAATTGTACAATAGCAGGAGCCTTACGTTTTCGTGGACGTCTCTTACCACTACCGGTTAACAACTGACTAAGTTTATTTGCAGCTTTAGTTTTTAATGTTTCTCCAGCTTCTTCTACGCGAGCACGAACGGATTCTTTAAATGGACGGTCTTCTAGTACATCACCTGCAACTTGTATTCCTGTTTGTAACGCTTGCCGGCCTACAGCTTTGGCACCTTGTTTTAATAAAGGCAATGCAAAACAAAATAAACCTTTAAAGAAACTACCAATCCCATGACCCCGTTGATAAACTGGACCTGAAAAGAAGGGAAGGCCACGTCCCCGCTGATAATACGTATGTTGCTTTTTCATTTTCCAGGAGAACGTTTAAAATGAAGTGTCACTGTCAATGTCCCGGAACGAAATGGTAAATTTCGTCCTGCGTGGTCCTTTAGTAGTATTTCAACACTGTTAAAGCAAAATTTAGAGAGTGGTATATAGTGAATATCTTGATATCGTAACGTTTGAACTTTTCCATAAGTCATATTGCCAACAGTTGCAATACGTAGTAAGGGAGCTTGCGTATTTCCCACCAATTGATATTCAATAAGATCAGTGTACACAAAAATTTGAAAAGGATATCCAATATCTAAGTATGGTTGTTTAAATCCCTGTTTTTGAATAATGAGATCATTTTTTTCATGAAAACCTAGTTGTATAGCCAAAGTAGGTGAAAGTGTTATAAATTCAACGTTTGGTTCAGAAGTAACATGAATAATATTGGAAGCGTTAAATCGTATAAATTCTGAAACTTTATTTAATTCTTCCAGTATGTGTTCAATGTTTGCATAATATCCAGGAGTAATTTTACTTTTCATAATTTCATGACCTTCTAATTTGTACCAAACGATATTTTCATCTTCGGTGACATTATGACACGTTAAAGGAATATGTATTTCACTTAATCCGACACACCAATCCGTATCTGTTAAACGTACAGTATTTTTTAAATTATTAATGAAATGGGTTGGACTATTTTTAGGATAAACGTCTGTACTTGCATTTGAAACCAGTGTAATGTAGAAGCTGTCTTCGATGCTTTCAGAAATCATTTTCGTTTAAAGTGAAGTGTCAAGTTCGAAGTTCCAAAACGAAATGGTAAGTTTATACCGAGTTCATCTTTTAAGTTTACTTCTATCGTATCAAAATATTTCTTTTCAACTTTCACGTACTGCGGGTTATGAAATAAAATATTTTTGATTCGTCCATACCGCTCGTAAAATATACTAATTTTACGAAGTAAAGGTCCAATTTCTTCTTGTTGTTTTACAATATCCACACATACGTTAACTTCTGTTGGAATATTATAATCAAGGTTACAGGTATATTTTCCCTGAGGAGCCAGAAATCGTTCCCTATGTTGATCTTTTATATACACCACTGAATTATAAAAATTTGAATTTTCATTCATAAAACCGAGTATATGTTGTAAACCTTTTGTTATGTCTAGAATACACCGATCACCCGACCGGAAGGAATGTTGAATATACACTTGATTCTTAAAATAATTATATTTTATTATACGTACTTTCTCGGGAATTAGATTTAAGATGGCTTTAATGGATGCTTAATATCCCTCCGTTACTTTAACAGGATATCGAATATATTCACCACCAATAAATGTATCGATTGTAATTTGTTCACCCGGACCAACATTATAAAAACTCCACGGTATATTAATTTGTGTTAAGCCCACAACCCACTCTCCGTCCGTTAAATCTATGGCCCTTGCAAGTTTTACTCGAAATGAGGATGTTCTATTATGAAAAAGTGTACTACTTGCGTTGGAAGGTAACGTCACGTAAAAACCGTGTTTCAATAACGAATTCATTATGCAGACTGAATACTAGATACTCGAATCCACGAATTCATACTTTCTGGGTATCCTAACCATTTTACGAAAACCCAGCCCTTCTTACGTTGAAGAACTTTTTCAATTAAATAGGTTTTGTTTTAGCTTAGAAATATTTTTTGTAATTCTTCAGCATAAAATATTCCTTTAATTTCATCACCATTCCAGTCTTTTAATTTATAAGTTACAGGATTTGATTTTATACATTTATCAACAAGAAATATTTCTCGAGACCAATTTGGCAAATATCCTTTTTCAAGCTTATGTTTATATTTAGTAATACGAACATAATCTCCTGCTTGAAATTTACAAGTTAATTTCTTCTTATGTACAGTCTTTCCGTACAGCGTATTCCACACTTGATTGATATTTGAATCATTTACTTCTGCGGGTGCCATTTTAATAGTTGAATGATAACTATGATTATAATTGTGTACAATTTGATCCAACACATCAATGTACCGATACGTATTTTCTGCAGTAAAATAACGATATATTTTACTTTTAATGGTACGAATTACTCTTTCTACTAACGCACATTTCATTTCCGAATGTACACTATAATGATTAATCCCAAAATCTTTAAACACTTTCTTTACATGGCGATTATAAAATTCTGACCCTAAATCAGTTTGAACGTGAACCAGTAATGGCACTTGATTTAAAATTGAAGTTATTGCATTAGCCATTTCAGGCCCTTTCTTTGTTTTCACAGGAATGCAATACAAGTACCGCGAAAAAATGTCAATTGCACATAAAATATAGCGATATCCGTCATTATACTTTGCAATATTTTGCATGTCCGCCAAATCGCATTGTAATGTTTCATTAGGACCACTAACATAATATTGTTTCCGTGGAAATGTTTTTCGTATTGGAGCGTGCATTGTATATGCATCTTGTGATGCTAACCATTCTTTAATTTTCGCTCGGGATAATTTTGTTTTACGTTCTAATGTACTAACACTGGATAAACATGCAGGATCTGAATACTTGTAATAGATTTTTGATAATTTTGTCATTTCTTATTTACATTTTATATTCTTTCCAATACCGAAATACGTTAGCTGCAATTGCGGGAGATACTGCAGTCGAAGAAGAATGCCGTTTTCGAATTTTACTGCCAGTCACTTTCGGGGTTGTAAAAGCAGGTGAAGACGGTCCTGGTGTACGTGAACTAATAAACTCCCGAGGAACATTAATATCATCCAATAACGTTTTAAACGACTGTAATCCTACTGGTTGTGTTGAATATTTCCGTGTACGAACGACATCATTTACTAAATCGATAATATTGGAACCGGGAATGATATTTCCATCAATAGCTACTGTACCTGTTTGATCCCACGAGATTTTCTGTGAATTAATGAGTTGTTTAAGTAATAAATCCGTTTTCCTTCGAAGTGTTTTTGGTACTGATTGTAATATATCGGGTACAAGAGTTAAAATACCACTATCTGTACGACTACTTGCATTTTCTGAGTCAACAATGGGTAAGGCAATAGGATTTTCCGGTTTGGGACCCGATTTATAATGTAAATATTGATGTAATACTTGCTGATACAATTTCCATTTTTGTTCTCTACTCAAATCTGTACGATGTAATATTTCGCTCATATCTTTATCTAGTCTTGATTGATGTGCTTCATGTGTCTTTAAATTAGATTGTATTCTATGAAGTGCATTTTCTGGAACTAATAGCATTTTACGTAATTCCGACATGTTATCTTCAAAAAATTGTTGAGGCTAAGGCACCAATGAGTGGCCCGAGAATTAATGGAAGTAATGCACCACCTTTCTGTAGTAATAATTTCTTTTTCTTTTTAAGAGAAAGTTTTGAGGAGAGAGAACGTAAGATCTTCTTATGTCTACGGAGCCTTTGCTTCTGAATTAATGATATGGGTTTATTTCCTTTTATAGTATTTTTTGCTACTTGTGATATGGTACGAATCAAATCACCCGGTGCCTTTTGAAGAATAACTTTCCGATCGGATGGCTTGCATTTCGCAAGCGTGCAGAGCGTATTATAATGATGTTTTACCTTCAACATCTTGATGCCAACTAAACATAAAACGGTGTGGCCGTGTTTTTAACACTACTGTACACATGCATTATTTCTCCGGGAAATATATTTGTTCTCAGTCGTAGGGCATCATGTGTTTGTTGTGTAAGATCAAACAATAAATACGTGTGTGGTTTTTGTGCAATTTCCTCAAAGACATTCACGAGTTGTTTGCTTTCACGAGGCATAATTTGTCTTGCTAAATATTCAATTTGTAACTTATCACGTGGATTCTTAAATACCACTATATAATGTGCATTTAAACTAATATCTCGAGCATGCCGGTTTTTTGGAAATAAATTTTGAACAATAAATATTACGGTTAATTTCTTGTGGTGAGCGTACTTGGTAAATAATTTGGCCACATCGTCATTTGTTTCTGACATTCAATCATCTAATATGAGTAATGAATTTTCACTTATATCAAAAGTATTTATATCGGGGATTCCTTCCAGAAAACGTATTTTTGCATCAACGTCCAAGTTTGGTATAACTGCGCCATAACACCATACAATTTCTTTAAAGGAAACATTAAACATATCATTTCTTTCTTTGATTAATCGATTCACAAAGTGAGTTTTACCAGCACGGGAAGGGCCGGCTACGAGAATAGTGCACGGATGTTCAAAACGTAGCATCTTCGTTGCAAATGACACAATGTGATAGAAACTCTGCTTTTTATTCCCCAAAAAACGAGTCTCTGGCCAATCATTTATAAGATCTATAGCCATACGGAACAGTAACACTTTTTGGTACGTCAGTCACAATGTCAGCGTCTATTCGTCTGCGTTTACTGGTCACCATTCGATGTGTCTTTAGTTCTCTTCGAGAAAAGATGCGCAAATCTGGTTTCCGAACAATTTTGGATGGCATTTCGATTACAGTTGCCTCCCAATTCCCCGTCACTAAATCATAAAAACTATCAAAATTAATTTTATCACTTGTTCTGTGATTTAATGTTATTCCACGTATTTTATAGACATATTTCATTTCCTCACTAGCATTGCGTAAAGCGTAGGCGTAATTCTTTGCACCTAATGCTATTACTTTACGTATTTCCCAACCTTCGGGAACTTCATTTGTTAACCCACCCAAATACGAACTTAATTTTAATGGGAGTTGCTCATCTTTTCTTTGTATAAACATGATACTGTCCGTATCGCAATAGATTACATTGTGTTCTCCAACACTTGTTAGTAGATCATATAGCCACAGTCGTGCCCATTCGTGCCAGCACACTTGTTAGTAGATCATACAGCCACAGTCGTGCACAGTCGTGCCAGCACAACATTTGAAAATGCTAATGGGATATTTTCACTCTCACAGTCTTTATATTGAACAATTAAATGAGTTTCACCAACTGGTGTTACAGCTTGAATTTCATATTTAGGATCTGTTAAAATTTTTAAAAAAATCCTCTGCTGTATCAACCATTGTGCACTGTGAAAGGTCTGTTCTTTGCCCCCATTTCCCGTACAGCGAATTCAAAAACAGTTTCGCTGTACTGCGCAGGCCTGGATTATATTCTATGTTCTCATAATTTAACTGTATTCCCTCATGCCTGAAATATTCTTGAATGTACTTTTCCTGCTCTTCTTTTGTAGTGCATTCTGCAGGAAAGCCTGAAGCTTCTTGTTTCATTTGTAAAAAGGATTTCACATATGACCCAAATAATCCTTCACAAACATCTTTTTCCGGGACTAATAAATCAAACTCCCATATTTCATGAATTTCAATTAGGTCATACCCATTGTCTAATGCTTTGTGCAGTTCGGGGGTACAGAACGTACCGGTAATGATACGTTCAAGATCTATGTGCGTACATTCATCATCATTTTGTTCATCCATGCACGATTTACACAATCCAAAGATTAATCTTCCTCCCATAACATAAGGGAGGATTGGAAAATATAAATCGGTAGATGGAAGAACACTGCATTTTACAAGTCCATAAATGTTTCGCACATTGGGGAAATTGGGGCCATTGTGTACTTTAGGTACATTCACAGGCATGCCTCGTTTACACATTGTTGCGGGGTAAAGCGAAGTGACATCTACGTAAACTACGTATTCGTCCTCTCCACAGTCTACATATAACTTAAAATTTTCTGTTCTATCTCCTTGATAGGCAAATTTCGGAATGAGAGGATCACGAATATGTTTGCACCGTTGTTCGGGGATCTTCTGTATACGTTTATCACGTTTTACCATTGCATCCCATTCACATTCCCAAATTTCTATTAAATTATAACCTAGTTTTTTCAAATAGTTGCGGCAGTGCACTGTTTGTTCGTATCTCTTTTCAAAAGTGTTGTACGCACCATTTTCTTTGCATAAAATGCTATTTCTATTATCTTTATAACAGCTTCTACAGGAATGCCAGTAACATCCCATGAACTGGTATATAGTGTTTGTTTTAGCGTCAAAACCATCGACTTTATATCTGCCAAACCGTTCCTCCAACGCATTATTCGAAGTAACAATAGATCTCTTTGTTACATGTTCCATATACTTCAACCATTTTAATGCTTTAATACTCTGTTGTTGAGTAAGTTGGAACCCGTTTGGAGGAATAACTGGAATTGTGTTTTCAATCAGGTGATGACACCGGTAGGTCAACATTGCTAGACTAGCGATTGTTGTGCTGGAAATAAAACATTGAATACCATTTGTTTTCTCTTCAATCATGGAGGTAAATTTAATTACTGCCTCCGCCAATATACGCACATCGTTCCGGCAGTACTCCAACAATTCTTTCTGAAAATCAAAAATATCACCATTCCGTACTCGCTCTTCATGCCACAGCATAAGTTCTGCCCGGTCTGCCGTACTACGTGAGTCCGGATCATAATAATACAATGCCGGCCATTCTCCAACATAATTTTGATGTTCCTCTGTATTAAAGAGGTATGGAAAATCTCCTTTTTTCAATTCAACATTCAATCCTAAGGTTTTCGGTAATTTGGATAATTTTACACCAAGATAAAGAAAAGTGTCCCGAAAATAAAAACGATTACTAATACTAATTTGAAATATCTTTTGGCCGTGCATAAGGACATGTGGAGTTATTTTTTGTTTCTCAATAAGTGTGCGAACACAAAATAGGCCATCATACCGCGAATTATTGTGAGCAAGTGCCACAATGATCTGATACTCTGGCCTTTCCATAAGCACATGTTCAATAAACGCCTCCATGGTTGTGAAAGAAAACATACGGTTCCCGGATATTTTATCTCCGCACTTGAAACACAAACTATCTACTCCAGTATTTATGCAGTGGAAACATACATTCAAACAACAACATAAATTTACGGCATGCTCCCGTTCACCTTTCTCATTTGGTGCTAATAGCATGGTTTCCACATCAAATATAATGTACAAAAACCGTTCAGTGCGTTTTAGTTTACACTTTTGAACGAAACATCGATGGCCAACAGTTACCTTCACTTTACAAAGACTACAATAGTAGTCGCCGCATACATGAGCTGATTTTCTTTTTCTCACATCATAAATTACACCACATGCGTTACACAATTTCACGTAATCATATGGGGATTTCTTTACTTTATTTAGTGTTAAATGGTTATTAAAGCAAATGCCTTCAGCAAAGTTTCTATTACATTGTGTACAATGTACCAATTTCGCGTTAGTTTCTTTACCATGAAAATGTTCACAGTACGAACATCTCATCTGACATTGGTGAGCCGCACGTGTTTCATAAAATCCTTCCAAGCACGAAAAGCAAAAACTTGTCTTGCCCATAAAGGAAGAAATATTCTTGATGGGCTGGAAATGACCCACAGTATCCCCTCTCTGATACAGAATAAATATCTTTTTCTCCGCATTTATTCCTGAGTAGCGTGCCACAGGTGTTCTGGAATTTTCCGGTAATTCATATACTACAATTTGATAATTCTTTTTTCACTAAATAATTTTGAAAAGCAACTACATCTTCTAAATCAAATGCCTGTTTCCGTTCAACGTACATTTTTGCATCGTTACACAATTTTTGTGCTTTATTTTGCCAAGTTTTCTTCGTAGGCAGGGTCATATCATATAAAGTCTGCTTACTTTGTTCATGTTTTGTAATCCAATATACTATGGATTTTGGCAGACAAAGAAAATCGCTAGCCTTTGTGGCCACCACATGATCCTTGAGAAAAATACTCATTTCTGCATATTTTCTTACCGCTGCGCGTTTAGGTACACCCTGTCCGTGTAATCCATCAACGATGTCAAACCGGAATTCTAATTGATTCCCTAAAAGAAATGATTCATTGCTATTTAGTACGTTCTTCACCGTTCTAAGAACCACATCGGTATTCAAATTTTGACGTTTTCTCCATGGAACAAACACTTCTTTATTCAGGAGATCTCTGTCGGAATTTATTCTTAAACCGACAAAATCGTGGGGACGTGTATCCCTCAGAACAGTAGAAAGCGCATAATCCATCATGGATGCAATATAATCCATGGGATTTGTAATTACATATTGTACAGTTGGTTTTACAATAATTTCCACCCCTTTCATATTGCAACGCGGGTACTCTCTTACATTTCTCCCCACAATTTCAAACATATTACACTCTCTTTCATTCCCTCCATACCCTCGCAATGGAGGGTGCTGAGAAGTTGTGGGTCGCATATCTTCTGAATAATGTGCATTATTCAGACGATCCACACGCGCATTTTCTTCCTCAATTTCTTGTAATTTTTGCCACAACATCTCTGTAATGTCAGTTTCGGAATTTTGAATTTCTAATGGTTCATCCAAATTTATTTAATTTAATAGTGCCCAATCAATATGTAATGAGTCATCATCATCATCATCATTATGTTCTGATTGAGCGTTTTCACGATTTCCCGTAAATGAAAAGAACGCGGATACACTTTTATCACTCACTCGCTCTAACTGTCCCTTCTCAGAGGCCATATAATTTAAATATGACATAAATGCCGCATCATACAGTCGATCTTCACGGAAAAATCCGTGGTCAAAAAGCTCTATAATGTCCGCTGCTGAGCGAACATTATTCAGTGTGATATATTGATTATTTTTATAATATAGGTACAAAAGCGATAGTAGATCACTTCCAATTTCAGACGAACCAATATACCCTGCTGCTTGCAGGTCCACTACCTGCTGCCACGTATGTAAAACACGTTCAGCAGTATCCAAGCCTCTCAGTCTTCCCTGGGAAATGGTTTCATCAATAACGTTAAATTCCTCGAAGTAAAACTCCATTTTTTCTGTAAAATACAAGACAAAAAAGTGCAATCAATATATGTATACAATGACTAAAAACCTGAAAACAAACAAAATTTTGAAAATAATAATAATAATAATAATAATAATAATAATAATAATAATAATAATAATAATAATAATAATACTTACCGAATATTAGTTTATCTCTGTTTAAGTGATAATCCAATTGAAATCCACGTCTTTCGTGCTCTCTGCTTTTTCTCGTTTCTATCACTTATTTGCTTCAGCATGTTAGTAACTATATTTGTTTGTTTATGTGTGTATTCGTGTCTACTGTTGTTCTCAGATGTTCGCTTTCTCGGGACCAAGGTGCGTTTGAGTATATCACCAGTTTAACCAGCTACAAGTCTATGTGGCCATCACAGAAGAATAGCTCGCAACCGGGGATGCACTCACTCGCTCCATAGTCATGGGAGAAAGAATCGAACTCAGAAGACCTGCCCTACAAGTGTATTATCTAAATGAAGTTTGCGCAACGGAAAAAAAAATATAAATAAACTCGAAAATTTGGAAAAGTAAATAAAAAAAATATATCTCAGGATTCGTGACATTCACTGATGGGTTCCTCGTAACGTTTCACTCATATCATTTTCCCCTCGATGATTCATTATCGGATTGATAGGAAGACGCACTATTGATCTCGACTAAATCATGTTTTACTATGAAATTTCTACTCTACGGTATCTCTGTTATATGGAATAAAACATAATTGTCAACTTGAAGCTTTACTTGTTTTACCGAAGCTTTATACAGACTGTTTACATTGAGTTTAGGGGCACAACAATACATCGCATTACACTTTACAGAATCATTTTACCGTGCGTGTCACAATTCGTGACCAACCATTTTACAATATCACATGCACACATACTCTCATGACTTTTAACAATATTTATTACTTTTATTAAATAGTTACTCATTCTCAACTATCTTAAGGAAAGTGCCTCTCATTGGCATTCATATCTTTCATTTAAAAAAAAAAATCTTATGTTTTAGCTGTTCACAGCAGCTACAATTACTAGGCACCCTTTTCTATATTTATTTATTTCTTGCCTACACATTTTATTACAAAAAACACACATGAAATCACTAAATCCTTAACCTACACTAACCTAAGACACATTCACACTACACACTCACACCAACAAATTTATTTTATAACGTAAAAACGCTTTGGTTGGTAGTCCAGGCCACATTTCTTTTAATGAGATTCTGTTACAAAAAAAAAAGTTATATGAATGTTCGCACGGTGTAGAAAACCAATTGCCCCTATCGGAAATTTATGACAAAACGACCCATCGTGCTTCTTTTATCAAAGTACAGCTTCGGTTTCTTTCTCATACTTCACGGATACGTTAAGGTTAAAAAAAAACTTTAAAAGAATAAAAACATGTTGAATATATGTTCTATACTGGAGAACGTCATTCCTATCCTATTTGTTTAGCGTGGTTCTAATGTACAGCCAAATGATGTATAGCCAAATAAAAAAAAAAAATCACAACAATAATAAAGAATACTGCATATAGCCTTTCACAAGATTTTGCTTTCTTTGAATAACAGGAATTTCGATGGTCACTCTAAATGAAAATTTTACACTTGCATGTATATTCCGTCAGTATTTGCTCTACCTTTTATTTTCCCCCCCTTTATAGATAAGCCTAAGCCGTCACATATTGTCTCAGTAATTGTGTAGATCCTACGGGAAAGGAATTTACGAAGACATAGTTATTATTATGTTTCACTAAACACCATATTCCAACGTGATAACTTGGTGAATTTCGAGGTTAAAAGAAAAATGTCCATAAATCCAGGCTACCAAGTTACTTCGCTTGAAACCACTTTAGAAATAAAGAAAACTTACTTACAGTTCGGATGAGTTTGTCTGCAAGCAGAATCCAATGTCGTCCTTACAAGCACCCGTTCCTGTTTACCTTTCTTATTTATTTTGTGATGGATTTCATAGTTCCAGAATAAACAACTATCACTCACATCTTCCACAACATACAGTCCATTTTGAACCCGTTAAAAGGCCATTAACTATCACGGTTCTTCCAAAAAATTCAGGATCCAATCATACAGAAATCAGACCTCGTCCATAATGCATACAGACAACTTACAACATTGGGCTGCTTCGCTTCACTAATTCCCCTCGCTACTCGCTCCGTTCCATTCAATAAATAGCACAAAAATTATCGCAAATTTTGCAATCGAACCTTTTTAAATCTTTTAGTAGTAAAAATCTGTTCTGGAGCGGCTTTCTTTATCACTTTATGCCGATAATATCTGACGGGCGATAACTGAGGATTGCTTTCTTAGGCTGACGCCATTACAGTACGACAACAATGTGACGTAACAGTCTGAAGATTGAAGATGAGCTAATTATCATAGAGTTCAAAGGAAAGCGACCAATTATAAATAATTCTGTAAATCTGTGCTACTGACGTCACACAAGACAAGATTGAAGATGATGCACCAAAACCAAGTGAATCTTGACGATTTCCATCAAAATGGCTGAAAGTCTAAAGAATTTTACGAAGAATAATTTTTGAATAAAATTTTTAGAGAAATTTTGACAGAGTTTTCAGAATGATTGGAGATAGGAAAAGCGTTCTACAGATGAAAATAAACGAAATAAACAGAATATTATTAAAGAAATATAGGAAATTAAGATAGAAATAAACAAAACATAGACATTAAATACGAAATAAAATCCTAAACCTATTTTAATGCACGTCCTAACTTAATCCTACCTTTTAATATTACAAGAAAATTAAATGACAACATTACATCCTTACATATCCTATATTATATATTATTTTGCATTATTATACAGGGCGTTCGAAAATTTTCAACATGATAACTCCATGTTGGGAGGTATCAAGCTCCTAAAACAGAAAAGAAAAAAATGCAATTAGTTACCGTATTACGACTTTTCAAATTACAAAATGTGATATTCAACGTAGCACTAACGTTCTCAACCAAATTGGCTTTGCATGTAAGAGAGCCATGGTTCGATTCGCGGTGCAGATTTTGTTAACTACCTCTCCAATATAAGTTTGTTCATACACAGTAAAAATTTACCATTTATAACTGACAAAAGTCTACAGTGCAAGCAAGCGTACGGTTTTCCACGTGAAACAACCCTGGTTCGAGTTCCGGCAGTGTCATGGCTCCCTGCTCAATAAAATTTCCCATATACTTTCTAAATACCTGTTATATCTTACACAATTCATAGCTACATATAAGTAACAATACCTGCTAAGCAAAATGTTTGTCGTACGGCTTTTCACGTGGAAGAGCTCTGGTTCGATTCCCGGGAGCGCATTCTGCTAACTTTCTGTACAATATAATTTATATATACCTGTTATGTCATACACAATTCATAGCTACATATAAGTAATAAGTTCACACTGCAAGCATAAAATTTAGCGTACGGTTCTCCACGTGGGAAAATACTAATTCGATTCCCGGAGCAATGAAAAAATGTTAATTCCCTCTACTCTCCATATTACATTATACTATATCTTAGTCAAGTTATAATTCCATAAAAGTACACCGAATCATATCATTTTTCAATGCCGGAAATTCCGCAATCAATTTCCGATAAAACAAACAGTTCCGTCCCCCTTATACTCCCAACAATTACAATATGTCCCTTTCCCATATAAAAATGAACTAGTATAATACAAGAAAACTACAACGTTAGTACTTACCAATCTTCCAATCTCTCCTAGTAGTAAAATATCTTCTTCGCAAACTTGACACTTGTTCTTGGTGGACTCTTCTTTCTAAATGTACACATCATGCAAATGCATCAGTATTTATATGCCCTTCAATCTTTCCAGAAGTTTCGAGTGTGTTCTTTCCCCTATTTCAACAATAATAAATTTAAAAAAGATCTCGAAGTTTCTAGTACTTTCTTTCACTCATTCCAACGATCCAAATTTCCAGAATATTCTCCAGCAGCTGTCGCGTTACATGTGCTGCATATTAATGAATTAAATTGTTCTACGTGTGTGATCTGCATATTTTATTTCCGAAAGGTTTTTCTGTATTCTGCTTGTCCAATTAACATTTCTTTTTCACCGGAAAAAAGGTATATCCATTCTTCAAACTGTCATACTATAAAAAGACCGCCCGTAAAAACAATTATTATGTACAACATCTCCACGGAATATGTAATTCAAAGCTATTCATCAATGTCAAGTTTGATTTTAACATGCAGAAAAGTAAAGCAGCTTGCTACGTGTTATGAATATATAATTAGGAACTTGCTTTACTTTTATCTAACAAGCTACTTGTTACTTATGCTACACGAATAAGCTTCTGGGTATGTCCATGGTAACTTACGTTACGTAATGACGTATATTTTGAAGAATACTAACCACAAATAAACTTAAAAGCTCAGCTTTTTTTTTTAAAAAAAGGAAAGCTGTCATATTTATACAGATAATTACCAAATATCGTCATTTTATATGGTACAGCAAATCTAGGAGAAAAGAAAATACTATAGTAACTCACGTTACAATTTTTTCCCCCTACATTCAGAATATGTGATTTTTCAGTACATTTTCTTTTCGGTGCTGGCATAGCTATGTGCATGAAATTACTATGTAAGATAGGGAAACACATAATTTAATTATGGCAAATATATTAAATTTTTATTTACATTTTATGACTATTTATTTTAGTGGAATATGCACAGAGTCGGGTAACTCACGTTACGGTAACTCACGTTACATTTGTCAACGATCTTTCATTATTAAGTATAAGCAACATACATTTATAATAACTTGAAATAAGCACAGTTTAATTAAGTTGAACATTGAACTTTACTTTAAGAAAAGGTTTCATCAGTTACATGAAATTTTATTTGGGATACCGACAGAAAAAATAAGACCTATGTAATAATAAATAAAGCTTGTATAGCATAATCAACATTAAAACTTAGTAGATTAAAGGTAACCTACGGAAAAAATAAGAAAATAGTAATTCTCTGAAAAAAATGATTAATGATGCCAGCCACATACAACTATATTTTTATCAAAAGAACAACTTGACTAAAAATTATATTTCTTTCATAAATTTTTGTCTCTGTTTCCATGGACATGCCCTTCTGTAGACGTAGAATATCATTTCGTCCCTTATATATAAGGTTGCCATAATTTTTTGATCCAAAATACGGACAAGCCTTAAAATGACGACCCATCAAAGAACCACAGAATAAATATTTTGAAAATTTCTTACCTAAAAATCACCTTTATAAGTTGCTACACAATTGTTTACTGTAATACTTAAAATACTATTGGAAATTAACATGTTTTATATTTTTTTCATGAACATAAATGTAATAAATCATGCCATAAAATTACGTATATTAAATCTAACCAAAAGAACCCTGGAATGGAAAAATGAGACATTTATTAAAAACAATCCACTTTATTAATAGTAACTAAAATATGTTATATGATGAAAACGCAATTCTTTTCGCCCGAGATTTTAGTGATTCCTGACTCGGAAATCTTCGGGCAACTCCAAAAGCTGTCAAATACTGACATTTTCCTATTTCATGCTTTATACGATACGGACACGGATCCAAAATACAAAGAATCTGTACAAAATACGGACATATGGCAACCCTATTTATTATATATATATATATATATATATATATATATATATATATATATATATATATATATATATATATATATATATATATATATGTAGGGACCACGGTAGCTCAGTGATAAAGTATTCATATTTGGTGCTTGGGGGTCCCTGTATCCATCCCAGCACGAGGCAAGTGGACTTTCCGGTGGACAAACACCGTGTGCGTAGGTTTTCTCGGGGTTCCTTCCACTTTATTCCGTCATTTCATTCATTCTCATATTCACCGTCTTCTTTAGCCTAGCTGGCATAATCGTGGGACGTAAAACTGAAAGATTTCATTTCTGTATACACTATTGCCCACGAGAGGAGTTCTGTCCTGTCTATATGGTTAACATACAATTTTTTTGACAAGGGAGACCCGGATACGATTCCCAGTAGAAGCTCATGAGATTCGAATACCACGCTCAGTTGTAGCTCCTCTTCTCATACAGACTTGGTGCTGAAACGCATGCTATTCTAAGTTCCCTAATCTCATCGAAAATCGTAAACGAGACGAGAGTTACATTTTTAAATACGAGACGAGTCAAGAAATATGAAAATCATTGTCTCGTTTTCAAAACGAGGATCAAAAAGAGACGAGATTTTCTAGAGCCTTTTTGGACAACATTAGTTGACCCAAATTTTAAATTTGTGGTCGCGTGACTCAGTGGCTGAGCGCTCATCTCTGAATCAATCTCAGTTACCGCCAAGGCTTTGTGGTGGACAGTTAGCCTGAGGCAGATGCACCAAGAACTCGGGATAACTTGTAGGGACTTGTTTTCGAATTTTTCATTTAACCTTCACTCGACCGACGTAAATCCCATGGTATCAAGTTTGTATGTCATATTTCATAATTTTGAGTATGGGATTTTCACTTTCTACAATTCCGTAATTCCCAAATTCTGAAATTTCGGCATTCTGGAATTCCCAAATTGAATTAATGTCTTCCTAATGCTGACAATTCGACCACTGTTGGTTCTTATACAAGATATGTAGGATTGCCATAATTTTTTAATCCAAAATACGGACAAGCCTTAAAATAAAGACCCACCAAAGATACGATGCCCAAACATAAACAAATATTTTGAAATTTCTTACATAAAAAATAGCCTTTTTAGGTTATAACAGAATTGTTTACTGTAATACTTAAAACACTATTAGAAACTAATATATAGTATTTTACAATTTTTTTTCGTTAACACAAATATAATAAATCATGCCATTAAATTACGTATATTAAATCTAACCAAAAAAAAACCTGGAATGGAAAAATGAGTCAGTTTTTTAAAAACATAATTTACTTTACTAATAGTAATTGAAATAACATAAGTTGTAAGTTAATGATGAAAAAACAATTGTTTTCGCCCGAAATTTTAGCGATTCCCGACTCGAAAATTTTCGAGCAGCTCCAAAAACTGTTAAATACGGACATTTTTCTATTTCATGCTTTGTACGATACGGACACAGGCACGGACCCAAAAATACAAACAGTTCGTACAAAATACGGACGTATGGCAACCCTAAAGATATGTCACAAAACCTCAAGTTGGATTGTTTAATGAAATGCAATTACGTAAAGCGTGAGAATAAATGCTAATATTTTTAAAAGAGTAAAACAAACCGCTATACTCAAATTATACAATAAGTTCTTATACAGGGAGGCTCACAAGTAGATATACAGTTCCGTACTTATCAGCTCATTGCATTTTATATCATTTCTTAATGTTATTGCTTAGTTTCTTTATTATTTGTGTATTTAAAAAGTCTTTTACTTAAACCTTAATCTCGGAACAGTCGAAGCAAATAAACCCACAAGCTAGAATGTTACATTTGATCAACGCAGGGGTGTATACCTACTTTTGGGCCACCCTGTATATATGACCTAACATGAACACTCGTACCGAGCTCTTTCTGAAGAAATATAACTGAATTTCCAAGGTAATTACATTTAAATCAGTTGCAAATGGCCATTGTTTACTCCTTTGTCTCTTTCGTTCTACAAGGGAACCAGAAAAGTTATTTTCATTTTCGATGTCCCTTTAATCATGCGTTCACAGAGAAGAAATGAAATGACACACATGCCTGCTAAGCGATCGGAATTTAGTCTGACCATCGACTTTCAGTAATATAGGCACATTCCGCACATACAGCAGTCATAGCTCGAAGTCGTCAAGAGTCCAGTGTTGAAGAGAATGAAGATATAGAAGCACCTTGTTCGCGTGATTTTATTGCATGACTTTAAGATGGACCTGTCAACTACCGTAACAAGTCGCCGCATTTCCGAGGCATTTCGGGAGAATGCCGTGAAAGAATGGGCTGCCAGGCATTGGCTCCAGAAATTCCATTCAGGAGATATGAGCCTTTCGGATAAATATTACAGGGGACGACCACATGTGTAGGATGACGAGGCCCAGAAAGCAGCTATCGAGGAGGACAAGTTCTAACGTATAATGAACTTGCAGAAAGGTTTCATGTTTGCGTTGAAACACTCAGACTGCAGTTGCACGGGATAGGGAAGACATACAAGTAGGCAAGTGGGTACCCCACACATTGTCGGCACCCAACAAGGAGCAACGAGTGACAGCTTGTTTGTCCTTCTTCACTCGGCACCTGAACACACCCCATCTTTGATCGCTTGCTTACTGATTACGAAAAGTGGATCGTCTATGGCACTCCCAAGCGTACCAGACATTAATTGTCACCACGTGATCTTGTTCCTCACATCTCAAGACTATCTCTGCACCACGGAAGAGATCTTTCTCTCTGTATAGTGAAATTGTCGGCAAGTGGTGCATTACGAGCTCCTTTCACCTGGTCAATTCATCACTGTTTACCTCTACTCTAAGTGGTTGGAAACGGTGCACTGTGCATTGTGGCAGAAGGAATAGACATTGGTGAATTACAAGGGTGTGTGTTTCTGCTATACAATGCGAAGTCACATGTGGCAAAGAGGACTTGGAAAACCCTTCACTGACTTGACTGGGAGAAACTGTGCCATGCTCCATATTTACCAGACCTGGCACCAACAGATTACCACCTGTTTCATTCCCTCGACGACCACTGGGAGATTCTTTGTAAATGAGGGAAACCTCCGGAACGCACTCATATATTTCTTTGCATCCACACGACAGACGAATTTTACCACCAGAGCATTGTGCCGCTACAGGAAAGGTAGCAAAAGTAGAAGATACCTGTATCTTCGAAAATCAAAGTTACGTACCGTTCAGTGTATTATTCTTTGTTTATCAGTGCTTAGAACGGCGGTTTTTTTTTTTTTTTTTTTTTTTTTTTTTTTTTTTTTTTTTTTGTTATCTTGTACTATGGATGGGAGAACTGTTCTCTGTCTTTCCTTTCATTGGAAATCTTCTTTTACGTCTGGAAATGTAGGTGAGAAAACCAGCAGGTGCTCACATGTATACATAGTTTTGAAACACTATATCATTATGCACTTCAATGAAGGTTGATTTTTTTCTACATTTAATAACATTTGAACATCTATTATTACATTTAAAAGAAGAAAACACACCTGCATATTTTTTTTTCCTGATTGCGAAGGATGACTCGAACTTGGCATCTTTAAAATTACTGTTTCCGAAGATACACGAAGTTGGACTTCGAAAATTTTAAAGTCAAAACAGTCATAATTAATGTACTCATTTCTTCTTTTTGGAATAGGATATACAAATTGAGATTGTTGTTATTACATATTTATATGTGTCGACGATTCCAAATTATTTCTACATATTCTAGTTAAGAACGTACATAGGCAGCATAAAGCATTTTAATTTTCCGGATTTTTTAATTAGTTTCTAAGCCTTATTATAAATCCGTTATTTCTAAACACTTCACATATAGACTTGATTAATATGAAATGAAAAAGTGAAATCTTTAAATTTTACGTCAAAGTGTTATGCCGACTAGGCTAAAGAAGATAGTAATAATGAGAAATGAATGAAATGGTGGAATGAATAAAGTGGAATGAAGAAATGGAAGAACCCAAAGGGAAACCCACGCACACGGCATTTGTCCACCACAAAGCTCACTTTGCATGAGCTGGGATCGAACCAAGGACCCCATGCACCAGAGGTGAATGATCCATGATTGAGCCACTGCGGTCCTTGCGAAATATGAAGATCAAATGAAAGATTTGACCTTATAATCTTTCCACTCTCACAATTTCTCCATCCTTCTCCGTAGTGATACAAGAATAGAAGTGTAACGATATCTTTGTATTTTCAGCGTAATTCTAAATATCTTTTATTATACTTCTGGGCAATGTGTAATTTTAAAATATGTACTAACTAGTGTGAAGAAGAAGAAGAAGAAAGTACGAAAAGAGATAGAATTAAAATTGATTCTAATATGTTAACTTGATGAGTTTTTGTCTGTAAGTTGCCATAACAACGTTTTACAAATAAACGATATAACAGTTCACATCATATAAAGTATGTATGCATAAGTAAAAAGTGTATTTTATTTCAATAATTGTGTGCCTCTATAAAGCACTGAAAGATAAATACAATATAAATTATTTTTGAGTGGATTTAGTGATATAATATAGATAAAAATATGACTGAGGATCTGTGTATAACGAGTTATGTTATAAAAGTTTTGGTGGTCCTAGCCGCGGGATTGAAGATGTAATATAAATTTTGGTGGTCCTCGCCGCAGGATTGAAGATGTTATATAAATTTTGGTGGTCCTCGCCGCAGGATTGAAGATGTTATATAAATTTTGGTGGTTTACCGCCAGAACCTTAAGAGATTTGGATGAAGTTTAGTTGACTATAAGGCTACGAGGTGATTTCATTAAAAGAGATAACAAAACAGAGTTTACCGTGTTAAGAAGTGGCACAAAAGTTCCAAGGAATATTAAAATGAGTTTCACTGGTATTGAAAATACATCTGAATCAGCTGGCCACAGGAAAATGAGCTTTTCTGACCTGGCCGATCTCATTAAACAACAAACGGAACAGATGAACCAATTAAAGCAAGATTTTGGTAACCGAAGGGATCAACAAACTGAACAGATGAAACAATTAAAGCAAGATCTTGGTGAACAGATGACACAACTCAATAGCAAAATCGAGCAAACAACTCTACGAATTGAACAAAGTGATCTTAAAGGGAACGAATTATACATAGATTCACTGACATGCAAAATTCCATCGAAGTGGTAGAAACTATAGTTAATGATCACACTACCCAAAAAAGTGAACCTGAACCTTCAATAGAAACTATGGAGAATACAGATCCTAAATTTGCATCGACGAAGGAATGTGACGTCATTGATTTAAATGTGTGGATGGAATTTACTGAGTGTTCGCAAAAACATACTGCAGTATTGGTTGGATCAGATTATCCTGACTTCTCTCTTCATTCGAATGTTTTTGATTATATTATTGATGATACGTGTAATGAAGATTTTAGTTTGCATCAATATGTGAAAAGTTATGATCATTTACGTCTAGTGAACGCTATTGATTGCTTGTGCTCCCGATATATTCAACATGATATTAATCCTGAAGATGAAGTAATGGTAATAGAACCATATAGCAGGAAGAAAGTTGATTCCAGTATTCGTGAAATTCAGAAAGAAAACGTGTGTTCCTACCAATGTTTGTAGTGATTGGCTGATTGAGTTGAATCTGTTGAATTGTTAATTCAACGAAAAGACGAAAATGATAATAGTGAGCAATCGGATGGTGCTTTTACCGAATGTGATGCAGTGCGTTGATTTCAATCATCTAGGTATACATTGCAAAATTTTGAAAATCCATCAATGATGTAATACACTACTATCCTGAACCAAGCTAACCTTAATCAAAACCAAATTCGAAACATTCATGTTAGATTAAAATGTGATCTCAATGTAAAAGATGATGTTAAATTCATGTGTACCCGTAATGAAACCGAACCTAATTACAGAGGAAACAAAACCCGTGGTAGGACAAAGTACCGTGAATATTGTGGAAAGAATAGGTACAGATCTGTTAGGAGACACAACATCTCGCCACCAGTAAAACGAATGAGAACTGAACCTAATTTTACGGGTAAGAAAACCGAACCTAACCTTAGTAGTAATAGTAATAGTAATCGCGTAACTAAACCTAATCCTAGTGTTGTACGATTACGTACACCTAAGAAGCATGTAAGCATTAGATCTAATTTCCCTCGAAGTGGATTTCGTAGAAATCTCATAGATGGCAAAAATTCTCAAAATAAGAAACAAAGAACTGTAGAAGTAAGTAACGTGCAAGACTGTATTCCGATTTGTGACTTTCAAAAAAATTTGCATGAATTTGTTGGTCATGTAACTTAAGTTACGGCGTCCGAGAAAGCCGTACTCAATTGATTTTGCTTTATTTCGCTTTAAAATATCATTATGATTTTGTTTGTTATTCGTACCTTGTTTGAATTCTATCAAGATAATTCAATGAATTAACGAATGGAACAATTCGTACATTTATGATCTTAATAAGAAGTTAATTATTATGTTATGTTCTGATTATTATCGATATTTCAATCTTAATCTATAAATTTGTTTGTATATTCTATATTTCATCCTTTCTCGTACAAAGAACAACCATATGAATATCACAATGACATCTTTTCCAAAACCTTCTTCATTATGCCCAAGTAAATAATTATTAACTTGTAACAACCTTTTAATGGACCCGAAAAGGACTTAAAATTAGATAACTTGTAAATCAAATTTCGAATGTGCCTTATCGTTGTTGAAATGTATAAATAATTGAAGTCAATGATAAAATTTAAAATAAATATGATAATAATGTTATAAAAATAAATATATGAATTGTAATTTTATAATTGTATAATTGTATAATTGTATAATTGTATAATTATATAATTGTAATTGTAATTTTCATATATGCGAGGTGCATTCGAAAACTCGAGTGATTAATATGTATTATTTAACGGTCCAGGATTCTTTTCTTTTATTTTGCAAATTCAATAAAAGAAAGTCCTATATTTCAGGCGACATATGTAACGATATCTTTGTATTTTCAGCGTAATTCTAAATATCTTTTATTATACTTCTGGGCAATGTGTAATTTTAAAATATGTACTAATTAGTTGGAAGAAGAAGAAGAAAGTACGAAAAGAAATAGAATCAAAAATTAATTCTAATATGTTAACTTGATGAGTTTTGTCTGTAAGTTGTCATATCAACGTTTGATAAATAAACGATGTAACAGTTCACGAACCATCATATAAAGTATGTATGCATAAGCAAAAAAGTGTATTTTGTTTCAATAATTGTCTGCCACCATAAAGTACGGAAAGATAAATACAATATAAATTATTTTTGAATGAATTTAGTGATATAATATAGATAAAAATATGACTGAGGACCCGTGTATAAAGAGTTACGTTATATAAATTTTGGTGGTCCTCGCCGCAGAATTGAAGATGTTATAGAGAAGACCTGAGACATGAGGGTAGGTCATTTACCAAGGTCTCAAATAACAGAGGGTTCGTACAGAACTAAAAGAAATTGAGATTTATCAGTTCTTCTCAGTGTAAGACAGAAAGAAAACTAAAAAGGAAAAAAAAAATCGTCTACAACTCAACGCAACTTTTTCGTGGATTTCAACATTTTGCTACCATTTTCCCTAGCAGCTCTCCCTGCGGGTCTAGTGGCTGGCGTACGACTTTAATAAACACGGTTCTGGATTCGATTCCTGGCGGGAGAATATTGAAACCAAGGCATTACAGTGGTTCAGATTTCACGTTAAAATTCTAGGCCCATATCCCGTATAGTCAGAGAAGCAAATACGCTAGTTGTCGCCCGGGCAAGAACTCGTCTTAGTGCCCCTTGACCAACCAAATCAAAATACTCCTCCAATTTTACGCCCTCTTAATCCGGCGCCCGGGGCATAAGCCCCGTTTGTCCCCCTAGTTACGTCATTGCATATACCCTATTTAAACAGACATTAAATTTAAACAAACCACATCAGTTTTCCCTAAGTTAGAGAAATGTTCCTCATTCAATGCTGGTCCAGTGGTGCCAAGAATTTTGAGGGGGGGGAAGAATTGCTCTCCTGAGTTTGAGATAACCATCAATAATATACGATTGATAAACGTCAAAATCTATTTTTATTGTAGTTTTCACCAATCCTCCCCCTCCCCTTATCTGAGCAAAATCTCAAATTGTGCTACTGCAGTGGACTGGTTTCCACTCTTACTCTCACCAGCTGCTTACAAAAAAAAGAAAAAAATAGTAATAATAATATTTTATGAACTTTAATCTTACTGATAACAAGTAAAAGCGAAAATAACACAATAATATGCACGAAACCTTTCTAAAGAAAGTGTAGATAAGTACAAAATAAAAACCTAGGATAATAATAACACAATATTCTGTCTCTCTCCGATTCGTCAACTTTAATTACACTACTCTGTTGTTAACAAAACTTGGTCCACACTTTCGTCTTCTACAATAAAATAATTTTCTAACGAAAGAAAAGAAAGTGTTATAGTATATATATATATATCAAAAAAAGGAAGGAAGAAAGAAAAAGAAACAGTAATGATTGGCAACTACACTTGCGTCACAGAAAATCAAGTCGTTATAAAAAGCAATAAAATGAACAGCCAGTCGCTTGTACTTTTCTTGCTTTTTCTTCTTTCTCTTTTTTTTTTTTTTTTGGTTAAAAACTAGGCGCTACTTTTCTGATATTTCTTCCGATCTTATCGACGGGGGCGGCCAAACTCCCTGTACTTCGCACGCCATCTACTAACTTTTAGCCATTACACAGTCACTGACCTTCGCTTAGAGCTTTAACAAAAGAACATCGAGTTCCAAGAATATGCTATGAGATGGGGCAATTTCCTTCCTGCTCGGTATTGAATCAATTGTAGAAACAAGATTTCTTTTTTAAAAATAAAATAGGACAAAAAAGCGAAGCTATTTTGATGTGACACAATTATTCTTGCTATAGTTAATTTCCTAGGTCAAATCAATATATGAAAACCACCAAAGGTATGGTATTCTTTTTTCTACATAACTTTGCAGCACTGAAGGAATTAGTGTACATTGGCGTAACTAGAACATGATCAGGGCTGACCACGTCCTTACAGAATAGTGACCTTTCCTAAAATACCGTAAAACCATAGGATTAAATTATGGTCATTGAAAAAAAAATATTTCGATTCTCAAAAATGAAAGCGTCATCCATTTTCCTAGCAAAATATGATATCTTCGCCAATTTTGGTGTATGATATCTTCGCCAGGACAGACTAAAGTCAGAGTTGCCAGATTTTCAATTTGAAAAAAAAAAAAAAAAACGGTTAAATTATTTTTATGACATAGCTCTTACATGTTTTTCGCTACATCTAACAACGATATTTTATTCTACCAATGCCACAACTTGTACACTCGTGCCTATGTAATGACTACAGGCGTGCTGTCGAAATGAGTAAATTACCGTTCATAATTAGTAAATTGTAGATTGGAAGAGTAAGTTCCTGATCGTACATGTGAGGTGACCAATATTACTGACTTCTGTACGTTTGTTAGGAAATGTTTAGCGTTTATCTGTTTCAGTTGTGTCACAGTTTTTTTTTTTACAGGAAATATTGTAGCTCTGATAATGATTGTTCTTAATTGCAACTTACTAACATTTCTATCTCTTTTTTTTTTTTTCATTTTATTTGCCTGGTCTTTGTATTCGTATTTGCTCATTTTCGCACTAAGGTCCCGAGTTCGATTCCCGGTGGAGGCACTCGATCGAAAAAGTGGAAACAGCTTTTCCAAGCCAGCAATACTTTATAAGGATTTCCTAGGATTTCCTCATTCACACCAGGCAAATGTCGGAGTGGTACCTAACTTATACGTCTCAGGCCGCTTACTTACTTACTTCTCTTTTTCAGGATAGTGTGCTCACCAAGGGACGTCATCCCTCATAAGTAAAGGGTTAGATACCAAAAAACTCAGAAACCTAAAATCCTAAATCATTTTCGTACTAAATATGGTATACGTAAATTGTGAGTACATGGTACTGCCAAGTCTTCTTGGTCCATTTTATTAATCCTTGGCGTTCCAGGTGTCAATTTCCTATGTACATGCTCTAATACCGATTTAATTTACTGTTAAAACACTGTCTAAAAGACCGTTATATACGGCATACTTATTGCGCGCACGTGAGGAGAGCATTTACATTATTGATAAAAACAATTATTTGCATTGTGGAACATTTGCACTGAAAAAGGAAAATTCTGATGTTCTCAAAGCAATTTTATGCTGCTTCAAATTGGCAACACTAACCGGAGAACAAAGAGGAAAGGTTTCCTTTTCCGATCTCGAAATAGATTTCGAGGTTGCTAACTTTTATCATCGAAACAAACACTTGTGTTTTATAATTGAATGCTCTCTTAGGTCTGCCATCTACTGAGACAACACTTCTTTTGTCTTTTCTGTCAGCAAGGTGCTGTCACCTAAGGAGAAATAATAGAACTAAGTCTTGCCTTGCATCCACTAACAAATTTCATCATCTCCACGATTAATATAACCCTTAATAAAGGATACGTTTTCATGACATCCACGTAGATGTCACTGGTACGCAACGGGTTGTTGGCAATAATGACCGGTATATTATTTGCAGGTGCTGTATGTAGTAACATTAGAATATTGTAAGCCTCACTTGCGATTCTAATAACGAGGTACAGGATAATGGGTAACAGGAATAAATTGTTGAATTACCAACCGTTGAAGGCCTCTGACCAGCCAGATGATGCAATTTCATCTGGATGATGCGTAGTCAGAAATGCCGCAGGATTTTTTCCAGGGGTGGAAGACCGAAACATAAGTGAAGTCGCGAACATACACAACTTAATGCACATGTAAAACAATTACTGAAAATCAAATGAAACGAAATATTTCAATTTAACGTCCCATATTATTGTCATTAGGCTAAGGGAGACGAATGATTAAAGGTAAGTGAATTATGATGAAAAATGATGGAATAAGAATGTGGAAGAAAACGGGAGTACTCCGAGAGAACCCATGAATATGATGTTGTCCACCACAAAGTTACTTAGCCTGGGATCGAACAAAGGACCTCACGTACCAAACGTAAGCGCTTTAGCACTGAATAAAGAACGAAGTTCCAGTCGCATATTAATGGTGGTGTGATAGGTAAAGCCAAAATATAATAAGGATATTAATATTATTAATAATAATAATCAACAGGAATGTCCAAAATGTTGCTAACAGAGAAATTTCGCACAGTATCTAAGTTCCGACAAGACACTGATGTACTGGAATAAAGATCCGATGCGTCTCGGCTCACTTTAACACGTGCTCTTATAGATCGCATTTTACGCTAAATAAACTGCTAATAATTGCCATGTGTTCTTAACTTCCTATCATTCATTGCAAAGTTTTAGAAAAATGTCCCTATTTCATGCTTTGAAATATGGTAGCCTAATATATGATCCTCTCTTCGCTTAGCTTGAAGCAATAAAATGTAAACTCTTTACTTACGTATATGACTTCCTTCATGAGCCGACTCTGGGTCAGTGTAAGATGTATTAAGCCGGAGAATGAATATGTAATGAAATCTTACAGTTTAACATTACACGTTTTATGTTCTTTAGGCTAAAGAAGGCGGGTGATGAAAGCAAGTAAAGGGTGATGGAATATTTAGTGGAATGAGAATGTACGATATTGTCCACCACAAGTCCGAGAATCGAACCTAGGACCGTGAACAGACTGAAGCTTACACCGGTGTGATACATAGTAGCTCTTTTAAAGCATAGATAGTATTAAAGACAAGTGGGAGAGAAAAAAAAACTAAAGAAGATATACGTTACATGTAATATATAGCTACAGTATGTCTGCATACGTTACGTTACATGCTAACATGTCAAAGTTTTGTAAAGCTCTCGGGACATGTCAGAACATGATGCATGAATTCTGTTGTGTCCCATCAGTCGCATTACAAGCAGCCCTTCAGCCTCACTCTTGTTATGGATCTCCCTTTTACTTTATATGCTTTTTTTTTTCTATTTCGTTTTTCTCTCCTTAAAGGGAATCCTTTCATTAGATCTATCCAACCATCTCTCTGTGTCATGGAATCCTCAACAAACGAAGTTAATCGAGAACGTTCCGTACTTTGTTTGCATGTTTTCAAAGTCCAACTTCAACGTCTATCATTATGAGATATACGATCAAGTGACCATTTTTTTTCTTTTTTTTTAAATTACTTTTGTTTTTAAATATACTCTCTTTGGTACTTACTTTTTCCAGCTCTTCTCAACTATATTCTATCTCTCTGTTTACAAAAGGGAACAGAAACATAAAAGAATATATAAAACGCATACTAGTTGATATCACAAAAAAAAAAAAAAAAAAAAAAAAAAGAAAGGAACTTGTGCAACTGTATTCCTAGAACTTTACATTCCAGGAATAACTACTTGCAATAGAAGTACGATACTCCAATAGAAAGGGAGCATTTACGTTTCTGGTGGGAGCTCATGTGGTTCGGATTCCACGTTAATCAGTAGGTCCACGTCTCATATAGCCTCGCTGCTGAACGGGACGTTACACCCAAAATCAACTCAACTCAACTCATTTACGTTTCTGCCTCTGTAAGTTGAAAATCTAAATATTCGTTTTAGAATAAGGGGCCGCAGTAGCTCAGTGGTACAGCATTCACCTCTGGTGCATAGGGCCCTTGGTTAAATCCCAATACGCACCAAGTGAGCTTCATGGTGGACAAATACCGTGTGCATGGGTTTTCTCGAACTTCTCCTGTTTCTTCCCATTTTTTCTTAATTCCAACATTTCTTTCATTTCTCAGCATAACCACCTCCCTTAGCCTAACCGACATAACCATAGGACGTAAAACTGAAAGATTTCACTTCATTTCATTTTAGAATAATATTTTTTCTTCTTTCAAGCGACGATAGGAGAGAGGAAAGCATAGAAATCGTTACAAAACACGAATTGGAGATCTCAAATTATTTCCACGTTTCATGGCCTCAACGGGTTGGGTACAAAACCTCAAGTCCGAAACCTCGGAGGCCACAATCTCACTAGGTTAAAACTTTGCTGGTCAAAATTTTACCTAGCCAAACCCTCGCCGTCCAACATTTTGCGGGACGAGATCTCGTCATACCGATTTCTTCACTCTAGAATATTCAAAATATTGCTGTATTGATATAAATATAAGGACACATCTCAATAATAGGCGCATCTATAGTATGTTACTTGAGAGATCTTTTGCTATGGCAAAAACATATGTACTATTACAGAACCAGTCTTTCTATTTCACGGACGGACAATCTCCTTCTTCCTAACAGTTTAGTAGCCTAACCTCTTCATAACGGACACAAGCTATCCAAAACCCAAACGTATTTAAAAGAGGAAATACTTTCTACAATGTGAAAATGAATCTGAGTGCAATAAAGCAGACATAAAATTCATTTCAAATGTTTCAATCATTCAATCATTTTCCTGTGATGATAAGATAAACAGCGTCGACTTGAATGTAGTCAAAAAATACTATAGAAATTGCCCTCTTTCTCCCATAAAAGTAGAATTTACGAAAACGCTACGATATGTCTCCGCTCATTTTATTGACGAGTTCATATTTCGAGTGATTGTTTACTAGCATGCTTGGGAAAACTATCATTCGAAGTTAAACGTTTTCCCGTCGCCGTGAGAAGAGTTGGGGAACTAACTTTCGGTCAAGATAATTAACAACGACGGCAGTAGATCTAGTAATATATTGCTCACATGCTCCCCAAGTTCAGATCATTAACTCATATTCATCATCATAGGTATTCTGCCATTATTGTCAGATTACTTGCTGCAACTGAGAGGATTCCATTCACCATAATCTTCAGCTAACCTTTTTGATTTCATTTGCGATTTTTTTTTTTTTTTTTTTTGTTTCAATACCTGCCCTCACCTGTAGCTTCTTCCATCCCCTCTGTCTTTTTCCTAATGCCATACCCTCTAGCATGTCCCTCGTGATAGAGTTCTTTCTCAGCCAATGTCTCAACCTATTTTCTTTTCCTCTTGTCAATTATATCTAAAACAGTTATTTTCTCGACCAATATTTCTAACATCTTCTCATTCGTTTTCTGTTCGATGCAGTTTATTCTCTCCATTCTTGTCCACACACACATAATTTAAAAATTTCCAGGCTTTTTCATCGGTTTTGCGTAATGTTCATGTTTCTGCCCCATATAACACAATACCCCACATGACGCATTTTTATATAAACTCTTTATTCAAGGATCTACGAAATAGACTTTTCTTCCTTCCTCGTAAATGAATCATTTGAATTCCTATCCTTGCTTTTATCGGTTGGTAAACTTCAATCCTCGAAGACCTCGTGCTAGGAATTTGATTTCGTGTGCAAGGTTTAGAAACAACTTTAGTATACACAATTTTCCGTAAAGTAAGTGGTTTCCAATGTGCAATTGGAGTGTCTGGAGAAAATTTAGGGAGTGTAGCTAAATCAGTTCAAGAACATTGTTTGGAGTAACTAGAAAGAGGGAGAATAAACTGGTAAGGATAGGATTTAAAGAGGATGGACGCGGTGGAAGATGTGGAGAAAACGGAAGCTAAAACAAGAAGACAAGAAGAATGTAGTAAATGAATATTATTAAGGAAATTAGTGACAATTGTGGCAATTAGAGAATGACAGTGCATTTACCTCCTCCTAATGACCGAACGTCAGGATCTAAAACATTAGAAAACGAGAAAACACCGTAATACACAAAAGGATAAGAAAATGAAGTGTTTGTAAGACATTAGTCTTAAATACGAGGGAGGTTCAATAATTATTGTCCCCTTCATATTTAGAATACTTGAGCTGGGATGGCTTATGAGGGATATTGTAGAATAACGTCTTAGATGCATATATGCTAAATTTCAGAACCATGACTGCTATATTAATATTCTTTTCTGTCGTTTCAGGTGTGAGAGGTGGCATCTAGCTTGAAAAATGGAGACAACCAAACAACGAGCTAGCTGTCATCAAGTACCTCCAGAAAAAGGGGTTAAGCCCAAAGGAGATTTATGAGGACATGATCAGTGTATTGGATGATGGGGCTCCTTCCTACCAGATGGGGCTCCTTCCTAACTGCTGCCGCTACTTCCGCTGTGGCAGGGAAAACTGTCAACAGGCCCCTGGTGCTGGTCCTCCAACAACAGCATGTACCCTAGAAAACATTGATGCTGTGCATAATACGATTATAGCAGACAGACGAATAACGGTGCAACAGTTAGCAGATATCATGCACATCTCTGTAGGCTCAGTGGAAACCATTGTGAATAAACACTTGGGATTCAGAAAGGTGTCAGCGCGATGGGTACCCAAAATATTATCTCGTGAAAATCAGAAAGATAGAGTCAGATGTTCAAGGGCTGGTTTGGAGGTTGTGGGTGTAGACCTGAAACAGTTCTGTGATAGATTTGTGACATTGGATAAGACGTGGCTCCACCACTATGATCCCGAGTCTAAACGACAAAGCATGGAGTGGTGGCACAGCAGTTCGCCTCCCCCACGCAAGTTCAAGGTGCAAGTATCAGCACGCAAGGTTATGGCCACAATTTTTTGGGATGCAAAGGGTGTGCTTCTTATTGACTACCTGGAGGTTGCACACACTATCACGGGGGCCTATTATGCAGCGCTAATCCCTAAGTTTCGCGAGACAATCAAGGAAAAATGGCGCGGGATGTTGCAGCGAACAGTGCTGTTCCACCAAGATAATGCTCCGGTCTACAAAAGCCATCTTACTGATGCCTCAATCCATGCTGCTGGTTTTCATGTATTGGAACATCCTCTCTACTCACCCGACCTCGCCTCTAGTGACTTTCATTTGTTCTCAAAGTTGAAGGAGCACCTCAATGGGAAGAAATTCCACTCAAATGTAGCTGTTATTGAAGTTTTGGTGGAGTGGCTCACGGCTCAGCCAGAGACTTTCTTTGAAGCTGGCATAGTGGCTTTACAGCATAGGTGAAAGAAGTGCATTACTATGAAAGGAGACTTTTTGGAAAAATAATACTCCTTATAGGTTAGGGACAATAATTATTGAACCACCCTCGTAAAACAAAAAATAAAATCTGAAAAACTCATATTGAAATCATGTTTGCCAGTATCAAGTTCTTAGCCAAATTGAATGGCTTAAAACCTGTATCCGTATCTACATCCTGTGGAGGTATCATCATGGTTAAATGAAGGTTAATGATTCAGTCGTTAGTAGTGCATAAAGAAAGCTTCAGATTATAACCGGTAATTTGTGCATGTTTTCATGCATAATGCAGTCAGTAAGTGATTGCAGTTGAGATACAAAGCTCAAAGGTCAAACTGAGCGTATGAAATGTAATTCTGCATAAATTAGGTATACTTTGACTTCGGAAGTAACATCGTAACCCTTTTAGCTAGGTCAGCGTAGAGGAGTGTTTGTGCAGACAACTATTCTGTTATCTTTATAACTAAATATCAAAGCCGCCGCTACCAAGGAAGATATATGGAGTAAAGACCCCTCTGATTTTCTAGAATTTACAAATGGACAAAATTGTATTTAAAGTACTTTTCTTTTATTTATTTAAATACGTCTGTTGCGTCCCCCATGAATTGAAATCCGTCATTGAACATGCCAAATAGCAAAGGGGAACCATATATCACTAAATTATAAATTTTATTACTGAATATCCATTTCAATATTCAATTTTACAATCACAGTATTATTTTGAATTTTGAAATATTTTGAATATATTTTGAATATTTTGAAAAGAGTCGTCGGAGTAAAATTTTGGTATTACCTGACCAGGGAGCGAGTGCGGGCGGCCGGTTTTGGAACTAAAATGCAAGCAGCAGTGTTTATCACAGTTCTTTTTGTCCTGTTCGTAATAAACCACTTCATGCATATGCTCAAGTCAGGGGCGGATTCAGTGGGACGATTGCCCCTCCCTCAGAATAGGATATTTTTTTTATTTTAAAAATAAAACCTAAGAATTTTCACCTTTGTATTATAGATGTTAAATAAAACCTAAAATAGGTAGGCCTTAATTTTTTGTTTTACGTTGCAGAAGTCAAATGAAGCAATAAATAGAAAGAAACTACTTACCTTGGCATTCTGGTTCAAAAAAAAAAAAAAATGTCCACTTTCAAAAACGCAGGTGGCCATTTCTGTTCTCGAAATTGCAAACAATAGATACTTCTCCTTTTCTAAATTTGTTTTATTATTATTATTATTATTATTAATTTTGCAGTACACTCTTACCTTGATTTGACTTCGAACTTGGAACTTGGGGTGTGCAACTTGGAACAGTGGGCGGACCAATCACAGAATACTAAATGGCGTCGTGGGCCTCACTGTAGGTATATCATTTTTACGACAATTGAATAGTATAGTATTAAATGATGGAACATGTTCATCGTAATTTACATCACAATAACACAAAACAACTGTTATACTGGCAACCCAAATATTTATTCACGAAAGAGGAGCAGAATAATGTATTTAGAACTTTGTCTGTACATCTAGCAATCCTTATACCGAGAAAAATTTCCCCCAAGTACCTGTGCTTGCCAAGTGCTTGTCTTCAGGGCGTTACCAAGTTTCCCACTGTATGATCGATGGAAAATTTCCAGTTCACTCTTAACAGGTTTTGTAAAAAAGAAAAATTATGATAATTATTGTTTTCAATAACTGACCAGCAGGCCGGAAGACAGGGTTAGATGGGTCGCATATGGCCCGCGGACCGGCTTTTGCACACGGCTGTTCTAAACTATATTCGAGCTTTAAATATATTGTAAGAAAAGGTACAGGTCACCGCACTAAACTTTTGGATACGGTATCTCTAAATATTGTCAAATTGGAACGAAATCTTTTCATCTCCTTTTCCCATTCCTTTCTTACTACAGACTATTCATTAATAGATGATCACATAATTTCAATGATAATGTTCTGCTTTACTAGGAAAAATCACTTATCGATTTTTAACCAAAGCATAAAAGTAATTTTCGAGTTATAGGGAATGTCGAGGTACCAGGAATCGAGTTTAGGGAATTCTATATACCAGGAATCGAGTTTAGGGAATTCTATATACCAGGAATCGAGTTTAGGGAATTCTACTATACTAACTTGGTACTCATGTTTTGTTGGCTAATGCAGCTACAGACATTTCGTTACATTAAATCTTCAAACGAATTTATTGCTTTTCACTTCTACCCAAAATAGTAAAAATAAAATCAGTTTCTTTTTTACTTTATTTATATATTTATTTGCTCATTTTTTTATCGTAACTCCGAAAACTTCGAGTAAATGTGATTTACAAGCTGGAATTGAAGTGGTAAAATATTAAACTATTTAGATGAATGTAAAATATATTTAGATTCTTTCGTATAATGACACTTTACATGATGTTTTATGCTGTAGAAAATACGCAAACTCGATTTAGAGGTCGTTCAAAAATTTTGTGGCTCCTGATCCAGAAACTAATTATTGGCCAAAATCGCAATCTTTTGATCCATTTTTCTTTTTTAAAATCATTCCTAAAGTTCTTGTTTCCTCGCTCTCTCTCTCTCTCTCTCTCTCGTTCTCTGAATAAAGAAGTGGAAATATTAACGTATTCAGTATTTTTCAGTTACGAGTTACGCACCTTCAAAACAAGTAAAATATTACATTGAGCATTTCTTTTTCAAAAGAAGCTGAAAAATTTTAATATAATTGAAATTGCCTTCTTTTCTTCCTTTTAGATCGGAAACGCCGGAACACACGTTAAATAATAATAATAATAATAATAATAATAATTATTATTATTATTATTATTATTATTATTATTATTATTATTATTATTATTATTATTATTATTATTATTATTATTTTATGAGAATTTTATATGCCAAGTATCATTTATCTAATTTCAGGTATTCGTGAGATATCTCATTTTTTGGCAAACAATTTCAGTTCTCATTACCCCTTCACCCTTAGAATACGTATTTCCACAAATATTTACTTATCCCTGGCTTTAGTAACAAAAGGAATTTTCTGTCCAAAGTATATGGCTCTACTTACAGTAGTATGGAATGGATGTTGATGAACGAGTCACTTTCATTTTTTTATACAATAATATAACTCAGCAATAGTCAAATAGCAACCCACAAATGTAATTGTGCGAACATAAGTGTATAGCTGGCTATCATAATACACTCAAATGGAGACTTGACCTTAACTGTAAAAATGTTTTCCTTAACTTTTAGGTTACCAAATCCATTCTTCAAGGTGAGATCATTGGTACCGGGACGATTTTTTTTCTTTTAAGAAAAATGGAATTTCATGTAGGTATTTTCCAATGTTTGTAGCTCAGGCTAGACCAGTGGTTCTCAACCTTTTTATAGTCACGTCACAGCCTCCCTCATTAACTATACACGCTGCACACTAACGTACCAATGAAAAACAATAAGCTCAGAGTTATCATTAGTATCTACTCTTGAATATCCCTGGAAAATGAATATTTTTAGGTTTTAGGAATGTTTTGCTTGTTCGTTTTTCCAAATATACTCAGTCAGTTATATTATTTTAATGTATTTTTCATCACTGCTTTAAAATTTCCGCGACACACACACACACACCGAATCTCGTGGGACACTGCTGTACCACGACATACCGTTGAGAATCTCTGATCTAGACACATGGAGTAGGAATTAGAATACCCAAAATACATAAAGATTCAGCAAATGTATGGTTTTAAGCACATTCATGGAACCACATCGCATCAAGGGGAGGAGGGAAGAAATATAGAAGGTAGCCCTCACGTGTGGTTCTTAAGTCTTCATCCCGGCGAAATTAAAATACCGCTAATTTTACAGTAATTATGTGATATCTTCAAATAGATAAAAGATAATTGAAATATGCAACAAGAGCGCCCTAGACAATATTATTTTGCGTGAGGTACCGTTATCACAAGTCACCTAGTGGCTTTCCGTTTTCAGCTGTTTAGAAACGCGAAAATAAATGCCGATTTTCAAAATGGCTCGAAATCGAAAGCTGATAAGTGAGTCGTAATAACGGTTTCTCATGTAAAATAATATTGTCTAGGGCACTCTTGTTCCACATTTCGATTATCATTTATCTATTTGAAGATATCGCATAATTACTGTAAAATTAGCGGTATTTTAATTTCGCCGGGATGAAGACTCTTAACTTTGTCCTGGAACGCAGAGCGTTATCAATCCAAAATCTCTATAGTGATTGCAACGAATCTTGAGACTTGATCTACTGCTACCAATTCTACCACCCAATAAAGCGCAAGGGAGTGTCCTGGTCGTCAACCTCATTCATGAAATGTTCCCAGTGTCATTTCTAGGGCTATACGGAGAACATCTCCCGAGGGTACAGTGTTGTCGTGTTGCCACTAAGTTTCCTTTTGTTGTTATTATTATTGTCGTTGTTTTATATTTTTGCTAATACTATTGTTTCCGTTTAATTCGAACATTTGTTAGTGTTTGTGGTATAGTTTTTTTTTCTTGTAGCTTGTTCGCCATATCTTCTAGATTTGGCAACATTGTTAATGTACTTCTGTTGTTTCACGCTTTCCCAAGTATGCGTTCAGAGGATAGGTCCACGAATCGTACCGAATTCTTCCGATGCAGCACACGTGAGGCAAACCAGTTCTATGATCGGTGTAGAGTCCAGGCTTCACGAATCGTCACTGTCACTATAGTATAGTTAATGGTCATGAACATTTTTCTTCGTTCCGTGTGCAGAGATTTTCTCGGGATTCTCTTGTTCCCTCCCACTATTTTCACTCCATCATTTCATTCGTTCTCATCATCATAGCCTAAACGGCATAATCGTGGGACGTAAAACTGAAATATTTTATTTCATTTTTCTTAATTGAATCGTTGGGTTAGAAAACCGGTTATCTCCATCGAAGCTAATATCAGAGTGACAAACAAAACTAAATTTGCCAATATGCATCTGACATATAGGACTGTTTTCATTTTCGGACCGTAGAACTGACATTTTTCTACTTTCCAAAAAAAAAAAAAAAAAAAAATTAGTTTTATGTCCTACGGTTATGCCGGTCAAGCTAAAGAAGTCGGTGATGATGAGATATGAATGAAATGGTGGAATGAAGAAAATGGGAGGAAACGGGAGAAAACCGAGCAAAAGCCACGAGCACGGTATCTGTCCACCACAAAGTTCGCAAGGTTTAAACCCGGGATCCCAAGCACCAGAGGTGAACGCTCTACCATTGACCCACCGTGGCCCCCACCTTCCAAAAATGAAAATAACCCTATACGTCAGATACATATTGAATTATTTAGTTATGTTTGCTACTCCTCTCAAATTAGCTTCGATGGAGATGACTGGTTTTCGAACTCAACGATTCAAAAATTAAAGATGGTACTTTTAGTAATGCATGTGGATATCTTGTACAACATTTTAAACAGTGGATATTACTTAAAAGTTCTTTCAAAAATAATAGTAATTGTAGCAGATAGAAAGCTGAATAACGCAAATTCTTTTAGACTATTATTACAAAAATACTGTACCTGAAACGTTGAAAAGAATCAATGCAGAAAATCTAGCAGACATCTGTTTCCCAAACCATTCCCATCTTTTTTTAAAAAATAATTTCAAAAGCAGAGAAAATCTAATCCCATTAGTGCGTAGTAGTTAGTCTAATAATCTCTAATAATATGTTTAACGTTTATGATTGCTGAGCTTAAAACAACACAGGAATCACCTTCAAAATATAGACACTAATCTCAAAATAATCCTGCTGATCTAGCTAATGTTTCCAATATCTCGTTCAAATGCTCTGTCTACACCTGGTTCCCAGAATTTTTTGACACTTATGAAGCCTTAAAAGCAAAATTACAAGGGGATATAATAACGCGAAGAATTTCATTACGGTCTCTTCCTCCTCTACCCCTACATCACCACTAAAAAAAAGGAGGAAAATATTGAACTTCGTTATAACTAAGTTTTCCTAGATTTTTTTGTTTCTTTCAACTTCCAACTTTGTATCACTCATTTCCAGAAGCGAATTCACAGGATAGGGATATTTGCTTCCCCTCCAACATCCTAATTATGTAAGCAAAGACTGCAATATTGCAAAACCTTCAGTTTTCATTCATATTGCGCTACCCTTTTTCATTTTTATTTTCTCTTGGTAATATAAACTCTCAGGTAATATGCATCCTTCGCTCCTTCTAATACGCTGACAATGAAGTTTTCGCTTTGCTTGCTACAATCCTTCTAGGCTTTTTACTTTCGAGCGTCTCGTTGATAAAAGAAATATAGGATACCTAATAGTGAAAAACGTAGAATTAGAGATTTCAATGGATTTATATTTTATAGCCCCTACATAAAGAAGAAGTTTATTTTGAATGTCTTTCTGCCTATTCGTCTGTCCAGATGTATGTACTTTTGCCTAGAGACCATGCTGAACTCGTTCTTTTTTAATATTTACCTGTTCGTCCGTTCTGATGTATGTACTTTCGCCTAGAGATCATATATCTGTGTGTCTGTTCATCCGCCCCGATGTATGTACTTTCACCTAGAGATCATGTCGAACAAATTCTTTTTGAATATCTGTCTGTCTGTTTATCCGCCCCGATGTATACTTTCACCTAGAGATCATGTCAAACAAATTCTTTTTGAATATCTGTCTGTCTGTTCATCCACCCCGATGTATGCGCTTTCGCCTAGAGATCATGTCGAGCAAATTCTTTTTGAATATCTGTGTGTCTGTTCATCCGTCCCGATGTATGTACTTTCGCCTAGAGATCATGTCGAACAAATTCTTTTTCAATATCTATCTGTCTGTTCATCCGTCCCGATGTATGTACTTTCGCCTAGAGACCTTGCCAACGAGTTCTTTTTGAATGTCTGTCTGTCTCTTCGTCCGACTCAATGTAAAACTATTGGGAACAAGTTCTTTTCGGATGTCTATCGTTTGTTCATCCATGCCGATACTTTCACCTTGAGACCATGCTATTCAACATACCACCGAAACCTAATTGTAAACTTAAGGTTTTTATAAGATTGTCCAGCGTTTTTCTTTTAATTCTCTTCCTACGTCTAAAACTAATGATAGTTTACTGAAGAGTGCAAAACGAAAGTTAGGAATTTCTCTAAAACAACTCTAACGATTTCATTCAAATTTTCAAAGTCAATAATTCCTTTACAACCCTGAAATAAGGTATGAGTAATTTTTCTGAAAGAAAATGTCCAAAAGCAGTCTTTTCTCTTGAAGGAAAGTTTGTGAGAACATTGTTCTCAAAAACTACTTGGGCGATTTTGTTGATATCATAAATAAATAATTAAATGTCAACTACATCATAACAGGATTTAATTTTAAAAATGAAAGCTAATTAGGAAGCTTAAAGTAATGGCTTAAATCGCTTAACTTTAAAGGGTAGTGGATATATATGCGTGGTCAGTGGCATTTTCAATTGTCTCGCCATCTCAAAGGACTGAGTCCGACTCATTCTGTTACGGCTTGCGAAAATGCATCCCAGAATTTGTATTTCAGTTTGCGATAATCGATATAGCAATCACGATTGCTTTGTGCATATTTTGCGTTGAGTCGCCAACTACATATTTTGCAAAACGTAATAGAAATGAAGCCCACGGTCTTTAGGAGCACTTCCCTTTTCATAGGCATCCCGTATTCTTAAATTGTTTATACCACCTTCGTACCATTTGTTATGTAACGGGGGATCACATCTATATTGCCGCCGAAAAGCACATTTTACTCCGATGCTAAGTTATACCCTGCGAATTCCAATACAAGAAGGCTTATGCTCAGGAGTAGTTGTCGCCATGTTTAGAACTAGCGCCGTTCTACGATGGAGTTACGGACATCACCTCCAAAAGTAGAAAAAACTGTTTGAATTTCTCTTCCGTATGTTTTATATTTTGTGTTGATATATAAGAGGAGATATACTTGATTAAGACCCTGAAAATCATTTAAAAACAACCTGTACTTTCTTTTACCTATAACAAGAAGAGATCAGTATTTCCCCCGTAACATTTACCAGTAGTGAATGAATATTAATGTTGATTCTTGACAAGTACATGTCAATTCTTGAAACCTGCTGCTCATGGTAGAATCATGATCTTGTTTTTTTCAGGTTCTCCAGGTTTTTTCTATGGTCAACCTGTTATTTAGGGTTTTCTTCACCAATGATAAAAGGGGGAGGAGGATACGAACTATAAAACTAGGTGTGGCTGTACCACGACAAATATATTTACCAGAAATCAAACCTGGGCATTTTTCTTAAGTTTCGGTGAATTTTCGACATTTTTCGTAAACTTCGGTACTTATTCATTATTTTTCTTAATTATTTTAAGTATAATAATACATCTCAACGCTTTTGCACCGAGATAAAACACATTTTCTCACAGAATGACAATTTACTAGCAAAAGAAAGTAAATCTGAATTACAGATAATAGATTAGTTTTGGTTTCTATATAGTCGACTCGATGTCCTCATCCGAATGTATCCCTGATTTTGAGTTTCCAAATTTTAATATACAAATTGTTTAATTTTAAAGAGTAGCTATAAGATTTACGTGAATACCTTATTTCTTTATCTTTAGAATGACACGAAGTCACAGAAACATACCATGGAACAGCCACCAGCAAAAGTATCTCCTCTCTAAGTTTTATAATTAAATTACTTGGGGTCCAGGTTATTTGCAGTTGTGTGAACGCCTCGACAGATGCAACCCAACTAACACGAAACTTTTCTCGGCACTGTCAGCAGTTGGTAGACATCATCCAGATATTTATGCAGATAAAATTGTAAAGTAGGTGACTAGAGAAACAGTTCTCCACTCTAAGATGAATCTCTATGGTCCGATGAACACCATATATTATTCTCAATATTGTTATGTATGTAATGTATTATCTCTTTATATATTGTATGTTTAGCGAAATAAAAAACTGATCAGGCATGAATTTGAAAATACTTGGAAGTAGATGAAAATATCAAATCTAGGACAACTGATCGAAATAAGTTTGTAAATCATTGCCTCCACTGACAGAAATAACTTCTCCAATTTTTCTTATTCCAACATTCTTTCCTTTCTGGAGAGATCTTGCTTATCACGCTGAGTATGCATTGAAATTGAAACATTTGAGAATGTTTGAATCTAACCGGGATTTGAACACTGGTCAGCCGAATAGAAGTTCAATGCGCTAACCACTTACCTACCACATCACTGCAACTTCCATTCAAACTATTAGCTAGTTAAAATCGTTGCATGTAAGACTATACACAAGATACTACTGCTCGTATAAGGAGACGTTATTATGTGAGTGTCACAATGGCTCACTCGAGATTTCCTTCTGTAACTCAAGAATAAGTTATATAGACTCGTCAATGAGGAAAATGACACAAAACGTTCTATAAGTTGAGGCTATCTCATCGTTTTTAAAGATGGTCAGGATTTACATTATTATTCTTCGTCACCTTAACTTCTAATTCCCAAAGAAGAAAAGATGGGAGACATTATTTTCACATTCTTGGAATTGTATCAACAAGTGTAGGAATAGAAAGTTCTATTTGTATCTTCCGTAACTATTAGTTTATTTTCTTATCTTTTATGAGGAATTTGTGGCGGATTACTGACGATTGAGAGGTCAAACCCATTGGGAATTCGAATCCCTCTGAAGAGCAAATATATATATACATCACACTATATGCTGACATGCAGTACTGCATTTTATTCTGAATAATTTGATGTATTTATCCCATCTATATTTTTTTCAATATTTATTTTATTTAATTACTTTAATTTCATGTCCAACTTGAACTTACATATTTGAACTGGAGAAGCCAAGCAATATTTTCTGTAGTATCGCGAACACGATGCTAATCGTTTGGTAGTTTGTTGCATTCGTTTACAGTTACAGATCTAATCGTTATTTTTCACAAATTTTAAGTATTTTTTTCATGCTTTTAGGACATTTTGCTGATCATATATCTGTATGCTGTAGGTCATGAACTCCCGCCTCCTAATTATAGACAGCTAATAATTTAAGCTTAAGAATTAATCATAATTTTGAGTGGAGATCACGGTGGCTCAGTAGTAGTGCGCCTATCTCTGATGCTCGAGGTCTCTAGTTCGATCCCCGTGCAATAAGTTTGTAGTGAACAATATCATGTTAGTGGGTTTTCTCGAGGTACTCCCGTTTCCTCCTAATTTCTCGTTGCATAAATTCTTCCATCATTATTCACTTCCCTTAATCACCAGTCTCCCTTAGCCTAAAGGGTATAATTGTGGGATGTTAAACTGAAAGATTTAATTTGATTTTCATTTCATAATTTTCAGTTATACTTCTCATTAAGTAAGTTATACAGAGTGATTCACAAGTAGGTATACAGTCCTGCACTGATCAGCTTACTGTATTTCATATAATTTCTTATTGTTATCAAAGAGGTATACCCAGTTTCTTTATTGTTTGTTCTTAATGTCTTTTTATTTATACCTTAAGCTTGGAACAGCAGAAGCAAACAAATCAATACCTACTTTTGAGCCACCCTGTATATAGTCGTATTGCTAGTATCTTAAGGAAAAGCTTGTTGGAGGTTCACCTTAATAGGTGACATATTTATCGTACAGCATGAATTCTTAGGTTTACAATAAAATTAGTATTTTCATCGATGAGAATTTATATTTCGATGAGAATTTACACACACACACACACACATATATATATATATATATATATATATATATATATATATATATATATATATATATATATATATATATGAAGTCTCATCTTCCCTTTACACCATTCATTTCCAACTGGATGATCTATGACGCCACAGTTTCTTGCTCGGGTTTTCAGTAAACCCTTCACACAGAACAAGGGGAAGGCAGCAAACTACGGATGCCCAGTTCCGGAAATTTTACTTTCCGGAGTCCGGAAAGTAAAATCTGAAAAATTCCAGAATTCAGAAAAATTCCAGAATTTGGAAAATTCCGGATTTTAGATAAATTTCGGAATTCAGAAATACTCTGAATTTCGGGAAAATCCGGAATTTAGAAAATTCTAAAGTTCAGAAAATTCCGGATTTCGGAAAATTGTCGAATATTTTTACGAATTCCGAATTTTTTCGAAATGCGGAAAGTGAAATTCCATATTCCGGAATCCGGAAAATTTTGGCCAGCCCTACAGCAAACATAGTGTTGATGAAAGACGCTGGTGACAGGCAAACAAGGCATAGTCGATGAGTTTGTAGATACACCACTCGTTGATATATGGCTAATTGAATAGTGCCAACTTTGTTTTCTTCCATTTCATCTACTTCATTTCTTTCCCTTTTCTTGTTCAACCTGTTCTCTTTCTCCGGACTCTGATTGTAAAAGCCTACTCCACGTCGTATGATATACTGACGAGTTCGGAATGACTGCGTTATACACCAATAACATTGTACAGTAGAATCGTTGCTCACGGATAATGGACAGGGATGCTGAGTAAGCTCATAAGTATATCTTTTTTTATTCATGTTAGCTTTATTTCTTGTTTGTTGTTAGTAATATTTTTAGTGATTTTTTTATTGTATTTGTATATTGACTGGCTACAGTGGTTGATCTGGCTACTCAGTGTCTGTGTGCATGGGGACGGAAGTCGTGTAAAGGTGTACAGCATGCAAAATATTCTGATAAGTACAACCTTTACGCCAGCAAAACAATTTCAGATTGTACTGGCATACAAGACTTGCATTAACATACATACACGTGTATGTTATTTGACAAGTATGTCGAACATATCATATTGAATTCATGGACTATTGAATAACAGTTCATGAATTCAAACTTTAAGTGACTTAACTAGAGCTTTCGTATTACAAGTGTAACCATACCGGCGCTATTGTTAATGTGTGTTTTCCCGTTCCTCCCTCGAAAGAGGAGGGATAAGTGTGCTGTGGCGGAGATCCTTCTATAATTGGATGCAGACAGTGTTGTCACATTGGATTATTTCACGAGCTTTTGTGTGTACTGTTTTGAGTTGAATTGATTTTGAGTTTAACGTCCCTTTCAGCAGCGAGGCTATATGAGACGGGACCCACTGATTAACGTAGAATCCGAACCACATGAGCTCCGGACGGGAACCGAATCCGTGTCTTGTGTACCGTCTTGTTGGCTATTCTAAGTAGCCTACAATCTTAACTCGCCAAAAACAAACGACTGAATGACAAATTGGCAACACAGCCGAGGTCATTCAAGGCTTCCTCCGCAAGAGGGCAGCGGCGTTGAGCCCAAGTATGTTTCACATATTTTTCGAGGGTACACTTGAAATAGAATGGGTCGAGAACGTTCGTTAGTTTTGTTATTTCTTGTTCCTGTATGATATGCCGGTTAGAAACAATCTTATGGAATTTAGAAGTATCTACAGGTCATTTGCAGTAAATCTGAATGTGTATTCATGTTATTGTGAAGTATAAATACAACATTAACACATCACCTTTTATGCGTAACCATATGCGTAATCAAATGTGAACATAGTTGTGCATGGACACCTTGACAAAGAAAAGGTTGCAGAACTCGTGGTATATACAGTACACAAATATATCGCCACCTGAAATAAATTGTGTTAACTAAAATATTTTGTTACGTAGCATTCTCTATTTTTAAGAGTCATAAATTTTGTACTGTTTTAATAGAATTCGTGTCTTTATGTTAGTAATTCATAGCAAGCCACGCTAGATTAAGAATCCCTTGAAGCGTCAACGATTATATGCTGACTCTTTCAATCTGCATTTATGCTCGTCTGCATACCATCAACTAATAAAGGATTCTTCCCCACCCGTCCTCCCTCTTCTATCTCTTTCCTAAAAGTCGGTGCGATTGAGACACATTGAATTAGTGGAAGTCATGATCTAAAATTTTTTACCAGTGGAATTCTGCTGTGTCAGCAACAAGAAGATTAAAAAAAGAACTCTCTCTTTCTCTCGTCCTCCCTGCTTCTCTATAACCCTGAGGGTATTCTTTTCATTTCAACCCTCTTGATGCATTGTCTTTAGAGAGAAAAGACGTAGGGTCTGTGGTGAAAGGCTCGTAGAAAATATTCAGACCAACTTTGGAAAACTTTTACTCCTGGTTCTACAAAGATAAAGTTGATTTCTTTCGAGTGAAAAATTGCATTTCCATCTGAAAATATTTAAGATCAAATTTGTGTTGTCTTACTAAGATACTGAAAATATTGTTATCTGTAGGAATATCCCTCACCTCTGTAATCCTCACGACAAATTTGTGATACTGTTTGTTGCTTCAAATACGGTAGACCTATTTTATACTAATAACAAATACTATCGCAAAATACATCAAGATCAGACGGAAACCAAAAATATGAATTTATAGCTAACAATCCACGTATAATTTAAATTTTCTCTGACGTTCAGAATTAAACTTTATCTATTTAATTTTCTTTTAGATTGCCAACGGATATGTTTTCACTTTTCTCTAATGTTCAGATATTTTCCGTTTATCCATTGTTCAGTTTCCTGTTCAGCAGGTCTTAGCACGATTAAAATATCAGGAAAGGAAAATATTAGAAGTTCAGATTTCAATGTTTTCTAAAATAATATTGAAGAGAAGGGTCGAAGAAAGATTTCAAATTCTACCAAAATAACAATGAGAAAGGGAATGATCTTACTAGATGAGTAGCCATTGAGTTGGAAAGAAAAGTAGAAATTACGAGGCGGCATTATATCTGAAAAGTATTTTATAAAATAGGATTAGTAGAAAATAACCGAAACAAGACAAAATAAATGTTGTAAATTATGAATTTACTTTCAATATGACTAAAAAATATTAATTGATGTTATAAATTTGCAATGAAATACAATTGGCTGAAATGAGAGGATCGTTTCAGGCTATATAGGACGAGATCCACGGTTTAAAATGGGATCTTAATTACTGTTCTGTGTTTAATTATCTCCCACTGGGAATCGAAGTCGGGACCTCGTTCACCGACGCCATACACGTTATTCATTTTCTTTACCTTTTATTCTTTGAAATAGCTGACGTACCAAATTTACCCATGTTTGCTAGTTTATTTCTCTCTTTATTTTGAAGCTAATTTTTCTCATATACCTAATTTCTTAAAACACTTTCTTTATTCTGCTTTATTCTTAGTTTTCAAAATAATAGGGCAAATAAAAGTTTCCCATGCTTTTCAGTAAGCCTTGAACCTAGGTTAGGCTGCGCCTCGTACCTGCAGCTATCATAAGCCGCTCAGCTATGAGTTCCATCTACTACACCAACACGGAAGACTTTCAAACGAATCATACTATTTGTTTTCATAAGTTGAATAATGCCAATAATGAAGTAAGTTCGGTTTCTTGAACAATTTAACATTTTCTGACATATTAAATATCCAGTAAAACTGTTTTTGTCTAGAATAATAATGATTTTAATATGGAAAGCGAAGCTCCAAAATGAAATAATATAAATACATGAATCCTAACTTCATAAAAATCTGTTGAATGTAATTAAGTTTATTGACTTGTATTTTAGTGGTTGTGTCATAATCCGACTGTTTCACTATTAGTTTCCGCGTCGTAACTTACATTTTCTTCTGGGTGGTTGACAAGCATTAATACGCGTATTTGAGCCCCCTACAAAAGTTGTTTTTCTAATTCTTGGCCCCGCTTTTTTCATCTTTCTGTTACTCTTTATGTGCCCTCCGGAGCCTGTGGGCCTTCCCGCACGGCAAGGTCTGTGGGGCCGTTATTTGCGCCCCTTGTCCCGTTCCATATATGACAAATTAATGAAGGGGATAATATTGACAAATCTCAAAGACACGAATAAATATTATTTCTAGGGCCGCTAGTAGTAGACATATTTTTACTGAAATGGGCCCAAGACTCATTTTTGTTTTATTGGCCTTTTATGTGCTGTTATGTTTATGTAATGTAGTGAACCTGTTTACAACGACTTATCAATAAGATAGTCGTAAACCTGGTTCGTTTGCTGAGGTAAAAAATTCGAAGTGGTAGTATTTCTTTGACATTAAAAATATTAGCTTCGATATTTAAATACCATTAATCTCACCTTTTTAATAAAACTGACAACGTCTATAACCGATGTTAAACTGGTTTATTATTTGATATAACTTATAATATCCTTTTCTTAAAACTGTTAAGTACACAAATTCACTGACTAGGTAACCATAAAACATGTCCATATCAACAACTATCCCATAATAATCTCATATATATTAAAAACATTCTTCTTACGTTAATATGAAATTAACGTTCTACTAAGTATAGTGCATATGTATGAGTACTTTCTGCCCAAGGTACAGGTAAATATTACACAAGCCAAAGTATTTTGTTGTATAAAATGTCGCTCGACAAAGGGACTGAATATAAAAGTCATGAGTAGGCTTGGCTTTTATCTTCAAGAACCACTGGTCCGTTTACATTAGTGTTTTTACATTGAATATGTCCATCATATTTTGATCGCACCTTGTATATCTATTCATTACATTTCACATATGCATTAAACAAATCTTACACTTCATCAATACCTATTTTTAACAATAAAGTTTTAACACAAATTAATCTAATATAAATAATCTTTGCTTTTAATTAATTATAAATCGAATTATAATTCCTCATATTAACAAGAAAGAATAAAAATCATTTGAAAATCAATTGTCCAGTCTACTTAAAACTCTATTTAAGCATTTCAAGTATTTTTAAGAATCGTTTTCATTATTGATATTAACACATAAACTTTAAAATGAAATTTACAAGAATCTATAACTAACATGAATTTAACCTAATTTCAGTAACGGTAATCAGGTTACATTCGAACTTGCATACGGTTCTAATAACGTACACTGTACTGCGCTATCATGATTAGGTTCTACATCATGTCGTACACGTCTTTCATAGTGATTTTGATTTTGGTATGAAGTCCCATCTCTTGATTTCCAATTAAGTCTATTCACGTAGTTTGCTGTGTTTCTGGAATTTCGCTCAGTACTTCGACTATTTTTATATCTACTGCTGTTGGGTGATCTGACATCATAATTACCATGATTAGTTAGGTTAGGCGGATTCTCTACATAACCTTGTCTATTTTGCGCATTTTGATTGCTAGAGTATACTCGGCTTAGGTTAGGTTCTGTATTATTCACACTCCGAATATTTAAATTCCGAACAGGCACCAAATGATCTGAATTATTCTTATTTTTACCTATTCCTGATTGTGGATTCATGGCATGGTATTGAGTTTCGTAGCATTGGACAAGCATCAATAAATGGTTGAAACTCATACACTGTGTGGAAAATAAGATCTGTTGCAATTTAAATGGAAGCAAATTTCGAATCGATGCTATTATTCTCGATTCCGATTGCAAAGGATTAACGACCTTTAATTCGTTGTAGACATTTACAACAAATTCTACAACAGATTTGTGCAATCGAGGATTGAAGTGTTGATTTCTAAGGGTGGCATCTCTATTTGCCAGCAAAAAGTCATTTTCATAATTAGCGATCAATGCCGCTTTGAATTCCTCATATGTACTAATGTGATCACGTATTGCCTTAAACCATAAGGAACAAGGTGGAAGTAATACATGGGGTATTAACTTCATATATTGTGATCGATCGATAGACATTATATTGCATTCGTCTTGGAATTTCTCTAAGAAAGAAGTAGCATTCTCATTACACTTACCACTGAATTTGCTCATCGCTCGGATTTCACTCATTTTAACACTTAATTTTACCTTCCTTTTCTCATTCCTTGTTCTTGTTGAGTGATAGTTCCTATCCGTGACATGCTGTGTCGTGACACCATCTATGTTTCGCTCATCAGTACTCTTCGGACAACTTTCTTCTAGTATATCTTCATCAGACCCCGGCGAAGGCGAGTTCATCTCTGGTGAGTGGGACAACTCAAAGCGATCACTACCCAAGTTATTACGGTAAATGTTGTCTTTGGCCTGTAACATTCTAATCTCTTCCTGAATAGTAGCTAACAACTGTGTATTTACACGTATGTTATTAGAGTTGTTGCTGACCTGGATCTTTTGCTGTTTAATGGAAGATTCTATTACTTCTAAATCCTTTTTTAAAACACCAATTTCTTGGGTTTGGTGATTGTGCTTTTCTTGACAATCATCGGATATCCTTTTTAACTTTTCCTCAAACTGTGAGGATATGTCGTTCACCACCTGGACAATTGTTTGTTTCGTTTCATCTGATTTCTGTTCTATCCGTTCTATCCGTCTACTTAACTCTTCATATTGCTTGTTAGCTTCGTCAAACTTCAGTTCTATCTTCTGTTCCATGGTCTTGTTAGATTCGTTGAATTTCTGTTCCATGGTCTGCTTTAATTCTTCATTTTGTTTGTTAGCTTCGTTGAACTTCTGTTCCATGGTCTGCTTTAATTCCTCATTTTGCTTGTTAGCTTCGTCAGACTTTTGCTCCATGGTCTGCTTTAATTCTTCATTTTGCTTCTTTATCTCGGTAGACATCTGCATTAATTGTCGCTGTAAAGCTAACAAGATATCTTCCGATGTCAATCCTGGTGTTACACTAGTCTCATCGTTGTCACTAGTATTTGATTCCTGCTGCATTGTTTCGTTGTCCATTTTTCTTATGATTACTTTACCACTTCGCAATACGGTTAAGTTCGTATTCATTAACTGTAGTATAAAAGTAAATTCCACCTTACTCTTCTTCGGGAATTGAATTTACAAAGTCCCGGGTGAGGTAAACCAAATTTTTACAACGACTTATCAATAAGATAGTCGTAAACCTGGTTCGTTTGCTGAGGTAAAAAATTCGAAGTGGTAGTATTTCTTTGACATTAAAAATATTAGCTTCGATATTTAAATACCATTAATCTCACCTTTTTAATAAAACTGACCACGTCTATAACCGATGTTAAACTGGTTTATTATTTGATATAACTTATAATATCCTTTTCTTAAAACTGTTAAGTACACAAATTCACTGACTAGGTAACCATAAAACATGTCCATATCAACAACTATCCCATAATAATCTCATATATATTAAAAACATTCTTCTTACGTTAATATGAAATTAACGTTCTACTAAGTATAGTGCATATGTATGAGTACTTTCTGCCCAAGGTACAGGTAAATATTACACAAGCCAAAGTATTTTGTTGTATGTTTGATGCTTCATTTATAATTTCATGTTTGTATCATATAAAAAATAAGAAAATTTTGTCTTGAATTGGGCCCCCCTCGAACGGTGGAAAGCGTACCTAGGAGTGCAGTTGCCCTCCCTGCCTCCCCACTAGTTACGGCCCTGATTAGTTTGCTTCAATTTCAAAGTACGAACTAACTACTTGTTGGGAATAGGAGCTGGCAACTTTGTGCCTTGTTTACAGTTCAGCTGCTAGAAGAAGAAGAAGGACTAGAAAGTTGTGACCGCATGGTGCTTGTAGAAGCTATTTTTTCTTGTGTTACGTTCTTTTGTGGAAATAAAAAGGTTTCATTCCTCTAAAGTGTAGATCTTTTGATTTCTAACATCTGGCGACTGTAACAGGACACAATAGACCATGGAGGAAATGAAAAAACAGCGTAAAATCTTGAGAGCAGCATTCACTAGGTTGCATACGAACTGTTCGGAACTGTGTAGCGCAGAACTTAAAAACGAAAGTGATATTAGTGGTACATTTCAAGTGTTAGAAGAGAAATACATGAAAATGAAGGAGATAGATGAGAAGATAATGACATCAGCAATAGAAGATAATTGGAGCGAGAAAGAACTACTAGAAGAAACGGAGCAAGCAGATAAGTATTCTTTAAAATTCTACCAAATTAAAAACAAGGTTGAGGCTGCGTTGCATGCGTGTAAAACGAACGAGAGTAGTGGTAGCACGAGTAGTGAAAGAAACTTTAAACTCCCAGAAGTGGAAATTAAGAAATTTGATGGTAATTTGAAAAACTGGCTTCCGTTTTGGTCACAGTTTGTGCGCATAGACGAAGATAAACGGATTCCTAATGTAGACAAATTCCAATATCTCATTCAAGCTATTGTACCGAACACACGTGCACGTCAGTTCGTAGAAAGTTTTCCCCTGTGTGAAGATAACTACCCGAAGGTTATTCAGGGTTTGAAAGCGCGTTTTGGACGTGACGATATGTTAGTAGAGGTATATGTTCGTGAACTTTTAAAGCTAGTGTTTCATAATCTAAGTAACAATGGTAATCTAGAATTGATAGACCTGTATGACAAGTTGGAATCTCAACTTCGCGCTTTAAGTACTTTAGGTGTCACAACAGATAAATGTGCTGCCATGCTGTATCCTCTTGTGGAGTCATGCTTACCTGCTGAACTATTGCGTACGTGGCAGAGGGACAGTACAAACAGTGCAGACGCAACTTTAGAAAAACGTTTGGAAGACTTTATGCCATTTTTGCGGAAAGAAGTAGAAAATGAAGAAAGAATAGCTCTTGCTGTGTCCGGGTTTGATATACAAGACACCAGTAATGTGGGAAAGAAAAAGAAAGAACGCAGTAATCGTTCCGATTTTGTACCAACTGCCGCTGAATTAGTTAATTGTAAAAATAGTGCAAAGTGCATTTTTTGTGATCAATCGCACGCAAGTGAAAACTGTGTAAAAGCCTGTAATTGGACATACGAAGAAAAAATAAACATTTTGAAGGGAAAGGGATGCTGTTTTCGGTGCCTTAAGAATTCGCACAAGAGTTCAAAATGTTATGCTAAGTTGACTTGTAGTGCATGCAAGGGGCGTCACGTTAGTGTTATGTGTAGTGGCAGAAATAAATCTAAGAATGCGTCAAGTAACGGTGATAAACAGACTCATGTGAAGCATGTTATCGAAAACACACTGACAAACAATGAACATTCCGAAACATTTTTACAAGCATTGGTAGTAAAAGTGAGAGGGCGGAATTCAGAAAAGAACGTCAGGGCGATTATAGACACTGGTTCACAGCGATCTTATATCTGTACTAGCTTAGCGCGGGAAATGAACTATGAAGTATTACGAAAAGAAACTGTAGCGCACGCTCTTTTTGGAGGTGTATTTTCAGAACCATGTGAACATGACTGTTTTCGAGTTAGGCTAACCAACCTCAATGGTGATTATGCATGTAATTTTGAAGCACTGAATCAGGATGTTATTTGTAATAGTGTTACATCAATCATAGATGGTCCTTGGTTATCAGAGTTACGAGAAATGGGTATAGAAATATCCGATAATCAACCTGGCCCAATCGCAATTTTAATAGGAGCGGACATTGCCGGTAAACTTTTCACAGGTAAGAGAATTGCTTTGAAAGTTGGCCTGATTGCTATGGAGACATTGCTCGGCTGGATTTTAATGGGAAAAATAAACAGGAAGGATTCTGTTAGGTTTTCTACAATGCAAGTCACAACGATGTTTTGCAAATCAACACCTGTTTCAGACTTGTGGAAATTGGATGTTTTAGGCATAACCGATCCAGCGGAAAAGAAAACGAAAATGGAGGCGCAACAGGAAGTAATGGAATATTTTAACCAGACAACGACCATTAACGCTGACGGGAGGTATGAAGTAAAAATGCCTTGGCTAATGGAACATCCACCTCTCCCCAACAACATAGATACCTGTAAAAGAAGACTGAAGAATGTAGTTGTTAGATTGAAGGCTGAAAACTACTACGAAATGTACGAGAAGGTTCTGAAAGAGTGGGAAGATGAAGACATCGTAGAGGAAGTTCCTGCGGAAGAGATAGAGAAGAAAGGCTACTACTTACCTCATCGTCATGTTGTTAAGATGACTAGTAGTACGACGAAGATCCGTCCAGTATTTGATGTCTCAGCGAGAGAGAAAAATCATCCATCTTTAAATCAGTGTTTAGAGAAAGGAATCAATTTGATAGAAATTATTCCAGCGATTCTGACACGTTTTAGATTGAACAAGTTGGGAGTTGTGTCTGACATTAAGAAGGCGTTTCTACAAATTTCCCTGTGTAAGAGAGACCGAGACTATTTACGATTTCTTTGGATAAATGGAGAAGGTGGTATAAAAATATATCGTCACAAAAGAGTAGTGTTTGGCGTGAGTTGCAGTCCTTTCCTGTTGGGAGCCGTAATAGAGCATCATCTTAGGCGAGCACTACAAAAGTGTAATGAGGGTCAGAGTAGTTATGCTAAGGAAGTCATTTTGAAGTTATTGAATAGTTTTTATGTAGATAATTGTGTCACTAGTGTCAAAAATGAAGATGAGCTTCGTCAGTTTAGAGAAGAAGCCACGAACTTAATGGCGGAAGCAAAATTCGAACTTCGAGGGTGGGAGCATACCTCTTTAGAAAACACACTAGAAGAGAATAGAGTTCCTGTACTTGGCCTACAATGGGAAACTGTTTCAGATGTGTTGGAATTACGACCAGAATGTTTTGAGGATACAAAACCTGCGGTTGTCACGAAGAGAATAATTTTGTCATTTGCTAACAGAATATTTGATCCTATTGGTGTCACGTGTCCAGTAACGCTAAGCCCGAAAATTCTTTTACAACAAGTATGGTCATCGAAGGTAAATTGGGACGAAGCGGTACCAAAGGAAGTTGAGAAGAAATTCCTACAATGGATCAAAGAGTTGCCTCATTTAAAGAGACTTGTCTTTCCAAGATGGGCTGCTGGAGATTGTAAGAATTGGAGCCTACATGCATTCTGCGATGCTAGTGAGAGATCGTATGCTACGGCTGTCTTTCTCACAACTGAAGAAAAAGGACAAGTGAAGGTGCAATTAATACAGGCGAAATGCAGGGTTGCTCCGATGAAGAAGTTAACCATTCCTCGACTGGAATTACTGGCAACTACAATTGGCGCAAGGTTAGCTACTACAGTGAGAGAAACATTGGATGTTGAAGATGTACCAATTTATTTCTGGACAGATTCTACCACCGTTTTAGCATGGATTAAGCGGGATATGCCATGGAATACCTTTGTGTGGAATCGAATACAAGAAATAAGAAGATTAAGCAATTCAGGCAACGAGTGTTGGAGATTTGTTCCAGGAACCATGAATCCAGCTGATCTGCCCTCACGAGGATGTTCACCTGAACAGTTAGTTGCGTCAAAATGGTGGGAGGGTCCAGACTGGTTAAGACGACCAATAGAAGAGTGGCCGGAGCAGAAGTACACTTATCAAGAAGAAATAATCTCAGAAGAAAGAAGAAAAAACATTGTATCTGTAATGATTAATGCCAAAGAAGAAAACCGTGATTGGTACTACCGCCGTTTTTCAAAATATGAACAGATAATCCGCATGGTTGGTTGGATCAAGAGATTCATCTTCAATTGTCGTAATGGAAAGAAGAGGAGACAAGGAGAATTATCGGTGGAAGAAGTGACAGCTGCTGAGAAAACAGTCCTTAAACTCGTTCAGAAAGAGTCATTCGACGGCGTAGAAGACCAAAAGTTGAAGTCACTATGCCCATTTGAAGACAAAGATCAGATCATTAGGCTGAAGACGAAAATTGTAGAGCTTTCAGATTCAGAAGTGTTTCGGTATCCTGTTGTATTACCAAATACACATCCTGTGGTCAAGCGGTTGATTCATGACAAACATGTAGAATCTTGTCACGTTGGAGTGCAGGGTCTGATGAGTCTTCTCAGAGAAAGGTACTGGATTATAAGAGGAAGGCAAGGCGTTCGATCCGTTGTTAGAAGGTGTGTCGTCTGTAGAAGATACAACGCCAAGAAGATGGAGACCTGTCCCGTGGCCTTACCAGAAGATAGAGTTAAGGAATCAGCAATCTTTGAAGTCACAGGATTGGATATGGCGGGTCCAGTAATACTAAGAGATGGCAAGAAAGCATGGATTTGTATCTTCACATGTGCAGTGTATAGAGCGGTACATCTAGAATTAGTATCTGGATTGTCAACGGCCGATTTCCTTCAAGCGTTGCGGAGATTCGTCGCTAGAAGAGGACGTCCATCAGTAATCTACTGTGATAATGGTACCAATTTTGTCGGTGCAGAGAGCTTGTTAGACAAACTCGAGTGGGAGAAGATAGAAGCGTACACCACTACGAAGCGTATCAAATGGAAATTTATTCCTCCCACATCACCTTGGTGGGGCGGCTGGTGGGAACGTCTGATTAGACTAATGAAACAGTTGTTGAGAAGAGTACTTGGAAGAGCTTCCCTGACTTATGAAGAATTTAACACAATTCTTTGTGACTGTGAAGCAGTTATAAATTCCCGTCCTTTGACATACGTTTCGGAAGAAAGTTCTGATTTTGTGCCTTTAACTCCTCTAATGTTCCTACAACAGAATGCTGAAATTGGAGTACCTGACATTGATGTCATAGAAGCGGGGAGTCTACGAAGAAGACTGAAATACATTCAGGATATACGGAAGATTTTACGCAGCAGGTTTCGAAAGGAATATTTGGGACAGTTGGTTCAACATTGGAGAACCAGAGTAAATTGTAAGAAGATAGAAGTAGGAGAGGTTGTTCTAGTGGGAAACGACAACTTAAAGCGGTTGGAATGGCCCCTAGCACGTGTTGTGGAACTTATACCTGGCCGTGATGGAAAAGTTCGTCTGGTGAGACTAAAGACCGGCGCGGGGATGATGGTGAGACCTCTTCAACGTATCTTCCCTTTGGAAATCAGGTCAGAAGAAGCTGTTGAACAGAATGTACTTAAGAGAAGACTGGTGGTACGAGAACCGAGAAGTGAAACTGATCAATGTGAAGGTGAAAAGGAATCTCAAATTATCACTACTAGAACAGGAAGAGCTGTGAAACCTCCCAAAAGATTGTCTCTTTTTATGTATTGTAATCCACAGTTTTAATGATGGGATGGTTGAGTCACTAGTTCCCTTACGTGACTCAAGGTGGGAGGATGTTGGGAATAGGAGCTGGCAACTTTGTGCCTTGTTTACAGTTCAGCTGCTAGAAGAAGAAGAAGGACTAGAAAGTTGTGACCGCATGGTGCTTGTAGAAGCTATTTTTTCTTGTGTTACGTTCTTTTGTTAAAATAAAAGTGAATAGCTGGAAATAAAAAGGTTTCATTCCTCTAAAGTGTAGATCTTTTGATTTCTAACACTACTGTTTGGAACAGTTAATGACATGAAAAGATAATCAGGGGTCTTATCGCCGAAGATTGTAGTGACTTCAGAACGCCTTTCTGGAAGCAGATGTACTCATTATTGGGTTTTCATGACCGCAGCTTGTTCTGCATGTTATGTAGGGTCCATTAAGGCTATAAGGATAAGCCTACACAAATATTCATACATCAGTCTTAAATGATGTTTTTTTATAGTTACTTTGTTTTTTAACAATGTGGTGTTGAAACATCAAGCGAGTAATAATAGATTTTGAAGTAGTGCTCCTGAAACATCATATTGGAGGCTATTTTTCCGTAGCCTTCAGCTCTTCTCATGGAATCAGTAGAGGTGGACGGTGACAATTACTCAACTATCGCTCTCAGCAGATGAAAACTATTTAAACAATACACAAATTCAACAAGATGCAACGAAAGTGAACAAATGCTGACAAAGCTAACTAACGCTAGTCTTTCGGGTGTTCAAGAAGACAAAAGCGACAAATGCAGTCTTGTAAGAAAATATAAAACAGAAAGACTATGAAAAATTTAGCAGCTAGCATTCAATAAGAACTTGTTACGAAAAAAAGAAAGAATAAAAATATATTATCATGAGTAGTATTAATCCATCAGGGACCTTATTCCGTATTGGTTTACGTTATCTCAAAGCAAAATTTGAATTTTAGTTTGTGATAATCGGCACAACAGTTATAATTGCTTGTATTTTAACAATTGCGTTGCTATCTGCAAATATGGAGAGAATGGATACGGAGTGAGGCCCCAGGTGTGGTATAGTTTATTTTCTTAATACTTCCGATCTAAAATATATATTTCCGTAAAAGCATATACTGCACTATTGTTTTGTATTAGTACGCTCATACATGTTGCTGTGAGTGAAGTAGTTTAGTTTGTGTTATGATTTGGGGAATTTATAATTGAATATAGGCCTAAATTCGTCTTTATTTGTTTTCTTGAAGTAGTAACACAGTGTATTTTGTCAGTTCTGTGTGATATTCGTGTGTGTATGTGTGTTAGTGAAGTGACATCTACTAAGGCATTATTGCGAAATTTAGTGGACGATCTCATTGAGAACGAGACATATTTCAAATTAGAGGAAACTTGAAACAAATTAGAGACATATTTCAACTTTCCTGTCTCAAATTAGAGGAAAGTTGAAATAAAGAATAAGGAACCCACTCCATCTCTCTTGCTTGTGAAAAGTGAGTAAGACATTTCCAGTTTAAGTGGTACCATACAAGAGTATGGGTAACTGGAAGCGCAGACTAATAGGGGGGTGGCTTTACTTACCTTTACCAGAGCTGGATTTAAGTTGATAGGGCCTTAAGCTACTAAAGATAATGGGGCCCTTTATGTGTCCAGATGGACGTAGGACCCTATATACAGAAATGAAGAAACCAGTGATATTTTAGGAAGCAGACTAGCAGAAGGGGCCCCATTACTTACATCATAGGGGCCTACACAAACGAAGCATCTGTTGCTATATCTAGACGTTACTTTATTTATTGTTTTTCTTATATTTTGGAAATGCACATTCAATTTTTTCCTTGAGTTTTTTGGGCCCCCAAGAGTATGGGGCCCTAAGCTAAAGCTTGTTTAGCTTATATGTAAATCCGGCACTGACCTTTACACTCATATACACATACAACAAACAACTTAAAGTTTTATGGGACTAACAATGATCACAAGGGTACTGGGCCTCTTCTAGCCACCCTGTAGCTACGGGTCTGATTTCAGTCTACCCATTTTGAAACTTCACTTTGAAAAAAATAACACGCAGTCAATGTTATCAGTACCATTTGCAAAAAAAAAAAAAAAAAAAAAAAAATCTATGTAAATGTAAATTCCTCATTTTTATCAACTACTCTGTACTTTAAGCTTTGGCATATAGAACTTGTGAAGTCTTGATAGCCGTTATGCATTACCCTGCTAGTTCATTTCTGTGATCAGTTTCTGTTTCTCGTCTTCCACTTGTAGCCATAATGACACCGCAGTGGCAGTGATAATGATACCGCAGTCCCCGCGGTACGAGGTGGGAAGCAGTGGTGATTATAGAAGCTTTCCCTCGGGAGAAGGAACTTCTGTACTCAGGAGGGTTAAATAGTACTGTAAAAATACTAATATTCCACATTTAGCATTATCGGAGTTCAGTCGCTAACTAGAGGCTTGATGATCCCTGGCGGCCTCACTCTTCTGGTTTCTATAAGTGAAGATTGGCATTCTTGAAAATTTTATGATAATTACTATTTTTATACCCTGCACATTAGAAATATGGAACTGTAAATATAATGTATACACAAAACAGAGACTATACAATTTGTCATTCCAATCTTTCTTGACTAGTGGCGCTACTCAACAGCGGCGTCAATTCTGTGTAAGTTTGGGTGAGGGTTCGTTATTAGATATCCCATCAAAGACATCCAGATCCTCAGTGGCCCAAACAGACTTTGGAAGACCTGGGTGATCCTTCAGCCTCCCTAGGATCAGAACTCGTGCATCTTAGATAGTTTACTATTATTTTAAGTTTGAAAAATGAACGCTTCGCACTCGCAGTTGTTACAGGAATGTTCAAATACATGGAAGGTGTACAGACTTCCGGAAAATTCGATATAATACAAATAAATTTAGCATCATATTATGAACAGTGCCGTGCCGTGGCAGGGGCGACAAGCGGGGCAACGGCCCCGGGCGCCGAAGTAAAGGGGCCCAAAATTCGTGAGGAAAATGCACGTGCATAATGGAAGGAAGAAAAGTAATAAAAAATGCTCAAAATAAAGGAAAAGCGGGGTTTATTTTTGAAAATTTTCTTAAGCTTCGCGCCACTGATCTGTCGACCTCACTCATATGTAAAGGGGCACTGTCGTATACTCTCGCCCCGGGCGCTGATTTTCTACGGCAGGGCACTGCATATTAATATAGATATGAATATCATATGTTTACTTTCTTTAGTATTAAGAACAATTTCTAAGAAAATAACTAAGTACACAAGTGTACCGGGTCCCTGACATTTTGTCAGTCCAGCTATCTTGTAGTTACGTCACTGTCGGAGATATGATCCAGAAGGCAATTTGCCTGGGGCCTTTCCCAGAAACTCATTGCTGGAGATAAACATTTTAACCCCCCCCCTCATGTTGTGAAACCCGGATTCGCATAGCCCATGTCCTTTAGTTCTGAGTGGGGAGACAGCCGATTTCGCTCCACTAGGAGGAACAGAAAATTTTAAAATTAAAATAGAGAGATTAATATATCTAGAGTAGAAAAATGTTAAAGAGTGTTAGATTTGAGTTTTACTGGGAGAAAAATTGTACATTTCACTTAAAAAAAAAAAAAGCAAGAAGCGGTGGAGGGTAAAAACAGAGGATAAAACAGAAACTTCTAGCTTGGCCTTTAAATTGTGTGTCGCTGGTACAAAACTTACAAAGGCATTTCGAAAGTGATAACCCAGCGAACACTATTAACTTCCTATCACAACTACCCTCGTTCTCTGTCTTCATTATTATTGTATATCCAAGCTATACTATGAGTTTCTTCTTCTCTTTCGCGCGTGTACTCTCCAATACTCTTTTATTACTTTTTCTCCTCCTCTTCTTTTTCCTTTCTCCTTGTATTTTCTATTTTCTTTTTCAAGCCAAGAAGGGGAGAAGAAGCATAGTTGGAAGAAATTCTGCTAAAGATAAGGGAGAAACTAAAGGCATCAGAAGCACAGAAAAGTTGATTTCAATTTTTTTTTCTCCTTCTATCTTCTCATTCTTCGCAGAATCTTCGTACATTATTCATGTTAAAACTTGCATCGGGAAGAAGAAAACAGCAACCTTCACAATGAAGCTTCTACATCGTTAGTTCTGTTTTTTTTTTTTTTTTTTCGAATATATTTGGAACTTATTATTGTTTTTTTTTTCCTTCTTATTTCATTTTGTTTTGTTTTCTCCCAGTTTTTCCTTAATATAGAAACATACGTAAAAAAGTTTGCACATACTCACCGTACCACACCCATATAGATATGCTATATAGAGAGTCGATCTATCAAAGTGTGTATCCACAAAGCACAGAGGACATGAAACAGCCTAGAATCGTTTCACATTGTGGATTTACGGTACGCTTCCAAACTACGCGAATTTAATACTAAAACCGAATGTAGTAAATTTCTAACTGCGGTTGCAATAAAGGGATGAGGTCAGAAATGGAATCTGTTCTTCGCATACCATAAACAGTTTCTCAGTTGTTTTCTTTTTTTTTTTTTTTTTTTTTTTTTTTACAATTATTATTATTATATAGATAACAATATTGAAACTACGGATGCCCATTTTCGGAAAAACAGTTTTCCGGTTTCCGAAAATTTTTCTGTTCCTGCTCTTCTGAAAAAAATTCCCGTTTCCGCTTTTTCGGAAAATTCTCTGCCTTCAGTTTTTCCTGAAATTTTCCGTTTCCCACTTTTCCGGAAAATTTTCCATCTTCCGTTTCCAATTTTCCGGATTCCGGAAAAAAATATTTTCAATCTTTATTTTCCATTCTGGAAAATGTGGCCATCACTAGTTGAAACCACAGGTTCGACGTTGAAATAAGAATTGAAGCTTTTCTGGTATCGTGATGAATGTAGTTTGCTCTCGGGCAATCAGTCAGGTGAATTCGGCGTCGTCCAAAGCTTCGAAAACCAACAGCATTGTTCTCGCAACATTGGATGACGTAGAATTCACCTGGTTGATTACCCGAGAACAGCTATATTTAATTTTTTTTTTTTTTTTAGTACCAGGTTCAGTAGCAAAATAAACTAGACAGAAAAATATTCACTCACTAGAAGTTTCAATTTTGTCCGGTAGATGTCAACTGTTAAAAGATATTTTCTGCTATCTAACGAGGAAATGTGTAACTTCCATTATTTTTGCGTCAATTGTTTTATACGAAATGGTTCACGGATAGCTACCGCTAAAATCAGTGATACCTAACAAATCATAGGCTTCATTAAGGCACTCGACCAAGAAATCGCTGCAACTATCTATTCCAGAAAACATAATTCAAAAATTCGCTTTCTTTTCAAGAGTTATTATGTGTACTAACGGACGGACGTAAATCACCGTTACTCGTTAACATGTTAACGGATTGGATCTATTAACGAATTCGACCGAAACAATTAGCTCTAGCTATCTATTACAAGAAACAGAAATAAAACAAATCATATCAGTTTAAGAATTATCGTGTGGAATAACGGAGAGACGGACAGATGTAGTAACATTGCAATATTGTAGTTCCCACTTGCGTGATTCTAATAACATGAGATGGAAACTGTCTTGATGAAATGAATCCAAGCCAAGACAAATTTTATCTCCTGCTGCTGTTTTTACTCTATGAGAATTACTGTTGAAACCAAATTTGGTAGTAGATATCTACAATGTCTATAGTTGCAATGATATATACGAGTCGAGAACTCGTATATATTATTCTTATATATATATATATATATATATATATATATATATATATATATATATATATATATATATATATATATATATATATATATATATATTCTTCTTTGTACCTGCTCAAGATGATAAAAATCTGTCTTGACGTAGATCCTATGTTCCAAAGTTCATTTCAGCGTTGTGTATAGTAAACAAAGAAACTGTAAGCTTTGTCGTCTTCCATGTTTTCCATTCATTTTTCTCTGAAAAATTAATGATGCTCTCTATATATCGCACAAGTTCAACCGAATTCATCCGATATGGATCAAACTTCGCACTGTAAACAAGCGTGTGAAATATTACTGTGTGCAGGCTTTTGGTTTCTGAATTATGGCCACGAAATTTGGGATTCCACCTAAGAGTTCAACCAAGCTCATTCGATCTTGACCAAACTTGGCATGGTAATATTTTTTGACTCACTTAGTTCTCGTATGAAATACTATGATGTTTAGGCTTTTTGTTCTTGAATTATGGGCCATGGAATTTCGGATTCTACCTAAGAGTTCAGCCAAACTCATTCGATCTTGACCAAACTTGGCATGGTAATAGCTTTTGACAAGCTTAGTACGCATATGGAGTATAATGGTATATGTGCGAGTTTGCATCCCAAGGTATGGGCCATCAGATTTAGGGTTCGATCTACAAGTTCAAGGAAACTCATGCGATCTGGACCAAACTTAACATGGTCGTTGCAGAGATGGCGTGGGTCAATGAAAATTTGACCCATGAGCCATTAATCCACCACCCACAGTTACCCACGACTCACGACCCCATGAACCACCACCTACCGTGATCCACTCATGAGATACTCAATTTTTCACCAAAAAAAATCGGACTCCACTTCCCCCTTAGGATATGTATTATAATGAAAGTGATATGATAACATCCCAGTTAGAATTGGAGTCTAACTATACACCAAAAGCCATTTCATTTGGCCGTGATGATCACGCATACATAGTTACATTCAATTTTTTATATAATTATTCATACATTAGAGGTGATTCAAAAAAAAAAAAAAATCAGTAGTCAGCTCCTCAAAAACCGCACAGGCTGTGTCTCCAAAGGCAAGTAGTAAGTCCTATTGCTATTATTACAATTGCAAATATCAATTTCCAAAAGTGCCTGAAGTTCTTCTTTCACTTAGATATACTCATCTCAGGTAAGTAAATAAAAAGAAATGAAAAAGGAGGAAAAATTGAGGCCTTGAAAGTATTTACGAGTGTTTAGAAGATGCTGTCTACAATACACTAAGCAGAGTGAGTCGATGGGTCATAGTAAGTCATGGTAGGTCGGTGGGTCACGGTGAGTGGTGGGTCGCAATGGGTCACCTCTTGTTGATCCACGACCCACTCGCAAATCTTGACCCACTATCCGCTGACTCACTCCATCTCTGGGTTATTGACCTTGACCTACTGTGCAATCGTGTGAAATATTTTGGTGTAGAGGCTTTTAGTTCTCGAGTTATGGCGCATCAAATTTGGGATTTGGTGATAGCAAAATTCTTGCACGAGAATTTTAGTAAAACTTTACTTCAAAAGTTAATGAAGGACGACTTTTTTTTGTCTATACTAGGGGAAACATACACTTGAGTCTAAGATTTCTGGTAGAAATAACAATTACATGCATTTGTTCCAGAATATTACTTCTTCTTTTTGTATATTTAGTGTGGATAAATTTATTTGTATTATGCTTTTTTAAAAGAAGCTTTACTTGTGGTTTTTACGTCCTGCTGAGCGAGATAGTTATCATGATCATTAAATCTTGAGTTCAATCAGGCAAAATCGACTCCACGCAACAACACAAACACCAGAGGAAGAATAAGGGTGGAGAACGTTTCATAGTAGATAGAATTCATGAGGCTGAGAAACTGTTGTAAACAGGATAAGCCGGAAATTGTGCAGTCTAGCACAAGTTTAAATGCTAACTAGATCGGAAATCTCGGCTCAACTCTTTTGTAATGCCGGCTGTTTGTGTGTGTGTGTGTGTTATTTTGTACGTTGGAGAATGACTGTATATAATGTATTACGTGGTTTTGCGCTGGTTGCGGCACAATTTTTCTTCTGTCAAAAATACAGGAAGAGAGAGAAGGTTCAGAGAGAGAAAAGAAAAAAGGGAAATCTGTCTGTGCAGCGAAGGAGTGAAGTTCTTCAGAGAAAACCCAGCAGGAAGAGAGAAAGAGACGGGAGACTCAAAGAGCAAAAGCGTATATGCATCAGTTGGTCGACAATTTCCTCGCCCTTCGAGTTTTCCACTACTACCATCCATCTCGCTTTGGCCACTTTGATGTCAGCGACTTTTGCCTAGCGCGGCGCTTGAGTCGCTGGACCGTGCTTCTTATACTAGGGCCTGGTGTAACATGCTTTTTGACGTTGCTGAACTTGCAGGTCTCTTCGCTCTCTCTTCCTTCTTCAGAATCACACACACACACACTATGTAAGTATAACGTACAGCTTAGCTGCCACACCAGACGGAAACTGTGAGTCTCAGGAAAATTGAAACTTTCGAAGTGTTAGAGAATCATCATAAGTCGGCGTTGACTTCCCCATTCCCTCCCGTTTGGTCCCTTTTCGCTGCATCATTCAGTCAATCGTATTTCCTCCGTGCTTGTTGTGTTTTAGCACATCACATAACAGCTGCTCGTGACTGTCGCAGGAAGTTTCACTTCTGTATACAGTTTTCAAATATCTTGTCTTATATTTTTACTTTTTTTTAATCCGTCCACGGACGCAGAACATAACATTATTTATTAACAAAGTTTTACATACAATTTGTAGCGGACGAATAATATACCCCGTCTTAAAATATTAAACAATTTGTGATAGAAAGGAGTATTTGGAAGATGGTTGACCCTACATGAAAGTCTCATCCTGCTTAACCCTTGCTTATTTTAATCGAAGAGAATGTTTATAGCAGGATTCAAAAAGTGGACATTCTGACTACAAATCGAGAATGTTAACCCAGTGGCGGACCTACAACGTAAAAACCTGGGGAGCAGTCACAACACAGACTATGATAGAGACACTATGAGTTTACTATAAACTTTCAAAAATATAATTATTGCTAAAACCTAAAATAGGTTTGCAATTTACCTTAAACATGACCGGTTTTGTGACGTAAAAGGCAGTTATGAACTTTTGGAGGCATTTTAAACGGAGATATTTTTGTTTGGATTGCAAACCCCAAACCATTTTTATACATGAAATTACTGAATGGCTTTGACATTCACTTAGTTTTTTTTTTAAAGAAGTAATTTAAATTAATGCAAGTTTTGGGGATGTAGAAAACGTAGCTTAGAATTTATTAGAAATATGGGAGTAGAAATTTAAAGATAAAATTTGATAACACAAAGAATTTAATGATTTTATGTTGAATAATTGAATAATTACAGAGCATGGTATGATTTTAAGACTAGAGAAGACAATGTATAATTACACAATGTATAATTACTTATTTTTGGTAACGGTGATAAGCAGAACCTCTGATGAACAGAATGACGGAGTAGAAAAAATAATGATGAATAATTTGACTCGCAGAGTTTCGATGTTAAAATAGAACTTTCCATACCCGGAAGAGAATTCGGTAGTATTTATATGATTTTTCCGTTATGTTAACATTTTTACATATATATATATATATATATATATATATATATATATATATATATATATATATATATATATATATATATATATATTTGCGTTTTCCTAGTTTTAGAAGTCATAACCACCCATTCAAAAAACTGGGGACCTAGTCCCCCGGTCACGGGCTACCTCCACCACTGTGTTAATCCGCTAAATAGGGCATGTCTCTCCTGCTTTGAACAAAGAGGTGAAAAAAAATCACACTGGATGGCAGAACAATGCCGAGCATAGATACAAAAGATTGTGTTACGCAGTCCCATAAGATGTGTCTCGAAATTTTAGAATTTTAAAAATCATAAAGAATTTAATAATAATTAGTCAAAACCTAGATAGACTGTACCAGTCAACACCTCCAGCGGTAGCAATAATGCTCAGTGATACTATTATAAAAACTAATTGGTTTCCCTATTATAATAGTGTGAAGCAACTGTGAAGTGACTATGAGATAATATATAATTGTGTGAACTCTTGATTCAGTTTGTTAAATTCAATTTTATTATTCTATTAAATTACGTCTATCCACAACTAAATTTTAACAGAATCATGAACTCTTAGATTTGAACGAAACAAAACTTTTATTTATGATGTACATTTGTAGATGGCTTGGATAAGCATGTATTTCTCAATAGTTATTAGTGAAATTGCTAATAAACACGACTAGTTCCCTTACTGCTTTTCTACATTCCCTTCCGCCTAGCCTGATGGTTCCTAGTTGATTGAATGTAAGACTCATCGTTTTTTCTGTTAAACAAAACCACGGAGGACACGTCCACACGAGGTATTTGCCACAAGGTTTGGGTAGGTGCAGAATTGTCGTAAGAGGCAGAACGCACCATTGGAGATCGACCAACTCCATGTCTTGGAAATACCATTCTGTAGGTTCATCGCCACAGATTCACTTGAGTTAGACACCTGACTAGTGGAATGGAGATAAAGGAGAACATCGTTAAAGATACGCCGTGACAAGAGAACTCGATGCCCCTGGCAACTCAACAGGATTGGGATCCAATTGTTGGCTGACTCCAGATTCTTCCAGTGAAAACCATTCATCAACCCAGATGACCAGGACGACCAGTCTCGTTGGAATTGTCAGGCTAATGATCATATTTTATTTCGAAGTTGAAACCTTTCTCTATCTCTCCGCTTTCCTTCAACTAGCCATTCTTAAAAAAAAAAATTGAAACATTTGAATTTTATTTAAATTCAACAATAACTTTTACAGTTAAGTACCATGTTGAGCATCAGTTTCATCCCCAGTTGTCACAACGCACTTTAAGAGTATTTAGAGATTGTTCTGTGCTACAAACTAATGGCACGTCACGGCACAATAGTTATTATTATTATTTATAACAAAAATATCAAATAAGTGTGTCGTGATGTCCTGAATGTTCGGTAAAATGCATCGTGAGTCAAAAAAGGTTGAGAACCACTGCTCTAGAACACACTCTCTGACGCGACTTATTATTATAATTTAGCCGTCTGTAGACGGTATACCTGATTAAATCTTATCTTCCACTGTGTCTAAAGACCCACTCGCCATTGGGAAGAGGTTAGTTTTATGTTCCACGATTAGACAGACCCTTTAAATTAGAGAAGATTAGAAATGAATTTTCTTTAGTTTTCAAGATATCAGATTGAAACTTTGCATACGGATTGTGCGTACCTTTGGGTATTTCTGAATATTCTTTTGAGATCCCTACGTGAAACCGGGGCTGGGCCCGAGGGGGTGATTTTTTCAGAAAAAATTCCGGTTTTATCCGATTTTTTCCGGTTCACATATATGATACAGACATGTGAGTTGTACCGTTGGAAAGGGGTCATTATACTGAAGAAACTGACGTTTGAACCATGACTCTAGGCCAAATATTCATGACGCAGTATTTTTTTATAATATGTGTACATATGTGTATATATATCTATATAGGGCCTAAATTCAGACTATCAACATTTTACTGCCCTTTGTTTTCAAGATACAAGGTTGAAATTTTGCACGCATATTATATACATAACGTTTTTTTTAATCACCTCTCAACGTGAACTCAGGGCCGGGCCAGAGGGGCAAAGAGTTTTGTCGGAATTTTTTTTTAATCAGGGTTTTTCCCGAATTTTCTGGTCCAAGTGTATTATACGCACATGCGCTTGGTACCGTTGGAAAGGTCTTATAGTGAAGAAAATGCTGTTTGAAGTTTGACACTAGATCAAATAGTAATGACGCAGTACATTTTTGAAGGATATATATATTAGCCTTTGGCTAGCTGGGGGCTCCGCCCCCAGACCACCGCGTTTGCTCGGCCTACGGCTTCGCATCTCTTATGTATCAGCCTTTGCATCAACAGTGAATTTCGTGCATTTGCTCTTCATATTTTCTGAATTTGCCCAGCTGAGGACTTCGCCCCCCACACCCGCGCCTTTGCTCGGCCTACGGCCTTGCACCTCTTAAAACCAGAATTCTACGGCATTTCAAGTTCCTTTTCCTATTCCAACTATCTAAAAGATAATATTTTGTATCCCAAGAAATCGCCCATTTAAATAACGGAGGAATTTCTTCACCCACCCCCCCTTAGACCCCTTAAAAATTAAAAAATATCCACTTTTGGCAATTTTCCTGTAGATTAGTCCCGGAAGGCTACAATCATGAGAAAATCCATCATTCTAATCCTGCCGAAAGTGCCTAAACATTTTTGGGTGTAGATGTATCCATATAAATAACATGGGAAAGATTTTTCGGTTCACCATAAAACCACTCTACAGTTAGAAATTTTTATTTCTGATGATTCAGTTAGGTAACTCTAACTAAAGCGTATAAGAATATCGAATTTCAAGTTTTTATTCCAATTCCAGATACCTAAAACATGAGATTATAGGTCCAAAAAAAGGGCCCATTTAAATAACATGGGGAAATTCTTCATCTCCTCTTTAGACCCCCTAAAAATTAAAAAAATATTCACTTTTGGTAATTTTCCTGTCGGGTAGTTCCGGAAAGCTACAATCATGCTAAATATAATCATTGTAGTCCTACAGGAAGTGCTCAATAATTTATGTCAGTTCGTGTAGTTTTATATATAGTTATATATATATGTGTGTATGTTTTTTTGTGTGTGTATGTGTGTGAAAACCATGGGTCACCTTCAGACTTTCAAAAATTTCTCCCGACCTTAGTTTTCAAGATAAAAGATTGAAATTTTACACACATATTATGTATACAATAACGTATCTTTCTAATAAGAAACAGATCTTTAGTGAACTCAGGCCCAGGCCAGAGGTGCGCAAAAATTTCGATTTTTTTTTTCGAGAAATATATATATATATATATATATATATATATATATATATATATATATATATATATATATATATATATATATATATATTCAATTTTCCCGTTTCTGGTGTATAATACGGACAAGCGAGTAGTATTGTTGGAAAGTATGTTTTACCATGAAAGAACGACGTATGAACCATGATCCTACGATAAATAGTAAGGAAGCAGTAGCTGTTTGAGTGAAAGCCTAAAATTTACCTCAAAAAGTGGAAATCCGAAAATGCTTAAGGCTAAATTCTGTTTTAATATTGAAAGTAAAAGAAAAAAAATCACGTATTGCAACTTCATGTCACTAACACTAGTTATATATTTGGTGTTGCACACCCTTAGAGAATGATGTATAAACTTCTGTACTTTCATAAAAACATACTATAAATAAATGAAATCAGAATAAATAATGCGTAAATAGTAAACAAAGATCGCTTCAGGAATTCATTCTGCTTCCATTATCAATATGCAAAATTTTCACCTAAAGTAATATATAGTAGATTTCAAACATCTGGGCTGCTAATTCGCCAGATTTTTCCGGCTAAATATTATTTTGTAAAGCAAAACAGCTTTATTTAGTTGCTTTAGGCAGCGAATTATACATCATTTATATACACATTTTCTTGTTTATTTAAGGATTTACACAAATAAATCACACAAGCAGAAAATAACACGTGTGGTTTCACACACTAATCAAACGTATTTTAATAACCGCATATTGTGTAACAAAACATTATTTCAAAATCAGTTATCCTAAACGTACGAGAATAATTGACTACAAGGGAAAAATAAGTAAGTTTCGTTTCACAGTGTGAAACTTCGTTAGAATTCCAAACTATATGCGAATTCAATACTCAAACCTGACGTAGTACATCTATAACTATTGGTTGCAACAGAGTAATAAGATCAAAAATAGAATCTCTTTCTCGAATGCTGACTCCATATCCAAAGACCGTTAGGCCTATTCGCTACTTTTTTTTTTTTTTTTTTTGTTCTAGTCGGCATACCGACAAACTCTCGCGGCCGAAATATCGTCTCCAAAAATCTAGCGGGCCAAAATCTCGCAGGGTGAAAACCTCGCCTGGCCGAAACCTCACGTATCCAAAACCTCGTCACCCAAATCCCGTGGGCCAAAATCTCACTCAGGCAGAATCTCACGTGGCCAAAACCTTACGGGATGAAACGTCTCCAAGAAATTTAAGCAACGAGTTTCTTAATATTTAATTCCATATTACAAAAAATAATAATAATAATAATAATAATAATAAGAAGAAGAAGAAGAAGGAGGAGGAGGAGGAGGAGGAGGAGGAACTTAAGTAACATGTTTACTTTAGAAGTTAGAAGTGTAAAATACTGACGGGTTTAAAATGAGTTGACATATACTTTTAAAATAAACGGTTTGGGTACAAAACCTCGCGGACGAAAACCTCGACTTTGCAAAACCTCGCAACCCAAAATCTCGCCGGGCCAAAACCTCACCTGGCCAAAACTTCGCGGACTAAAATCTCGCCATATTCAAAATCGCTCCTGGGCAAAACCTCTCAGTCCTGATATCGTGACACAGAATCTCGCCTGGCCCAAACTACGCGGGACCGTAATCTCGCCTGGGATGAAATGTCGTCAGTATAAAACCTCGTCACGACGATTCCTTCATGTAGAATAGTCTATGTATTGCTATATGTATATATTTAGTAATAACACATAATTTCATTAAAATAATGACAAGAAAAAACTCTAAGGCGTGCTTTGGAAATATATATAAAAAGGAAAACGACTATGTTTGTGACATAATATATCTTGAGCCACCCAACTAATCTCGATCAAATTTTCAACATATATTAGGTTCGGATCTGGGATGGTGTTTATTTTACTTTGACGGTACGACGAAGAAAAGGGGAGGGAGAGATATATATTAAAATAAATAAAACTTAATAATTCTTGAACCACGAGACCGATCTGTATCAAATTGCCACATAGATGAGGTTAAGGCCTCGGATGTTTTTATTTATTTATTTATTTTACTTTTACGGTGCAACTTAGGAAGAGGACGGGTTTCATCCCACAAAGTTTTTGGTGGCGAGGTTTTGGCACCTGAGGTTTTGTGCGGCGAGGTTTTAGTCTCGCGATGTTTCGACCAGGAGATTTTGTCCGTATCCCAAAGTAAACCCGCAATCTCGAACCCTTCGATTTGAAGTTGTGCGTGACTACACTAAATAAAACAACCTACAAACTTCACATACATTTTTAGGACCTCAATACAAAAGAAAAGTTTATCTACGACTTTGGCCAGAAGAGTCTTAATTATGGCGATAGGACTAATTAAAAGTAATTAGTGGAATTGATCATAATTTGACTACACTGAATAAAACAACCCATAAACTTTACATACGAACTTTACATACGTGTTCAGGATTTCAATACAAGAAAAAAATTATCTTTGGCTTCGGTTGAAAAGGCTTAGGCCAGGCGAGATTCTATGTCGCGAGATTTGGGACCGCGATGTTTTGGCCAGGCGAAATTTTGGGTACGGTGAGATTTTACGACGCGATTTTTTCGGCGGCGATGTTTTAGTCGGGCGAGATTTTCGGCAGCGATGTTTTAGTCAGGCGCAATGTTGGCCTGGCAATATCTTGTCCCGCGATGTTTTGGTGGAGGAGGTGTTGACCAGGCGAGGGTTTCGCCCGGCGAGATTTTGTCCCGCCGAGGCTTTTGGCGACGAGGTTCTGGCTAGGCGAGGGTTTGGTCCGCAAGGTTTTCGCTGCGAGGTTCTGGCCGCGAGGTTTTGTACCCAAACCATTCTAATACGATAAATGTTGAAAGCGAAAATTGTTAATTTGAACCACTTCCCGTTTGAATAGAAGATTGAGAGAGAAGAAGAAACCTATTCTTGAAAAGCTTAATGGATTACAAAAAGATGCTCCTCAATATCTCATACAGCTTTCGCTGTACGGAAGTCAGATTTGAAACAGAAAGTACTAGTAAATTTTAACCACTTCTAATTTCGGTAGAGTGTTGCGGATTACGATGACTTATATCTTTGAGGCACTATATCTGTTGCAGAAGATAGTTTGGACACACTTGTTAGTTTTTACTTTTAAAATATCTTACAGAAATACTACGATGCTGGAGTGTGCATTCTGCGTTCAGTATGTTCTTCATAGAAGTACTTTTCGGTTTTTCAATTTCTGTGGGAACATTCTTGAGAAAATTTATTCAATTCACTCAAAACTTTGACCCTTAAAACCTACCTATTTTTATACTCTCCTCTGAGCATTTTTTCTTCTTTTCAAGTACAGGAATATCTCAGTTATTGATGATTATACCGATTCTTGACTCCTATTGCTGTTTATAGTTTGATACAAAAATTTCAATTATTGCGCTCCAAATTCGAATTATTGCGGTCGTGGGATGCGGTTGCGTCTACGTATGCAACACGAATTACAATTAGTTCGAGTCTCTACTTTCCAGTTAGATCTCTTGTGGAGCTTCGTTTTTATCCGACGCGACGAGACGCAAGCACTACGAGTGAAACTGGGAGTTTGTAGTACAGTAAATAAATATTAAAGAATAGCTTTGTTTTCTAAATGAATCTTCAGTTTTTTAAAAAAATTTGTTTAACACGTTTGACCATTTCCTTTTTTACCTCTTATTCATTCATTTAGTCATGGTATTCTGCCCAATGGGCAGGTTTTTCGATGCAATCTCCGTATCACTCAATCCTCTGCCGTTACGTTTCGTAGCAGCATAGGATCCGTTAGTTTTTATATTGTCTATCAGTTAGAATATTCTTCTTCCGCGTACTTTTCGCACACAAATTGTTCTTTTCAAAGCATTTCTAAATAGGCAATTTCTTGTACACAGCAATGTTGGTAACAAAATACAAGTGACTGCAAGCACAATCCTGCTGGAAGAAAATTAAAGTATAAAAATTGATATGACGTATTCTGCACAAAACGTTGGATAAAACTTGTTTTGAACACAAGGAGATTGGGGTGTCACTTATTTTGAATACAACACTTAAGCAAACTATATGAAACAAAAAAAAGTTTGAGTGTTACGTCTTTCCAACAAAACAAAGTTAAATAACGAAGTAAAGTAGAAATGTAACATACAGGTGCTTGAAAAAGGCCGTAGAATGCCCAAAATAATCACTGAAGAATTGAGGCAAACAAATGTCCGATACAAGGATAGTAGTCTTTCATGGATTGAAGGCTAATTTTGTTTCGTATTACGAATGGGTGTAATTACACATGTTGTTCAGATCGCTCAAGATCACAGCATTCACAGTTTTCGTGAAAAACTCTGCTGCTCCAGTCACATTGGTAACAGTGTGCAGTCCCTCATAGAGCAGGAGAGTTAGATCATCTTTAACAGTGAGACCACTCTTTGCAAGCACCGTAGCTTCAGCTCTGATATGGGCGGCACTGACTTCATTGCTGGAGGAGGAGGGTTCTGCTGATGACGGTATCTGCTTTTGAGTATCGTGACGGGAAGGCCACAGACAGTGAAGTAACATGGTTCCATTGATACTCGTATTGGGCTCACTTATTATTATTATTATTATTATTATTATTATTATTATTATTATTATTATTATTATTATTATTAAGTATTCTACCATTTTGGCAGGTCCTGGGACTAAGACTTTTTTCTCTTCTTCTTCTCCTTTTCAGTTTGGGCCTGGAAATGTTTCTTCCATGTTTCTCGATTTTCCACTTCCTCTTTTAACTCCCAATATTTTCTTCTATTCTTCAAATCATCGATCACTTGTGGTCTTCCTTTTCCTCGCTTTCCTTCCATCTTTCCTTCTACATATATCAGTATGAAGAAGACAATTTCTTCGCAAGTTATGTCCAATCGAATTAGCCTTTCTACGAAGGATGGTAGCTAGAAACGTTCTCTTCTCTCCTATCCATTTTAAAACATCATTTTTTGCTGTTTCTGTCCATTTTATCTTCACCATCTTTCTCCAACACCACATTTCGAAGCTTTCTAAATATTTCTTCTCTAACTTCCGTAATGTTCAAGTCTCTGAACCATAAAGTCCATTACACTATGTATAGCGCTTGGTCAATTTCTTCCTTAGTCCAATAATAAAGCTGCTAGTTAAGAATGGCCTTTTCTTGATGAATGTTACTTTGGCTATGGCAATTCTTAACCTGATCTCTTTGGGGCAGTACACGTCTTTAGTCAAAATACTTCCTAGATATTTGAAATGGTCGACCTCTTCAAGCGCTCTTTGTTCTACTCTGACCCGTAAAGGCACATTTCCTCGGATCTTCTCATGACTAACTATGCACTTATTCTTTACTAAAATTAATTATTTTTGCTGTTTGGATTCCATGAAAGGGCTTGTAACGTTGCAAATACCTGGACCTCCAGTAATTTCAATCTTTCAGTTAAATGAATACAGTGTCAACATGTTTTCTGAAAATAGCATAGTATTGTTCTGGATGGAGAATCGTTTCCCGAGAATGTGTGGCCTTTGCAATTCGCCGAGATAATTCATCACAAGGAAGAAAGATATGTCCTTGCACAATGAAGAGCATAATTACTGATTCAATATGTTCACTAACATTGCAAAATTGCAAAACTCTTAACTATACGTAGTTGTCATGGCATTACTTTTGTTCTGGCCCTGGTTTCCATCACTTATCAGGAGAATATGGCTGACTTTGCTAATGTTTCCTATAAGGACATAATGTTGTTGAGATGATAAATTGCACTTACACCTTGATTCGCATTTTTCTTTGGCTGCTTTTCTATCCATGTGTAAGAACAGTAAAAAAAATGAAATCTTTGAGTTTTACGTCCCACGGTTATGCCGGTTAGGCTAAAGGAGACGGTGATGATGAGTAATGAAAGAAATGGTGGAATGAAGAAAGTGGGAGGAAACGGGAGAACTCCGAGAAAACCCACGCACACGGTGTTTGTCCACCACAAAGTTCACTTGGCGGGGGCTGGGATCGAACCCGGGACCCCTAGCACCAGAGGTGAACGCTCTACCACTGAGCCACCGCGGCCCCTGTGTAAGAACAGTGTTGTGTTTGCTTGTCTTATTATAAATATCGAGATTACACAAACCCAGCTGACGAGCATAATGCGTCTCTTGGGTGGGTAACTACGGTGCGACATAAACTTGCTGCAGACCGAATACGATGACAACTATTTGTGGATCTTCACTTTTGCTTTTCATTATGGTGCACTACGGCGTTTGTGAATAGAAAGTTGTTATCAAAACTTACCTTTTAGTTCGTTTTGAGCAGCTGCTATGCGTTGACGGAGACTTTCACACGTAGTACACACATCAAATCGATGATTATAAAACAGATCTTATATTCTTTAGCAAATATGCCATAGAACACAGAAAAATTCACTTTCAGATCTTCAATCACCTCATTATTATACGTACTGTGAAAATTCCGGATGTTCTTTAATTCGGAATGCAAGTATAAGCCAACATTTTTGCCACGACCGTGATGGCTCTCCCTGGCTTTTAATCAGCCTATAAGTTCTCCTACGTTTTTTTTCTCTTACGAAGGTTCCTGTCCTTTATCCTGTGTCCCCTCTTGTTTCCCTTGCCATCTGTTCTGTCAAAAAAAAAAAAACTATGTTTCATTACACCGGATATTCTTGTCTTACCAATTGGTTTCACAATAGCTTCGAATGTGTGACGATAGACACGAAGCTCGTTTCCGGTAAGAGTGTGCAAACGGAACTCAACAGATAAACTCCGAACTCTTTTCGATTCACATCAACAGCTCTCCTCCTCAGTGCAGCCCGAGTGTTTCTGTGTTTAGTTGAGCTCACGCTAATTCTCGAACAGCATCTATATGAATTTGATAAAATCATTTTCAGTGAGCTGAGAGCACTATAAAAACCGTTGAGGCATTGTTGTTCGCATGCGTACAAGGACGTCCTGTACATTAAAAGGGATTAACTAATGCAAATGGGTCACTATACCTGGCTTCCTTTCATGTCTGTTTCGGTTAGATGTAGATTTCTGCAACCAGTGTTTCCTGCAGCAACTGCAATTACATCTCCATACTCTTCCATCATCTTATAGTGTTTGGCTCACTTTTGCACAAAATACTGTCTCTGTTATCGCATAAAACCCCACAATAATTCAATACTATGCGTGGTGGCCAGATTTCTATCCCGGCACAAATGGATGTAACTTATTTTGCGAACGTCATTTGGAATATACTTTATTCTGTATCAAACATCATGCGTTTTCCTTTTCTGAACTAAAGGATATTACTTGGTGTGCACAAAACGCAACAGCATCACACGGATAACTCCAGAACAAATGCTTCCCTGCCGTTTTTTACTGGAAATTACTTCTGCATTTCAGCTTTTCCTCTGGTCATTGCTATTCTTACTTTGACTTCCTTACCGCATTTAGGGAACCTGAATACCTAAAGTCAATCACTTGCCCTATTTGCTCAGCTGAAATTCTTATATTAATCTGCCATGACTTTCTCCCAAATATCAAGGCCCCTGTCTTATTTGTGGTAGTCTTCATCCCGAACTGCTTACAGTTGATGTTCAACAACTGCAGCATAGTGTTCAACGTCTCGTCATCTTCTGCTAACAAAGTCATATCATCTGCAAATCTTATACATTTCCTTCTTCATCCTCCGATATCTACATTTCCCTTACGGATCTTCAAACGCTCTTCTAAATAAATATTTAACAATGAGGGAGACATAGAACATCCTTGTATAAGTCCACTTTCGATTTCACATCCTTCTGTTATTCTTCTCACTGTTAAAAATACTTTCTTAAATCTGAGAAACTGTTTCTTATCTATGCACCGAGAATATCGTTTCTTAGGAACAAGAGTTTGAAACTCTCATTAATGAGAAATGAAGAAAAGTAGATGAGGTTGTATAAAGCGAACGAGAAAATATACTGTTACTTTTCTTATGAATGAGAATTGCCAAATCTCATTTCAAAAAAAAAAAAAAAAAAGTGGCTCGGAGCACAGATAAGAAACGATTTCTCAAATTTAACAAATTATTTTTAACAGTACTGTTTTTACTTTAACTACAAGTAAAGTAAATACAGTCTTCTCCCCTTTCATTCGATTCCGATTTTCTTCAGGATCTTTTTCGTCCAATTTAATCTATCGAACGCCTTTTCTAAATCCACAAATTCCATGAACGATTCCTTTCCTTTCTCTATACGTATCTCTTTCCAATTATTCACACCAATTCAATTACATTTCTTCTACTTCTTCCCTTTCTGAAACAAAATTTTTCATTTTCCAACTCGCAATCTTCAATCTTCGCGTCTAAACTTGATTAAATTAAATTTTTGGGCGAAGGAAAGAAGAAATGTTTTAAACTTGTGTAACGAAATTTATGGAAAAGGTGATTTGTTTCAGTGAAGTCCTGTTCTAGTGAAGTCTTCGGACCAATCACCTTTTCCATAAATTTCGTTACACAAGTTTAAAACATTTCTTCATTCCTTCGCCCAAAAATTTAATCAATTCAACAGGAATTCCACCAACTCCTGTTGCCTTCCCATTACTCATATCCTTTCACGCTTGTTTGAACTCAACCTTCAGGATAGGAAACCCTGTTTTGTCATCAGATAGATTTCATAGATTTGGAAAATTTTTCGTAATAATCAACCATTTTGCATGCATTATATTATTTATTCTAATCATGGAGGATTTAATTATGGTTGTATTTCTCATGGCAACAATAACTATTATGTAATAAGATATTCCTGTATATCGAACGCGGCAAATGGAAATACCGTATTAGACAGAATATAAGCCACACCCTGAAATTTGAAGAAGAAATTAAACAATACCCAAATACACACCGAAAGAAGAAAAGGAAATCCCGGTAATCATTTACCGCTAGGTTCAGAGAGGTATATATTATATTACACTTCCAAACTATGCTATAGGCTCTACATAAGTATCTGAAGTTTTATCAATCAGTAAAGTTCATTCGATCGTCTGTTTTTCTCTCTGTCAACAGGTATCAGAGCAGGTATATGGAGAAACCGTATTTTGCAATCAATTGAGCATCCAAAGAATAGATTTCCATCTTCTCCATTAACCCTCTATTCAAACCAGAAGTGCAGCTTCCTCGTAGCTAAGCAGTTAGCGTAAGAGCCTTTGGCGTAGGAGACACGGGTTCGATTCACGGTGGGATCTCATATGGTTCAGACTCCACGTTATTCAGATCCACGTCTCACATAGCTTTGCTGCTAAAAAGGACGCTAAACTCCAAATCATATCAAACCAGAAGTGACAAAAAAACGACAATTTCTGGTTGCAACATTCATAACCAGAAAAAAAATGGTAGTAGATAAGGACAAACGGTTTTCTGGAATCGATTCAGCATCGCAAGAATACATACCATATCCATCCGTAACACTTCGCGGAAACCGAAAGTTGTTCGAATTTACTAGTACTTTCGGTTTCAACATTGATTTCCATAGGGAAGAAACATGAGAGGTAACGAGAAGTGGGTTTTTGGAATTGATTCAGGGTCCCAAGAAAGGTTTATTTTGGGAGGAAACGGGAGAACCCAGTGAAAACCCACACACCACAAAACTCACTTGGCGCAAGATGGGATCAAACCAAGGACGCCATGCATCAGAGGTGAACATTCTACCACTGGATTATTTAAAAATCGATTCAACGTGTTAAAAAAGGATACCATTATTACTCTATTCATATTATCCATATTATTCAAGGAACCCATATTACTCTACTAAAACCAGAAGTAGTATAAATCAATGTTTTCCGGTTTCAGCGTTGATCGCCATAAGAGCAAAAATCGAAAATAGATTGTGACACTATTTTTCTTCGGGTGGAGGGAGAATCGATACCATGTTTTCCTATTAAGGAAGATTCCATGTTTTCCTGTAGCTCTACTAAAGTAGTAAAAATTTACTACTTAACAAGCGTCATCTCTAATTACCCCTCTTGCATCCCGGAGTTATAAATGTGTTTTAATATTGTATTTGCATAATTTGGAGGTCTACCATAATTTCAGAAATGTGAGACGAAACTAACTTGTTTTATACTAAGCTTAATAAAAAAAAAAGTGAGAAACGAAACTAACTTATTTTATCCTAAGCTTGATAAAAAAAATGTGAAACGAAACCAACTTGTTTTATCCCAGGCTTGATAAAAATGTGTGAAATGAATCTAACTTGTTTTATCTTAAGCTTGATAGTGCTCTCTTCTCTGCACTATCGTTCATAATGGCGACAATGCACTTTAGTAGAAATAAGAACTATATAATCGTAGAGAATAACGAACACAATCTCAATGCTAAAATTAGAAAGTACATTAATGCTATTGTAGTGTTGAAGAAAGTTTCAACAATGCTATTGTAGTGTTATCGGTATTTCAACATGAGAAATTAGGACATTTTTAACAGCATATGATATGACGAAATGTCATAACTTTGTAAGGTCGCGAATATAAGACGCATGCTATTTTTTTTTTTTTTTTACAATTGAAATTTGAAAAAAAAATATGTGGCTTATATTGGGGCCAATACGGTATTCGATCTTGACTAAACTTGGCATGCTAGTACACCTTGACGAACTTAATACGCATATGAAATATGGAGTATAATTGTTTGGTTTCCGAGTTAAAAGCACTCCCATTAAACTCCAAACAATTAGCATGATTTAAAGGCTATGAAAATTTGGACTCGGTTAAATTTTCGAGACAAAAAGAAACTCCAGTTCCTATTTAGAACAAAGGAAATGAAACTAAAAGTATATTAGAAAGTATACATAAGAAAGTAAAGGGAGAGGCATTTAGTTAACTACAACTGAAAATACAATGTGTGTGCTTATCACAAAGATAAAAATAAAAAATGAAAGTTTCCTCTAGTGAAATTTTCTTGTATTTTACTCTTGATTAGCTAGACACAGTCCAGAACAGAATAATAATTCTGAACGGGAACCTGTTTTGTTGTCATGTACAGAATTGAATGGACACTTTAGTCTTATTGTATACTAGCAGAAATACCCTTCTTCGGACGGCAAGAATAATGTTTATACAAAACTTTTGAAAGTTATATATATATATATGATCAATGTCTGGTCCATCGGACATGCACGGTTAATACAAAGGAAATCAAGGACCTGAAATGTATGCAACCCAAACGACTGGGAAAACAGTTGGGTTGCCTGCTACACAGACTATGGTTCCACTTATAATTTTTGCATATAAACTTTGATCACCCCACAAAACTCCCCGCTCATCGAGACGAAAATCGAAAATCAGCTTCGTACAGCATTAGGTCTGGTGAAAATCTGTCTGTGAACAAAATGTGGTATTCCTAGGTGTTTACTTTCTATGCAAAAAAGATGTGTCTAGGTGCAACGTGCAGACACATCTGATAAGACACAGACACATATAGTAATTTATATTATTAGTACAGACATACCTACAAGTTTATTTGTATGTTCTACACAATTAATTCATAATCGTGTCTTGGAAATATACAGAAGCATACCAGAGTCGAATCCAGGACGGACTTCTTGGGGGGGGGCTTGTAATACTGCTACTTAGAGCTACTTTTAAGAGCTCCAAACTCTTTGATGGGTTTTATTTATGTATATAAAATAAGAAAGTTTCCTCTTCTGGGGAGACTACCGCCCCCCTTGGATCCGCCACTAAAGCATAGAGAACACTAACAATACACAATTAGCGACGAAATAAAATTGTATAAAACTGAGTTAAGTATAATTCAGCAGAGATGCAAACTCGGTTGTTACAAATCACATTTAACTGTACGTTGTATCATAAATAAATAAATACAGAGTGGTAATGAACTATACTGACAAACTGTAAGATATGATTCCTCATATCAAAATAAGAGAAATACACTCTTACTTATCCGGTGAGTTCATGCAAAGAGGGTTTCTGGATTAGCGCAAGTACCTGATTATTGAGAGTGTATGAAATTGCATCTACCACACGCAGTACAATACTTTATTAAATATAAGGTTTCACATATTATCACAAAAAAATAGAGAAACTTAATATTAGGATTGATCAACAAAGAGCAACAGTGTTTCGTTTTTGCAAAGAATTCAAAGAAGAGTCACATGCGCTATGGAATGTGGACCTGGTGTTTCGGCCTCTGCTGTGACAGAAAGAAATACCAATACTGCTGCTGTGATTGTCCGTGAGGATCGAAGGATAACATTACCTAAACTAAGTGAAGTGTTGGGAATTTCATATGGTAGTGTTTTTTTTTTTTTTTTCAATAATGCACGATCACCTCCATATGTCCCATGTTTGTGCCCGTTGGGTACCACGACAGTTGACTATGGAACAAGCTTGCTCAAGGTTACACTGTTGCTCGAGGTATTGCATTTTCACCGTAAGCTTGCTTGAATTTTTCGTATGTTTCAGAAGCTGAATGGTTCAAGCGAAAACAAAACTTTATTGTTCCATACTGTTCTTATCGTGTAACCTCAATTGTATGCATATACACAGTACGTTGTGGGGCGAAATCAGTGATGTCAACCTGAAACAATATGAAATTCCATGTCGAGAGGCAAAAGAATCCCATTTTACATGTAAATTTCCCACGTTATACTAATTAAAAGTATGCTGTAATATTAAAAATTAAATTTCTTTGTGTTAGTAACTTTTTACAATATCTAAATGAATAAGCCGTAAATTTCGATCTTCTCGAAAAATCCCATATATGCTGCTTATTATCCCTTTCCGAGGAAATAAAGTCAAAAACTCCCACGATACGGGATTTTCCCCACGGGTTGGTATCACTGGGCGAAATGGAAGCAGTGTCTAAAACACAGCGGTTTACTCCCAACCTACCGCACCGATATGACAATGCTGCCGCCTAGTGAGAGTATACACGAAACACAACTCTTTCAACTATCAAAAGTGCCGGTATTCGGCAAAAAAAAAAAAAAAAAATGCCGTACAATAATCAGTCTGAGTCTTTTTTGATCAGCTCTAGTATTTGAGATTGTACGCAGATTATCATTCACTATAAACATGTCCCACATTTTCAGTTGAAGCAATGAAGGTGCTCGACGACGGCATGCATTATCACTCAACCGCTTTCCAAACAACAAGAAACGGAAGCCACAATAGTGCTGTATGTATTTTCGCGCAGCTACGGTATAAACAAATTCAATCATTGATTGATTGTTGTAACGTTATGCGGCAGACGCCAGATGTTGGGACCGGATTACTGAAAGGACGGACTACGGAGGGACGGACTGGCGAGAGTATAGTGTAGTTCATACGAATATGTGTGAAAAGTATATAATTTTAGAGCTAGGACTGTCCAAAACCATGGAAAAACTAAATTAACTTACACCGCGCACTATTTCGAATTAGATAAACCGTAGAGCGGCTGCCCATATCAGCTTAAAGGAAGTCGTAAATACGCAATCCAAAACTGCATATTCATCAACATGCAATGGGTGTGCAAGGGGCTCCCTACAGACATGCTCTCAACAGAAATCTCGGTTATGCTTGGAATTCAAGTGGATCCAAAGTGAGCAAAACGTGAGTTTTGGCAACAGTGAACACGGAGTACCTCGGCGGATCCACAAATATTAGTATTGCCAGTACCCCATGCCGTCATGTTCAGAATAATGCGTGCTGCAATTTTTTGTTTGACCCTTATATGTAAAAAGATATATATATATATATATATATATATATATATATATATATATATATATATATATATATATATATATATACTTTTATATATCTTTAAAGCAGGCGGTTCATTGCACTCCTGATTTACTGTCGAAGTATTCCGCGTTCACTATTGTCAAGGTTTCCTTTTCACCTACTTTAGATCTACCTTGAAATCAGAGTACATCTGAGAATTTTGTTGAGAACATTTGTGGGAATTATACCCTGTAAGGAATCTCTTACACATTCATTGCACATTGATGAAATATGCATATTTGGATTGCGTACGTATGACTTTCTTTACGGTGAATGAATTGCCACTTTACGATTTCTCGAATTCCAAATAGCGCGTATTAAAATTTAGCTTTTCCATTATTTTGGACAGCCCTAGCTCTAAAACTCTGTATCTTTCATCCACAGGTCCACATGATTTTTTTTTTTTATCTTACTTTAAAGCGAGGAATCTCTTCTTACACTTTGTTGGTATAGTTCATCAACACCCTGCATATATATATTATATGTTTTCAGCTTGTTGATATTCTTCCCAGTGAAAGAACAGTTGACTGTCTACTAAAGAAGTTAGTATATAAGTGAGTCTACAGTTAGAAAATATATAGATATTTTCCGAAATGATTTTTTAGCGCCAGGAAACTGGGACAGGTAGTCAATATATCAGACGAACTTCCGTTAACAGGAGACAAACACTGTCTTTAAAGTGGCACAATACTATGGAAAAGCTTTTTTTTTTTATTATTATTTTTTAATTTTTTTTACGACGTGTATGGATACACACACATATATACACAAAGTACGGTACGGGAAAGTATTTTTTGGCACACAAAACTTCTACATTTTTCCCAACGATATATTCTTTCAGAACTTTCTATATGCCCCGTGTTACCGAAGGATCATGCATCATGGAGAGGAAGCATTGCATACATTGGGATAACATATTGCAGGGTTCAGAAAGTTTCTTGAATATTTTCAAAGCTATTTTAACTTAGATACATGTGCCAAAAAAAAGCACATACATACATACATATAGACAGACAAAACAAAAGAAAGGGAAGAAAACAACCGTGCATTAATGTAGAATCGTAAATTATTTTCTCCCCACTACTTTTCTTTCCCTTTTCTCGAGTTTTGAAAGTAATTCTACTGAATTGTTTATATGAATGAGCTCGATTTCCAATTGTATATGTAGAGAACAAAATTCAGTAAATTTGTTTCTTTACAAGCACTTCGTCTTCAATTTTTGACAATTATTTGTTCGTAATGTTCCGTATTTATATTTTATGTCATGAATCGCTTAATATATATGTTTCTCTTATACATAGACCTGTTTAAATCTATTCTAGTTTACTTACATATTCGGATATTATATTCTATTCAAAGAATATTTCTCATGATGATGTAAATGCGTACTGTTTTTTAAGAAATTTAGTTTACCAAAACCCTTTTATACAGGGTGTTTCAAAACAACACCGACAACGTTTGGGACTCACGCAACAATTTTTGTAGAGAAGAGTTTGACTACGGGCATACAATTTGAAGTACTCACCAACTATTTCTATAAAAATTGTTGCGGAAGTACCGCAGGATTCTGAAACATGGATATTTGGAAAGGCCACAAACTAGTTCCTAAGCGAATTCTTGATCCGATTACGGTAGGTTCCATAGTATTGGAGCTATGGACCTTTAAAGTTCTCTTATATATATATATATATATATATATATATATATATATATATATATATATATATATATATATATATATTCGGCAGCCTATAACTCCAAAATGACACATTTCTGTACCTAGATTGGTCTATACTTTTTGACTTATCTTGGTGTCAGGAATCACCTCCCAAAAGTTGGTAGTGTTGTTTTGAAGCACCCTGTATATTGTACTCTGCCTCCGAGAAAAAAAAAATCAAGAACTACTTGATGGATGAACTTCAATTTTTGCCCGGATGTATAGGGCCGAGTTTGTTAGAAATCAAGTTCCTTGATAAGAGATAATAGTGGTACAAACTAAACATTTCCGGTTTCAACGTTGAAAGCTTCAGAGTAAAACCGATAGGCCTAATAGATTACAGAAAGCTTATTTCTTCAATCAGATTAAGTGTCCCAAGAATATACTCCATCTCTACTATAATTTCTTTACTAAAACCGGAAGTGATACAATCCTACTATCACTTCCGGTTTTAATATGTTAATTAAGAAAATATTACGACATACAAACTCCAAACTTTCTTATGTAGTGTACACATGACACTGTGCTTTTCTTTCTTTCTTTTCAGATGATCTGCATAAGCTTATAGAGACAAATGTACTTCCTTCTTGAAGAATCAAATATTCCTTTTATCTTTTTTTTTTTAATTCGAGCTCCTATCATCATTATTATTAAAATGTTCGTTTTATAAAGTACTTCTTTCGTCTATTCTCCATTTATCTACAAGGACTCTTTACATTTTTTGAAGCAATTAATCTTAGGGTTCAATTAAACATAAGTTCATACTATTATTATATTCTTTAAGAAAAGAAAAGTAAAGAAAAAAGAATCTAAGAATTATATATATAGGAAAAACAGTTTAACAAAATAAGAAACGGAACACAAAAAGGAAAAACTAAACGAAGAAAACGGGTGGGGGAGAGAAGAGAAATTATAATGAATTAAGCACAATTAAATATCCCTTTTCCTTATTTCCATCTTCTTCTTCCTCCTCCCCTTTTTCTCTCTCTCTCTCTGTTTCATTTCATTTCGTTCTTTGACGTCTTCATTTTTATCGCCTTTGTGTGTGTGTGTGTGTGTGTGTGTGTGTTGTTAGACTAGTACAAAATTCATGTAATGAAACTTATAAACTTTTGGAAAGTGGTATGCGAATGGGGGGCAACAAAGGAAAAGAAAGGGGCGCAAAAGAATAAGTTTCATCTTTTTTTGTTTAAAAAAAAATAGTATTTCTTTTCAGGCTATTGAAAGAAAGAAAATTTCCCCGTCTTTTTCGTACACATAAACTGGCAAAACTTAACTTACTTTCAATGCATTGTTTCTAATTTTTCTTCTTCTTCTTTTTTTCTTTTCTTTTCCTAATCTCATCCTCTCACACTATATCTTTCACTTTACTCTTTTTGTTGTTTCTTTTTTTAACAGCATTTTCAGCTTAATCTGTAAAGCACTAGAGGGTGCATTCAGTTAAAAAGCTTAAAAAAGTATTTTCCAAAAATCCTCACTCCCATCCCCTTTGAACCACCTCTTTCAAACAGGAAGAATTTCTTTCATTTTGGCAATAGGATCGTATGGAGGGGTACGTATTATTATTATTATTATTACAAGCTTGCTTAGAATATTGAAATCATAGCAGTTCATTTACAAAGAAAAATTAAGTCAATAAAAGAAGGGTGATACACAGCGGATTGATTTCAATAAAGATCAATCCTTGAAGCTCACCAAATTTATTTCCAAGTTTTCTTTTTTGTTTTCTTTTCTTTTCTTTCTTCCTTTTTTCTTTTCTTTTTTTTCTTTTTCTGGTTTTTTTTTTTTTTTTTTTTTTACTTTGTTAATTTCAATGATTAATGATACATTTCACCCCAAGAATCGTTTGACAATCTCAAGAAGTTCAGTTTTCAGATAATAAATTTTTAATGAAATAACTATGTAATGTTATAATTCGTTAAACCAAAGTCAGCTTCGAGGTCTATTCGGAAAGTAACGATATCAATTTCCTTGGGCCAAAGCCTAGGGTGGAATTCTCCGGTCCTCACAATTGGTGAGGAATGTTAGGTTCTTCCACATTGTGGATCCCTTGCGCAGTGGAGAGCTATTTGAGCGTTGCGTAATAATGCATAATAGTATTGAGCAGCGATACGCGATAAAAATTTTGGGTTGAACTTGTACAATCCGCTTTCGTAATTCTTGTTATGGTAAAGAAAGCTGCGGAAATATGCCTGCAAGAAAGTATGGCATATTACCGAGGTTCCTCGATTAAAGATGATTGAAATAAACAAATCGGAAATGAAATAATTTTTCAGTCTTCTGTTTTTCTTTAAAAGTGTTGCCCGTAAGCACCACCCAGACAAGCAAAGTCGTGTACAATAGTCCAGCAATCACCAACTACTAGCTTCCTCACGTCGATCTAGTGAAACAAGTCCATGGCAAAACTGTCCCAACCTCCCTATGGCCTTAACTTTTCCCAGATTGGCTCCTTTTTATTTCCCCGGGTTATATCCCGATGATTTACTATTTTTTCTCATAAACGACTTTCAATACGAAGGTAAAAGTAGAGCTTCAAAAATATGGTAAGTATGGTATGAGGACGATCAGAGAAATTGCACGCCCCAAGGTTGTAGTTTCTTGAAAGAATTTCCCCCAGACCACACATGAAATCATCGCTGATATATGATGTTCTGTTTCAAAACCACGTCACCACCGGGATTCAACTTCAGAGATAGTTTCAAATTTGAAAATTCCAGTTTAAAATGGACTTATGCTCCTCAAATAATCAAATGTGCACCGGCCATTTTGTTTCACAATTATTCGTCATATGTTACAGATGGGAGTACCAACATCTGATAAGGAAGTATCACAGATGTATTGAAATGATATTTCAATTGAACCTCGTAGGCAATACGCAAATACATCTATTTAATTGTGTATATATTTCTATGGAATTTCTGTCGCTAGTATTTCTTTGCAAATTTACGAAGAAACGAAAATTGAGTGGAAAACTAAGGAAAATAGGGTCTAATGTATTATTATTCGTTTCAAAAGCCTCAACTTGAACTGAAATTACAGACGTCTGCAGGATTTTTTCCAGGGGGATAGGCAAGGGCGCCCATCAGGGGAGGCAAAGTGGGGCGCTTGCCTCCCCTAAGAGAAAATTGTACTTGGGAATATCGAAAACCTAATAGAATTTTTACATTAGTTACAGCAAAATTTGTAACTATATTTGAAGTGTTGCTTATACTTTCCCCCCTTGGAACCCACAACATGGGCGTCCCTGGGGATAGGCAAAAGATCGATTACAAGAGGAGGGAGTAAAGGGGTAAAAGACCGACATAAAACCACAGTTGCGAACACGTACACACTTTAATGCATGTGTGCACATAACTCATCATATAAAAGCAATTATTATTTACACACATAACCTTACTAACTACAGTAAATAAACTGTAATACTATTGTATTTGATATAAATATAGTATGTAGGAGCAAATTAATATGTTTGGACATATGAAGGAAGTATCGAAAAGCACTTTACAAATTTAAAAACTCATTTTAATTTATTCCTTTATCTTACAGACATAGTTTTGATGTCATTTTGTAGCAAAATACATCAAGTTATGACTCATGTAGTACACTAGTTAAAAAACAAGCCACCGCAAGCGCTAGTGGCAGTTGCAGCAAAGATGACTGACTGCCTTTACTGGTCTCGAACGTGCTAACCGTATGTTTTGGTTTGAAGAATCTAAGACTATGACAACTGTGCAACGTAATTTTCAAACCAAGTATGCTAAATATCCTCTCAGTAAGTGGAGTTATCAGTCCCATAACTATTTTTTTGAAACTGGATATTCGCTAATACACAACAAATCTTTAGGTTGTCCCCCGTACGTCTGAAGACGTTGTAGAGCAAGGGAGACGAGATGTTACGTGTGCTGCATCACCAACAGAAGTCACATTGAACCTCTTTGGGTTGTTGTTGAATTTAACGTCCCCTTCAGCAGCGAGGCTATAAAAGACGGTATCAGGTAAAAAAAAAAGCTAGATGTGTTTTGCTACAAAATGACACCAAAACCATGTCTGTAAGCTAAATAAATAAATAAATATAAGTTTTCAAAGTTGTAGAGTCCTTTTTGACAGCCTGTATTTCCGAGAACTGAATACACTTCGAAAATTCAGGTGGGGGCGATTGCCCTCCCCCCCTGCAGGCGGCCATAACTGAAGTGGTTTTAAAAATTTTAAAGGAGGGAAGGAAAATGTGAAGGTAGGAGAGATTAGAGAATGTTAACTACTTTGTTAAGTCTCGGTAAGCACAAAAACAGAGAAAAATACCACTTTTATAAAAATGACAAGAAAGAAAGAAAAACGAACTGATTTCCTAAACTATTTTCCAGATAGAGATTACACATTGAGTGTGATCATTCAGAATGTTAAATCTTCAGAATACATTTATGCTTGAGACGAACAGAAATGACGAAGAAGGGTAGAGTTGACTGTTATTGATTGCATTACAACTATGAAGTTTTGCTCTATTCAAGAGGACACAGTGAGGTAACTGGAAGAAGATTTCGCAATGCGAAGGACATTTCTTCAGTGAATAAGCTGATATCAACAGAGACCAGAGAGCATTGTATGTTCCCGCCATTACTTGTCTTCGAGGCACCAGTGTGTCTGCGTTTAATCACTTTACTACTGTATAAAATTGTACTTCCTGCCAAATCTCAATAACCATGACCATATATACAAAATGCAAAGTGTGGCGAATTTCCAAACTTTTCAAGCTTAAATTTTTGCCAAATGACACCTGTCTATTGCCTACAGAAGTAAGTGATGCTCAGTACAATTACTCTTGGAAAGAGATAAACTGAAGTAGGACTCCAAAAACTTGTGAAATGTGCAAACTTAAAAAAAAAAAAAAAAAAAAAATCTTTATGAATACAACCCCATTGAAGAGAAAGTCTCAAAGTTTCGCAAGAATTGGGGACAATTTATGAGACAAATGCTATTCAGACATAGTGTTTTCGTAATATTTTGCAAATTGCGTCTTTGCAAATTTCACTTACTAACGAGGTAATTTGGGGGGGGGGGAAGGAGGGGGATTAAACACGAAATTTTTAATCAAGACTAAACCGATTTGTCTTTAGGAATGAGAATCTGTGGAGCCAAAACACCTTGATGTTCATCGTTTCAGAGTAGGATAAATGTTTACTGGAAGCGCTTTATGTTCTGATGTTATTTCGGTTATGGGGTGAATGAGTCTTTTATTAAACAAAACAAAAACTGCTTGTAGTTAGGTATTACCAGTTTTGCTCTATAACGATAAGTGCTGAAATCAGAAATTGTTAGATCGTGATGTCGAAATGATGTTGAGATAACTTTGAGTGAGCGTAATGTTAAAAAGATGTAAGCGTAAGTTTGAATGAGCGTGATATCAAAAAGATGTAAGCGTGAGATTGAAATGACGTGAGCGTGAGTTTGAGTGAGCGTGATGTCAAAACATGTAAGCGTGAGGTCGAAATGATATTGTGAGCGTGATGTCAAAAAATGTAAACGTGAGGTCGAAATGTTGTGAGCGTGATGTCAAAAAGATGTTTAAGGGTGAGGTCGAAATGATGTAACCGTGAGTTTGATGTCAAAAAGATGTAAGCATGAGGTCGAAATGATGTTATGAGCGTGAATTTGAATGAGCGTGATATCAAAAGGATGTAAGCGTGAGGTCGAAATGATGTTATGAGCGTGAGTTTGAGTGAGTGTGATGTCAAAAAGATGTTGTAAGCGTGAGGTCAAAATGATGTTGTGAGGGTGAGTTTGAATGAGTGTGATGTCAAAAAGATGTTGCAAGCGTGAGGTCGAAATGATGTTGTAAGCGTGAGTTTGAGTGAGTGTGATGTCCAAAAGATGTTGTAGTCGTGAAGGTGAAATGATCTTGTGAGTGTGAGATTCAGTGAGGTCAGTCAAAGTGGATGCCTTTGGACAGTACACTGTATGCACAGTACATACATAATGAGGTCCGGACAAAAATTGACAAACGCTCAAACTTTATATTTTGTTTTGTCTATAATACAAATCAAAGATAACAAATCATGTATATACCAGTCGATAGATCAAATCGAGCTTAACAAAATGGAATGTGTGTGGATAAAATCTCATGCGTAATTCTCGAAGCAAAAATCGAGAAAAAACTAACTTTTAAGGCACTAAAACGCAAGTCGTTCGTTTCCAATAGTAACTTATATTTTTAATTCTACTAATTCTACTTAGAATAGATAGTTTATATATGTTTTTATTTATTATATACGTAAAAATATATATTTAAATCGCAGATTTTATATATATTAGCATAATACCAGTCCTTCGCACGGGAGAATATGTTTTATTTTGAACATAAAGGACTGCATTTCGGATTTAAATTGCATTAGAAGTGTCACTGTTTTTCTCAACGACCCCGAAAACTACCGATTCGACACTAATATCGGTCATTTTTGATCACATATATATATATCCTCTCTTCTTCCCCCAAGTTGCGGGCTGAATCTGGATTTAAACGGCATCGACGTGTCACTGTGCATCTAATCGAAACCGAAAACTGTAGATTTGACACTAATATCTGTCATTTTCGATCATTTTTATATATCTCCCCATCCTCTAAGTTGCACCGTCAAAGTGAAATGATAAAAACCACCCCAGACCTGAACCTTAGGTATATTGAAAATTTGATCCAGATCGGTCGGGTGATTCAAGTGGTAAGAAGTCACAAACATAATGACTTTCATGTATATAGACCCTGTGGCCGAAAAGTAGGTATACAGTCCCGTCCCGTATTTTATGTCATTTCTTATTGTTATCAAACAGGTAGACCTAGTTTCTTTATTATTTGTTCTTTAACGTCTTTTTACTTATAACTTAAGCGCGGAACAGTGGAAGCAAATAAATTCATAAACTAGAATGTTATACTTGATCAATGCAGGGGTGTATACCTACTTTTGGGCCGCTTTGAATATATATATATATATATATATATATATATATATATATATATATATATATATATATATATATATATATATATATATATATATATATATATATATATATATATATATATTTCTAAGAGTGCCACACACATACTTCTAACATATCGCTTGTAATTTCTTTCCATTTTTTAAATGTTTACCTTTCTAAAATTTCCAATATTTCTCCAAATTTCTTTTCGCAATAAGACATATTTTTAAACATGAATATACCATATTTCCATCTCCTAGGGAAACAGAATCGCCTTCACAATGTAGACCTTTATGATTGGTGACTTCCCCTGTGGCTAAGTGGTTAGTGTAGGCGCTTTTGGAGTGGGAGACCTGGGTTCAATTCCCAGAGGGAGCTCGTGTAGTCCGGATTCCATGACGTGGATGATAATTTGGTGTAATAAAGAAAGTGCGAGAAAATTGGAGAAAACTCGGGAACGCCATGAAAACTCACGTACACGTTGTTTGTTCACCACAATTCACACTTCTAGTGTATAGTGTTGGAATCAAATCAGGGACCCCACGCACTCTCCTTTAATAGAGGATCTACTATGGTGAGCCCTTTAATAGAGTCATAGTAACCCCGCTACTGAATAGCATTGTTACTACCATTATCTATCACTGTTACTGCTACTAGTACTGTGTAACACTGCTGTTGCTACTTATAGCATTGCTACTATTCCTGTATATCATTCTCACTGCTACTGCATTGAACTGCTACAGATAGTGCTACTGCATTTTACTGTTACTGCTACTTATAGCATTACTATTGCTGCTTCATAGAACAGATATTAGCGTGATTTAGAACTCCTATTTGTGCTTGCAGCACTGCCACTATTCCTATGTATCATAACTTTGCTGCTTTTAGTGTATATGACTATCACTGTAGTATAGCACTCTTATTCCTACTGCTTAACACTGATACTATTACCGTATAGCACTGCTGTTGAACACTATATAGTATTGGTACTGCATGAAGTAGTTGGAATCAAATCAAGAATCCCACGCACACGAAGTGAGCGCTTTAACATATCGCATAACACAGTCCCGCTACTGAATAGCATTGTAACTGTCATTATCTATCACTGATACTGCTACTGGTTCTGTGTAACACTTCTATTGCTACTTATAACATTTCTACTATTCCTGTATAGCACTGTCACTGCTACTGCATTGAAATACCACAAGTAGCGCTACTGTATTTCACTGTTATTGCAACTTATAGCACTGCTATTGCTCCTTCATAGAACTGATATTAGTACAGTGTAGGACTCATATTTCTACTTACAGCATTGCCACTATTCCTACGTAACACTGCTACCTCTAGTGAGTAGGACTGTCACTTTATAGTACTCTTACTGCTACTGCATGGTACTGATAGTGCCAACGTATAGCACTGCTGTTGAATACTGTATATGTAATATTGGTATTGCAAAAGTAGTATACTTTCTCAGAAGAATCAAGCAAAGAGCATCTCTTGACATATTACCAATTTTCATTAGTATTTTAATATATTTTAAGTTGTTAAATCCTTGATCTTACACAGACTAATAGGTTTCAGAATGTATTTATGTTATGTGCGTGAGTTTGCAACTCAATCCGAGACTTTTTTCTTCTTTCCAGGTTTAAATGGACACCTAGGCTGGATGTTTTGTATGCAGTAGAAACTGGAACCTGTGTCCTGTTACTGGAAGACGGCCGGCGCTCATTTCCCGCGCTTCTTGATAAACCATTATTCAAGATGGCGGACAACAGTGTGAAAGTCTACATGGAACAGTGTGTTGTGATGAAGTATTAGCTAGGGGATGAAACTATCTGAAATTTACAGAAGACTTCAGACTCAGTACGGTGATGGGATGGCAGTCGCAGTAAGACATTTGAATGGTGTAAGTACTTCAAAGATGGCCGTATCTTCATTATTGACGATCCCGGTCGTGGTACATCACAGCCCACGCTAGTCATTCCTGAGAACATTCAGCGTGTGGAGAGCTTAGTTAAACGCTGGGATAAGTGTATAACTGTAGTTGGAACTGGAACTGTATGTGAAAAAATAAACCCACTCTCCATACTTTGAAATTTGTTCTTTTGTTTTTTTTAAAGTCCCGGATTGGCTTGAACGATCCTCGTAGTTTGTGGTGTGATGGATGGTTTCTAATAACTGTTCTCATTACCAGTTAGGTATTATTTTCTCAATATTGACATATGACTGTTCTTAGATATTGCAATCTGAACTTTTTATCAGTTATTATCAATAATTTTAGTATACATATAGGTACAACGAGAGTTTACTCATCATAAGCATAAATGTAGAAAATCTAGCGTTTGTCAATATTGATAGAATTGAACTACATAGAACTTACTTCAATGAATATTTTCGTTAATTAACTTCAGAAATTCATGAAGTATGCTTTGACTTTGTATTGGACAATTTGAAATCAATATCCAATATGTTGGACTGTATTCTGTTAAAAATTCTTTCAATGTGAAGCATTTTAGTATCTACATATATAGGCATATTTGGAATTGCATGTAATCTGAGATCGTTGACGCATGCTTACAATATAGTCACACAAGTCTGATAGCATTAATTTAGAGATATTTAAAGTTGACGAGCTATTGATCAGTCTTAAACTGGGGGGTATAAGTTCTTGACAGGAGCCTCGCTTGGAGGGCCCCATCTTCCCTTCCCTATGCACCCTCAAATGGATACCGGCTTATTATTATTATTATTATTATTATTATTATTATTATTATTATTATTATTAGTAGTAGTAGTAGTAGTAGTAGTAGTAGTAGTAGTAGTAGTAGTAGTAGTAGTAGTAGTAGTAGTAGTAGTAGTAGTAATACTTGTAGTAGTAAAAGAATAAGAAGAACTTTAACAGAGTCTTGTAAAACCTATGTGACAGGGTGCGGTTTTTCTTCATAAAGCTGTTCATTATCGCGTGGTAATAAGAACCCCACGGTGGGGACCTGTTCTGTTTCTTTATGGTGTTGCAATAATTTACCACACGATTAATAGAGGGCCCCAACAGGATTTTATAAAAGTCAGTCTCATTTCGGCATTCATACAGCCCCAATACACATTTAGAACAACAATATGCTGGGACCCTATTCGCCATATTGTTGGAATATATTCTTACTAGGCCACAGACAAAGGGCCCCAAACAGGACTTTATAACACCGTTAGTTTCATTCCAATAATGGGACCCGAAAACTACATTCAATGGCCATCGAAATCTGGGAATTTAAGAAATTACAAGTAACTATGTTCCAACATAACGGACATGTTTCATCTTACTTTCCATACAATCCAATGTTTATTTTATACATATGTATTTAGAGAGGGCTCCGGCAGGGATTTTTGCCCTCCTGCCCTGGTCAGTCCGAGCCTGTTATTGATGATTTAAGTCATTATTTCTCATTAATCATAGTATGCGCTGTCCTCTTGCTAAGGTTATTAGGAAAACATTGATCAGATATGGTTTACTATCAACTCCACACACTAATACATGAGGGATTGTTGAGCCTGTTTCTGCTGGCAACAAGTAATATACTTTCAGGGCCATAAAACTTGTGAAGATTCTCAAAACCTACCCGCGAAGTTCTTGTATATGGTTTTGTTCAGTTGATCTTTGGATTTTTTTTTTTTTTTTTTTTTTTTGTTTCTTCGTAGAATTGAAGAATTTATATAGTACATATATATTTTAAAATTAGGATTACCATTAGGAATTAGATTTCTGGGCTTTCGGCATCTATGGTCATGTTAGCCCGTCTCGTACGAGGGATGACGTTTCTCGGCGATCACACTGTCCGAGGAAAGGAAAGGAAGCGGCCTGGGACCTGTATGTTAGGTACTATCCCGGCATTTGCACCGGGATGTGTAAATGAGAAAAAACCTCACTGAATATGGCTGGCCTGAACAAGCTTTTACACCGAGTGTCCCCACCGGGAATCAAATCCAGGACCTCTCGCACCAAAGACGAAAGTGTTAGCGACTACGCTACGCGGGGCCACATATATTTTACAATTGAGCAGCACATATTCATCTTTTTAGAAAGTTTCGTACATATTACAATATTGTCCTTTAATTGTACTATATCTACTGTATCAAACAATATCTCATTTTCTTTTGTTTCCTTGATGAACCACTTCCAAGCTTATGTAAAAGAAATACATAGATAAAATCACAGATACTGCGTAGAGTTTTCAATACGCGTGAGACGATGGGAGTTTAATTAATTTTGAACTTAACTATGTCTTAAGACACATTGAATCATCATTGTAGATTAGAATTTTAAAAAAAGAGATCTGAGAAGGACATGATAGAAGGTACGGTTGAAAGAAGAAGGAAGATGAAATTCATGGACGGTATTAAAACGGAAAGTAGCAATGTCAAGACGAACAGGTTAGCGAAACACCATAGTCAAGGAAGAGTCTTAGTCTATGGCAAGTAATCTGTCAGTAATGCTAGATATGCGTATGATGATGGTAAAAGGATAAAAGGTAAATCTATGAAGATGATGAGAAGAATTGTAGATGTAGCTATGATGTAGGGAATGATAATGATGAGAGGAATGACAGATATATTTATGATGATGATAAGGGGAATGACAGGCATGCATATTATTATGAGAGGAATGACAGATATAGATATGATGATGATAAAGAGAATGGCAGACATGTATATTATGATGAGAAGAATGACAAGTGTATCTATGATGATGATGAGAAAAAATGCAAATTTACCTATGATGATGATAAGATTGGCAGACGTACCTATGTTGATGATAAGAGAAATCAGAGCTTACCTGCGATGGTGATGATAAAAGGAATAGCAGGTAAATCTATGATGATGATGAGAGGAATTGTAGATGTATCTATGATGATGGGAAGAATAGTAGATATAATTATGATGATGATGAAGGAATGGCTATGATGATTATGAGAAGACTGGCAGATGTACACTCATGTCTAAAATTATCGTCGTATGTCTTTAAATATGTTGTTATGGGAATATAATTTCATAACAAGTTCACCTGGTATTTCTTATAATGTTAGTATGTGTATAATCTGCAAAGACATGTATGTGACAAATTTCATGTCAAAAGAGCAGTAAATAAGAACAATAAAACGAAATAAAAACATTCTTTACATGTTTTACGAAATTAAAACATTCGAAATTAAAACATTTTGTTTTACTCATTCTAATTTCCGTATTTATAATTCTTTTCCTATGAAATTTACCACAAATATACATTTCCCGATTATACACATAGTATCAGTATTAAAAGTACCCTGAAAAATCATTATCAAATTATATTCTTACAAGAAGATAGTTATAGATATGCGACAGTCATTTTGGACATGAGTGTGCCTATAATGATGATGAGAGGAATGGTAGATATATCTATGATGATGATAAGGGAATAGCAGACATACCTATGATGATGAGAGAAATGACATATATGTCTATGACGATGAAAGAAATGGAGAATTTACCTTGATGATGATGATAAGAATGATAGACGTACCTATGATGATTATGAGAGAAATGGCAGATATACCCTACAACAATGATGAGGGAAGGCAGATATACCTATGATGATGAGAGGAAGACAGATAGATATGCCTACGATGATGAGAAGAAGACAGATATACCTCTGATGATGATAGAGGAAATGCTTTTCTTTATCATCTTTCCCTCAACTCACACTCTTGAACAAATGAACTAGTGAAGCTAAGCATTTGCAAGTTTATCTGTTTCAGGATAACTTTTGTAACTTTTTCTTGCTTTTCCCGATTTTAAGGAAAGTTTGCACATTACTGCTAAGAAACTTAGTAGACCTAAATATACTTATTATTTTTGGTTGAAATTGGTCCAAAATTAAAAGTGGTATGCAACCCAAATTTGGAAGTTTGCGGAAATGAATAATGTGATTTTTTTTAAAAAAAAAAAACAAGTTTTCACCAAGCTTCCAAAATGTGGATGTAGAGAAGATTAGAGAAAATTAGCTGGATCGAACGGAAAAGGAATGAGAGGGTGCTAGAAATGGTGAAGGAGAAAAAAAAATTTAGATATTATTAAGAAGAGGAAGAGAAGTTGGTTGGGACATTGGCTAAGAAGGGCCTCTATCATGAGGGACATGCTAGAGGGTATGGTGACAGGAAAAAGAGGGATGTGGCGAAGGAGACTACAATTAATGGATGACATCAAAACAAAAATCGCACGCGAAGACGAAGAGGTTAGCGGAAGACCGAAGAGCATGGAAATTATTCAGTTGCAGCAATTGACCTGCCAATATTGGCAGAATACCTATGATAATGATTGCGTAAATATTACTCTATTTCAGTTAATTATGATTTACATGTTCTTTAAGGCTTCAGTAACAGCTCGGTTCTTAGGTTACAAATCGGTTAAGTATACGGGGTGAAGTCACCGCGATCAATTTTATAAAAATCCATCATTTTTTTTTTTCTTTAAGATCATGTTCTACACGTAACTTTATCTTCCTAAATTAAATTAAAATTTCATCCTAGGAACTGATCGTCGTCAAGCTAGAAAACAATTTATGGATCTTGTCCGATTAGGACCGACTCTACCATATGTTCAACACCTGCATTTGTAAGGGGTGGCAAGTTGGGAGGGGCGACAACTGTCATAACTATATTATTTAAAATACATATTTCTTATTGGAAACAAACTTCATGATGATAGTAGCTAAATTTACTAAGCTGACCAATTTGACTCATGTTTAGGTCGTATTAATTTAATGTCACATGGATAAGCAAATGTTCAAACAAATCACAGCAGGAGTTGCTTGATTGTTATCAAATGCAAGAATTCAATTCTCGGACATTAGCGAACACCTGTTCCATTTAATTAGTTATCACAGTTTTGATATGAAAACTAGTCTTGTCTTTGTCACAAACAAATTCCTTATTACTGAAGATGGAAACAAGCTTTTTCTTTTACTTTTTAACGGATGTAGAAGCAAAATCAAGAAATAAAAAGAAAAGAGCTAGTTGCAGTGGAATTACGAATTGCGAACTGATATATTGAGGTTGAAGCTCGATATTAAACTCTATAGAAAGGATTACTATCTTTCCTTTGCAAGGTGTGTAAGCTTTATTTTTCACTAACATATTACATATTTAAAGAAAAAAGACACAACGAGATTGTAGTGTTTTGGCCTTTCTGAGTGCGAGTGCTTTTTCCCTTCTCTTCCTTATTCATCATGGGCTAGAACTCTTAAAATTGTGGCTTTTAAGACTTGTTCTTTCTGAAGAAAAGGGTGCGGCAAATGATACCATTGCACGAAGCGGCAAATTGCCTAGGGCCAGCCCTGTGTCCGATCCCTGCTGAATGCAAATTTTATCTGTCTCACCTTGCAGGTTGTTGCAATATTATCCAACACGGTATGTGATTCTTGTATGCTATATACTAATAGTTTACGTATGTTATATTCCGAAAAGCCCAGAACAGGCAGTAAATACCTTCCATTGTCCCCAAATGCTATGTTTATAGCAAAGAAGTTGTCTTCCTAGATCCAAGCTAAACTTTTGTACGTAGTTACGTCCTCGTCAAGCAGGGAAAACAATTCAGGTAGCTGAATAATAAAATGTTAGAATGAATGCAGAAAAAAGTCAAATAAACAATACGAAGACCAAACTGTCCGTTGATGTTACACTTGCATAAGCACACAACTTGCCCGAGCAACAATTCCAAAAAGGAAGAAGACCAAGGACAGAAAATGAAAGAGGAAACAACTAAAGAAGAACAAAAAGAATGAAAGGAAAGGATATAAAAAATGCGTATACACAAAAGGAATAGAGGAAAAAATTGCTAAATAGTAGTGGTGGTGGTAGTGAAGTTGTTGGTGTTGCTTTTGTATTTTGAAAATGTGATGGTTCAGCGCTGTTAAGACTGTCCGCAGTGCTGTGAGCTCTTTGTTTCCAGTGTACCAAACGAAAACTCCTGCGTTACAATACAATTTTCAGTTCCGCCCGAGTCTGTTCACATTCACCTGCCAGACTCGCATTCCACGACTCCCTGTAATTTACAAAACACCAATTTCCTCCGCTCGTTCCCTTCAGATAGAAAAAAAAAAAAAAAGTTCGTTCCCTCTAACATCACCTACACCCCAATCTACATACTACTACTACAAAGCCCCCCTTCCGTCGCTTGCTTCCCGCTCTTTTTCCACGTATACATCTCTCCGTTCCTTCATTCTGGTCACAGAGGAGCGGCGCTAGTTCCGCTATATACACATGTAAAATGTAGATGTGTATTTTTGTGTATGTGTGTTTAGTTAGAACTGGTATGCTAATATCAAATGCTCCTGTGCTAACGACGACACGGTTCAGTTCCAGTTCCGTCCTGTTCTCTACAACCATGAAAGCAGTGTGCTAAACAGTAAGAACTTCAAACAAGAGGATATGATTCAAGAACCTGGACGATGGCGTTACTCGGATCTTTTACATAATTAATCATATTTCTCTTTGTCCGTTGTACGTCTTGGAACCTTCTCAACTCTCAGTCTCTCGGGAATATACTGACGACTGGAAAGATCTCTTTCTTGTCATCAAGTAAGCAAGCACAGTAACTCAGACTTCCAAGTCATCTCCATGAAAAATATGGTGATACGTTACTTAAAGGAACATTAGTAATGAATTTCCCGATTACAGAAGGAAATCGTCTTCATTGATTTTAAAAATAAATTGAAGGTCATTTACCCCCTCCCCTTTGAAAACAAATTATGAAGAACCAAGGGCTGGACTATGTGTACAGGTAAAAACTGCACCGTTGCGTGGGGTTTACTCTTCGTTGAGTTTCCTCGTCGTGGCTTTTGCCCTCAATGATTTTCTACTCGTGGCAACTACCATAAAGTCAGGAGTATGAAGTTGAAGAAATCCTTGCTTCTCTCTGAATCGGAAACAGTGATGCCAACCCATGGGGAAAATCCCACTTTGTGGGATTTTTTTGAAAATTATTCGGAATGGGATGAAGAGATTTTTTGTCGAAATCGGAAACGTTTATAGAATTTTTAACTATATGTATAATCCACTCCAACAATATTCTCTGCGAGCGAAAAGTAGGCATAATCAGGCATTAATTAACGTGTTAGTGTTGTTAAATCCTAGTCTGAATCTTTTGTTTGTTATCGGCAAAGTTAGTGAAGTGAGGAGTGAAAATTATATGTGACTCCTAAAAATCAAGTACCAAGAAACGAAATTTGTGCTCTGCGATTTCAAGAAAGAAGAAAACAAAAACAATTAACACATGAAAGAAAGTAAAATATCGAACAACAAACAATCAATTTCCAAATCGAATGTGTGAAGAACAAAACTTTGAAGGAAAATAGTTATTCGCAAACTATTTAATAATAATAATAATAATAATAATAATAATAATAATAATAATAATAATAATAATAATAATAATAATAATAATAATAATTATTATTATTATTATTATTATTATTATTATTATTATTAGTAGTAGTAGTAGTAGTAGTAGTAGTAGTAGTAGTAGTAGTAGTAGTAGTAGTAGTAGTAGTAGTAGTAGTAGTACAACGTGGGGAATTAAAATGGGATTTTTTGCCTCTCGAGATGGAATTTCATAGCGTTTTACGCTGGCATCACTAATCGGAAACATAAACAGCAAAACCAAACAAGATGAAAAGTTTATTTGAAAATACTCTTTCCTAATCTTCGACTGAAAGAAGGTGATATTCATAACAGAAAAGAATACTATATACAGGGTGTTTCAAAACAACACCGACAACGTGTTTGGAAGGTGATTCTTGACACCAAGATAAGACAAAAAGTATAGACCAACCTGGGTGCACAAATGCTTCCTTTCGGAGTTATAGGCTGCCGAAAACATGAAAAAATTAACTTGAAAGGTCCATAGCTCCAAAACTGTGACCTATCGTAGTCGGGTCAAAACCTCACTTAGGAATTAATATGTGCGCTATCTAAAGATACATGTTTCAGAATCCTGAGGTACTCACGCGACAATTTTTGCAGAGGGAGTTTGGCTACTGACATATAAGTTGAAGTACTCACCAACTATCTCTCTAAAAATTGTTGTAGAAGTATCACGTATCACAGGATTCTGAAACTTGGATATTTGGATAGGGCACATATTAATTCCTAAGTGAAGTCTTGTCCCGACTACAGTAGTTCCCATAGTTTCGGACCTATGAACTATTTAAAGTTCATATTTTCACGTTTTCGGCAATCTAAAGCTCCGAAAGGAAGCATTCGTGCACCCAAGTTGGTCTATACATTTTGTCTTATCTTGGTATAAGGAATCACCTCCCAAACGTTGTTGGTGTTGTTTTGAAACACTCTGTATATTATGTTTTAGACAAAGAGCAAGCTATATATTTTAGAAATACTAGAAATGAGAGAAAAATATCCATTTTTTATCACTCCTGTTGGTAACAAGTGCTTTATTCCCTGTTGATTGTGTTCCATCCTTATTTCCATTGTTAAATTGTTCTTAAAATGACAATGAACATGATTTGCGATTTGTTTCCGAATCATTAAAGGAAATATAAACATAGTTTGTATGAAATAAGAACTTGTTTGTTTGTTTGTTCATGTTTCACTCTTCGGTGGTTGCAAATGTTCTTCCATGATGGTTTTCACTCGTCTTTCAGAGCGTTTATCAATCATATTTTGGTACCTACTTAAACTTATGTTGGTGGACTTTGCCCCTCCCCCCTCCTGGCAAAACTGTGAAATGACGCTAATGTTTTTTTTTTTTTATCCAAATGGTAATTGCTCTATCATTACTCTATATATGCCTATTTTCAATTGTATATATTTAATAGAAAGACTGAAGTTGATGCTACGTTAATCGAACATTCAAATAATCTAAACGTTAGAAGATACTCCAAGAGGTGAGGACTGTAATTATTCCAAATTAGGCATGGTCATTTTCGAAAAATCTGTTTTTCAATTTTCGGAAATTTCATTTTTCGATTTTTCCTTTTCTTCTTTTCGAAAAAATAATTCTTCGAAAAAGATATTTTTCGAAACAATGTGGCCATCCCTATTCGAAAGAGCAACTAGATCTAACTTATCAGATAATATGAAACAAATTGATATCGACTTGTCATGTTAATGAACCGAATCCAAGTTGTTCATTAATTTTGTAGTTCAGTAATAAAATAATAAATATATCCATATGTTCCTATATCTTTCTAATGTAGATTAAATTAAATATGCTGATCAGGGGAAAAGTAATACTCCCAACCAATTACAGACTACGATTCGTAATAAGATAATGATAGTCCATTATAGCATGCTTAATTTCAGAGACGGATGCTCAAATAGTAAGCCTATATGCGAAAATCACGGGAACCTGAAAGTAGCCTCAGTAAAATCACTATCTAAAAGAAAGTAAAAGGAAGTGGCGAGAAGCGAATTCCTGCAACCACGAAGTGTATTTCACCAAGTTGAAACCCTTCTCAGCGAGTTCTCGAGTCGAGCTCAAAGATGTCTGTTTCGAGTCGAGTCGAGTTTCAATGAAAACTCGCTCGAACTCGCTCGAACTCGCTCGTGCCCATCCCTAATAACATTACAATGTTATAAGGCTCTCTAGCGTGATCCTAATAACATTAGAATGTTATAGAAGCTCATTAGCGTGGTTCTAATAACATTACAATCTTATAAATCTATCTACCGTGATTCTAGTAATGTTACATTCTTATAAGGCTCCCTAGCGTGATCCTAATAACATTACATTCTTATTAAGCTCTGTAGCGTGATTCTATTAAGATTACAATGTTATGAAGCCCATTAGCGTGGTCCTAATAACATTACAATCTTATAAATCCATCTACCGTAATTCTAGTAATGTTACATTCTTATAAGGATCTCTAGCGTGGTCCTAATAACAATACAATCTTGTAAGGCTCTCTAGCGTGATCCTAATAACATTACAAGCTTATAAGGCTCCCTAGCGTGATCCTAATAACATTACATTCTTATTAAGCTCTGTAGCGTGGTCCTAATAAAATTACAATCTTATAAATCCATCTACCGTGATTCTAGTAATGTTACATTCTTATAAGGATCTCTAGCGTGGTCCTAATAACATTACAATCTTATATGGCTCCCTAGCGTGATCCTAATAACATTACATTCTTATTAAGCTCTGTAGCGTGATTCTATTAAGATTACAATGTTATGAAGCCCATTAGCGTGGTCCTAATAACATTACAATCTTATAAATCCATCTACCGTGATTCTAGTAATGTTACATTCTTATAAGGCTCCCTAGCGTGATCCTAATAACATTACATTCTTATTAAGCTCTGTAGCGTGATTCTATTAAGATTACAATGTTATGAAGCCCATTAGCGTGGTCCTAATAACATTACAATCTTATAAATCCATCTACCGTGATTCTAGTAATGTTACATTCTTATAAGGATCTCTAGCGTGGTCCTAATAACATTACAATTATATAAGGCTCCCTAGCGTGATCCTAATAACATTACATTCTTATTAAGCTCTGTAGCGTGATCCTATTAAGATTACAATGTTATGAAGCCCATTAGCGTGGTCCTAATAACATTACAATCTTATAAATCCATCTACCGTGATTCTAGTAATGTTACATTCTTATAAGGATCTCTAGTGTGGTCCTAATAACATTACAATCTTGTAAGACTCTCTAGCGTGATCCTAATAACATTACATTCTTATAAAGCTCTGTAGCGTGATCCTAATAACATTAGAATATTATAGAAGCTCATTAGCGTGATCCTAATAACATTACATTCTTATAAAGCCTACTAGCGTGATCCTAATAGCATTACAATTTTATAATGCCCATTAGCGTGATCCTAATAACATTACAATCTTACGTGTATAAGTACCACTAACGTGATCCTAATAACATTATAATTTTATAAGGCTCTCTAGGGCGATCCTCAAAAAAATTAAAATTAGAGAAACAAGATCGCATATGTTTGATTTAATTCTACTGATGTATCAAAGAATAGAAATTTTCAAAGAGGAGTGGTTAGGCAGATTCTGTTGGCAAGGTCAGTATATATTATTGGTGGTTTTTCTGGAATTTTCCGTTCATATCTACTAAAGCAGTATTAGAATACTTCAGACGTCTCAACGTTAAAACTCGAACAGAAATTTAAACAACATTGAATTAGCTGAATAGATAGAAATAGTTGAAAGCCTGAGGTTGATAAAAATGAAATAGATAAAAAAGATTTAACTATTTTTAACTCAAAAATGTTTAATTAAATAGAAAAAGAAAGTTGGAAAAAATTTAATATATGAAGCACCTTTTGTGATTAATGGATAAAGTAATACAACTATTTAATTGAGAACTGATTTTTATTTTTTGTAACTAACCCCTCGGTACAGTGTTTTGTTAACGCATGGTTCAATTGCAAGAAATTGACAGAAATTTAAATTATAATATTTATCTTTTGCAGTTTTTGATTCAATATGAAAATGAGAGAAAAATCAACGAAAGTTTTAAATTAAACGAAATAATCATATGAGTTTCGTGCACATTGAAGAGGGTTTTGGTAAATTTCCCATTGATATCTACTAAAGCAATATTGTAGTATCTCAGTGATAATATACCTATATCTAAATTTTAGATAAACAAGTATCAATGTTACATGTACAACACGTGACGAAGTTTGGTTTGTATGGCGTAATATTTTGTGGCAAAATGGATAGTTAATACTGAAACCACAAATAGTAGTAGATTTCTACCACTTCCGATTTTAGTAAACATTTAAAGACGAAGATAAAATGTGCTCTTGGGACGTTTAATTTATTGCCGAGAACAGCTTCTCGCTATCCATTACCATTCTTGTTGTATAGTGATCAAATTAAGAAACCGGAAATGGTTAATTTCTACCACTTCCGGTAAGAATATAGCATTCATCAACGAACCTGATTCCTAACTTTGACCAAACTTGATGGAAATCCATCAAGTGCTTCCTGAGACTTTTTCATCTCCCGGACAGACACAACAATACACAAGATAAATGGAATTTTGGTGAATCAAACCTCTTAAGAATCAACTCAAGAAACTTCACTAAGTAGGGAAAGTACGAGGTACCATTAAATGAAATGAAATGAAATCTGTGAGTTTTACGTCCCACGGTTATGCCCGATAGGCTAAAGAAGACGGTAATGATGAGAAATGAATAAAATGGTGGAATGAAGAAAGTGGGGCACCCTGAGGAAACCCACTCACACGGTGTTTGTCCACCACGAAGTTCACTTGGCAGGAGCAGGGTTTGAACTCAGGACCCCATGCACCAAAGGTGAACGCTTTACCACTAAGCCACCGCAGCCGAGGTGCCATTCGTAACTAAACAAATTAATCCGTAGATGGCAAAAAATACCAGTATTCCAGGGAGCGATTTTGGTACAATAACAAACTTTTAAAGTTATGTATCCCACAAATGTGTAATTTTGGCTTGTAACAGTCTTCCACCGTGTGTGCGATATACTTATAACTTAAAAATGACTTGTCAAAATAGATAAGAAACACTTCAAACTCAAAGAGACCTGAAGAAAATGGATTTTTTTTAATGTGAAAAAAATCTCACTGAAATAGATGAAAGTAAAATATTATGTTTTTACTCGAAAAGCTTTGCTAAATGTATAAAGTTAAAGATAGGCTATCTTTATTTCTAAAAGACATGCGAAAAGAGGTAAAAGTCAGATAATATTTTTACTCAAAAAGGTTTACTAAATATATAAAATAATACATATCTTGGCAAGTCTTTACTTTAGGCAAGGCAGTGACAATAAGCAATGAATCTGAACCGGTTCCCACAATTATAGTTACAGTTCCCAAGAAGAAAAGACAGAAAACAATGTGCCCTGAGGGGCTCTAATCCGCCTTCACTCGCTGACGCTCGCTCAGCAATAATATGTACTAACAGCATATCACTATAGTAAAGAGTTTACCCATATCTTTATTTCTAAATGGCATGCGAAAATACAGGATGTTGCCCTTTTTTTAAAGGATCCTACAATCAAAGGTAACCCAATACTTCTCAACACCAAAAAACTATGTATCTTATTTACCCACTTTATTCTTAATCTGCACTGGTACAGTTGACTTCACTCCTTAAAATATAACATCCGTTAGTCATTACTTCTAAATCACAATGAAATCTCAATCTCCGTATCTACAACTCATATCCAAATCTAGAAATACAAATCCAATCCATCTGTCAACAACTAAATCTTATCTTTCATAATACAGGGTGCGGCACGTAAAACCGGCCCGTAAAGTGAACACATAAAATGAAATGTAATGTATTGAATATGATTAACTACAACACATAAATGAAATGTAATGTATTGAATATGACTACTCACCTTCACAGCAGGTGCTGAAAGTGTCCTCCGCCCACTTCAACACGCATGTGAGCACGATTGAGGAGATTCATATATACCCTTGTCAGTTCTTGTGTTGTAATGCTATTGGTGACATCCTGGATCCTGGTCTTGAGTTCTTCAATTGTGTGTGGATTTGTTTCGTATACTCTTCCCTTTAACAGTCCCCTTAAGTAAAAGTCATACGTGGACAAGTCTGGTGACCGAGGAGGCCACAAGCCTTTGCTGATTGTCCTCTCTGGTGTAAGCATCTCATGCACAAGGGACAATGATGCAGCTTATGTGTGGCATGTTGCATCGTCCTGCTGAAAGTAACATAACTGACGCTCCTCTTCGGTCAAGTGTGTATAAAACTCCTCCAGGATTCCCATATACACGTCACTGTTCACTGTCGTGCAGACAGATGGTCGTCTGTTCCTGGGAGCATTTTGAACCGATCCTGTACGCCGCCATTTTTCAATCAATTCCTGAATGGTGCTTTTTGCTGGCACAGAAGTCCTGGAAATTTCTCCCGAAACAAATTCTTTGTTTTCTCAAAAGATCCAGTAAGAATGGACCCTTCAACAATGGCAACACGCTCGGATATCGAATACGGCATTATCACACACTGACACTAGGGCTGTTCCGATAATCGAGTAATCGATAACAATTCAATAAAATTTCAAAATCGTTTCATCGATAAAGAATTTTAATTTTATCGAATTATCGAACTTTCGAGACTCCCGAAATGTTTGAGACTCTCGAAATGTTCGAGACCCTCGAAATGATCAAGACTCCCGAAATGTTCGAGACTCTCGAAATGATCGAGACTCTCGTAATGTTCGGAACTCTCGAAGTGTTCGAGGCACTCGAAATTAAGAAATATTAGACAACTTCGAGACACTCGAACTGTTCGAGAATCTCAAATTGTTTGAAAGCAGAAAATACAGAAATATATCAATATGATCGCATTTGTCGAATCGCTTGAATATTTAGAAAAGTTCGGGATTATCGGAGTATTCGAAATAAACTATTTATTCGCGGTTATCATAGTTGTATATAATATGTATTACATATATGCAGAGTGTTCATTTTAAAACTTCTCTCCTTAGGAATGTTGTGAAGGGAAAAAAAAATTCCCCACAGATCTGTACAAGGTTTAAGCAGTCTGTCACAAAAGAGAAAGAGGAAGAGAAAACGTGCATCACCCAAATGGAATTGGAATCCAAGACAACATTAGTCTACTAATAGTCACTTTGCCGATTGCGCCAATAACGGCAGGCAGAAAAATAATTTTACATATGATTTCGACAAATACAACTTTGCAGTAACTTATCAGATGAAAAAAGTTGTTTGACTAGTTTGGCTGCAAGAAGAAATCATTGGAGAGGTGAAGGATCCGAACTGTTCATCACTACTTTTGATAATATCCGAAACTTCGATAATACTCGAAATGTCGATAATACCCGAAACTTCGATAATACTCGAAATTTCGATAATACCCGACACTTCGATAATACTCGAAATTTCGATAATACCCGAAACTTCGATAATTTCAATTACTCGAACGGTTTCGAGTAACCGATGACAACTCGATAAATTTTCACTCCCGAAGTTCGATAGGTCTTCAGCCTTATCGAACACCCCTAACTGACACTCACCTGGCTTAACACAACGAGGCCTTTTTCTCAACTGGTTTCGACAAGTTTCACTGGCTGCGGCTGCACGTGACTGCTGCAGGTCACGTAAGTCGACCCGACCTCGACACGCCATCTCTTGGTAGGAAGGTAGATTATTTAAGTGTTGCCAAAAACACAATATACCAGAATATTACGACGGGCCGGTTTTACGTGCCGCACCCTGTATTTGCACATAATATTACCTACGTTTCTTAACAACAGCCAGTATCCATTTTACGAGCACTTTGTGCCCCTTTTCTATTCCAACACAGGACATACAAAAAATTAAAAATTAAATTAAATATTTCAGTTTTACATCCCACGATTATGCCGGCTACGCTAAAGGAGACGATGGTGATGAGAAATAAATGAAATATTGGAACGAATAAACTGGGAAGAAATGAGAGAATTCCGAGAAAGCCCATGCACACGGTATTTATCAAAATAGATAAAGTAAGATAGTATTTTTACTCAAAAGCTTTACTAAATAAATAATATAAAAGATATCTTTCTTTCTAAATGACATCTTAAAATATGTAAAAGTAAGGTAAATTTTAACTCAAAATATTGTATATGACCACATTGATGCAAAAAATCAGGACAAAATTTTAAATCTAATATGGCCTGGGAAATTGATTTCTTTTTTGAAAAAAAAAAAGCAAGAGAAAAATAGCATACAGATTCCTCAACTCTTTTCGAAAAAAAAAAAGTTTATTAAAATTAACAGAGGAATGATTTGAGTTAAATTGAAGGTGTTAAAGAGTTCTTTCTTTTAAAATTTATTTTAAATATGAAAAAGTACCTAGTTTGAAGTTGAATATTGAGCAACTCCCATCTAACTGAGTAAAACCAGCATATAAACGTAATCTGTCATAAACAATAGCAATGCTACATTGTACACCACATGAAAAAGTTTGGTATAGTTTTATTAATCTTAGGTTTAATTATTTTATAATATTTTTTTCTCAAATTAAATGAAGTATACTTTCAAGATAAATGAATATTTTACAAAGGAAAATATTTAATTCTTTATATTCGTCGAGTGAAAAGCCATTTTACTTATATTTTAGCATTGTAGCACACGGACGAATTTGTATTATTTATCCTGAGCACTATACTAACCCGCTAATTTCAATAGCACTACGGGTAGTCTATAATGCAAAGATGATATCCATAATTTCTTTCATAGGAATACATGGATCATCGAGTTTCTTATTTTCCAAATCTTGGGATCACCTTCATCAGTGGAGTCGATTCTTAACTTTTGACCCTCTCTACATTCTGACCGAAATCGATAGTGATCTATCAAGTGGATCTTGAAATTTTGTGTTTCCCGCAGAGACACACGGACGGAACAAATATATAATATAATGGAGGAAGCTATATCAATCACTGACCTGTAAAAAGCCATGTTCCTTATATCGAATATTAATTAGAGTGATCTACGAAATATCTGTGTGATGACTAGCGGAATATTCACTTGTTGCTAGAGCTGTGTGTGATATCGAAATTTCGATATCGACATCCGATGTTTTTCTGAAATCGATATCGAATAGATATATCGATATCAACCATATCGATAACGAATATCGATGATATTGGATATCGGATATCGATATCGAATATCGACGATATTGGATATCGATATAAGCTGATATCGATATATCGGCATATCGCACAGCCCTAGTTGTTGCATATATGGTTTCATTGATACTAAACCTCAATCTCTCTTTTCAATCTAGCTCTTGGGCTTGATCAACTTTACGCTCAATAATTGAATGCAAGCTCATGTGAGTACAAGCGCTGTAAGTGGATAGCACTCCGGAGCTTGAGTCCCAGCAAGCAAGAGCCCAAATGAGGTTAGAGTGCAAGAGCAGAAGCGAGTGCGAACTCCATGTGGGATAGTAAGCCTGATCCTTAGTGAGTGCGAGCTCAACTATTTCAATGGACGCGAGGCCAAGCTCATTAACGTTACCGAACCCAACCTCGAGTGAGTGCCAATCTGAATTAGCGTGAGCTTCATTGAGATTAATAAGGGCGATTCTCATTTCACATATTGAGCCCAAACTCGAATGAATGAGAATCTGAATTAGCCTGAGCGTTATTGAGATTAATGACGACAATCCCTATGCAGATATTGAGTCTAACCTCGAGTGAATACTGAGTTAGCGTGAGCTTCATTGAGATTAATGAGTTCGATCCCCATTACAGATATTGAGCCCAATCTCTAATGAATACTAGTCTGAGTTACGTGAGCTTTATTGAGATTAGAGAGACCAAGTCCTATTGCATATATTGAATCTAACCTCGATTGAATACTGAGTTAGTGTGAGCTTCATTGAGATTAATGAGGGCGATTTCCATTGCAGACATTGAGCCCAATCAGTAGTGAATACTACTCTGAACATGAGCTTCATTGAGATCAGTGAGGGCGATCCCCATTGCAGCTATTGAGCCGAATCTCTAATAAATACTAGTCTGAGTTAGCGTGAGCTTTATTGAGATTAGAGAGACCAAGTCCTATTGCATATATTGAATCTAACCTCGATTGAATACTGAGTTAGTGTGAGCTTCATTGAGATTAATGAGGGCGATTTCCATTGCAGACATTGAGCCCAATCAGTAGTGAATACTACTCTGAACATGAGCTTCATTGAGATCAGTGAGGGCGATCCCCATTGCAGCTATTGAGCCGAATCTCTAATAAATACTAGTCTGAGTTAGCGTGAGCTTCATTGAGATTAGAGAGGGCAAGTCTCATTGGAGATATTGAGCCCAACCTCAAGTGAGTGCCAATCTGAATTACCTTGAGCTTCATTGAGATTAGTGAAGACGTTCCTCATTACAGATATTGAGCACAATCTCGAGTAAATGCTAGTCTGAGTTATCGTAAGCTCTATTGAGATTAGTGAGACTGATCCTCATTCCAGATATTGAGCTCAATCTTGAGAGAATACTACCTGAGTTAGCGTGAGCTTCATTGAAATTAGTGAAGACGATCTCCATTGCAGATATTGAGTCCAACTGCAAGTGAATACTAGTCTGAGTTAGCGTGAGCTTTGTTGAAATTATCGAGGGCGAGCCCCATTAAGAAATTTGAGTCCAAACTCGAGTAAGTGCCAATCTGAGTTAGTGTGAGCTTGATTGAGATTAGTGAGTGTGAAACTTATTGATGATATTGAGTCCAAGCTAAAGTGAATGCGAGTCTGAGTTAGCGTGATCTTTATTGAGATTACTGAGAACGAGCTCCGTTGAGGATAATGAACCAGAGCCCACAGAGCTACTATGGCAAAGTGTCCATCTCTAACCAGGCTTCCATATATAAGGGGTTTTAGGGCGCAGAATGCACATGCAGTTCACTATAGCATTAGAACCACGTTTCCTTAAATAAAGGTAAAATCTGATCAAAGCAAACCACTTTTAATTAATAACAGTGTTAATTTTCGGCAACGTATCATTGCCTTCATCAGAGATAGTATCCAATGGTACAATAATGTGACTGATGAAGATAATGATACATTTCCGATACTGTAGCACTATTGTTTATTTAAAATATTTTTTTATTGAAAATGGTACACTCAAGCTGGAAAATCGTAAATTTGGGGAGAGGAAGGTAAATTTTGGGAGGAAGAATGAATATTTTAGAGGGAAAGGTAAATTTCGGGGAAGAATGGATAAATTAGAGGAGAGAAATATATGAGAGAATAGTACATTTGAGGAGCGGACTTGAAAATTTGGGGGAGAAAGATAAATTTGGGGAGAAGAGTGATAAATTTGAGAGAGAAACGTATATTCAAGGGAAGATTAGTAAATTTGGGGGATAGATAACTAAATTTGGGGGTAGAATGGTAAATTTAGGGGAGAAGAGTCAATTTAAGGAGAAGACTTGATAATTTAGAGGTAAGAAAGGTAAATTTGGGGAGAGAATGATAAATTTGATGGAAGAATGGTATATTTGAGGGGCAGAAAGGCAAACTTAGGAGAATAATTATACTTTGAGGGAGCAGAACTGTAAATTTGAGGGGATAAACGTAAATTTTGGAAAAAATTAGTTCATTTTGGGGGGAAATGATACATTTGTGAGGCAGAATGGTAAATTTTGGGAGAAAAGCTAAATTTAAGGGAAAAATTGATAATTTAGAGGGTAGAAAGATAAATTTGGGGAGAGAATGGTAAATTTGATGAAAGAATGGTACAGTTGAGAGGCAGAATGGTAAATTTGAGGTAGAAAGGTAAATTTGTGGAGCAGAATGGTAATTTAGATGGAAGAAACGTAATTTTGGAGAAAGATTAGTAAATTTTGGGGAAAATGATACATTTGTGGGTTATAATGGTAAATTCGGGGATAGATAGGTAAATTTGGGGCAATAATGGTAAATTTGGGAGGAAAAAAGGTACTGTAAGTTTGAGGGAAGAATGAATAATGTAGAGGAGAGAAGAACAATTTCGAGAGATACAAGAATGGTAAATTTGATACAAGAATGGTATATTTGAGGGGCATAATGAGAAATTTGGGGTAGAAAGGTAAATTTGGGGAGTAAAATGGTAAATTTGAGAGGATAAACGTAAATGTAGGGGAAAATGGACGTTTAGGGACCAATATGGGAAATTTGGGGCTAGAATGGTAAGTTCGGGGGGAAGTGTTAATTTGCGGAACAATGGTAAATTTTGCGGGACTGTGCCCAAGCTGTTGAATGGGATGTGCCCCTGAAAACAGGAGGAAAACTGAGCACCATACTTCTGTTCTATTTATTTACAAGTCCCATCCAGCAAGTTAAGTAAATGTGCTACAACAGAAAACTTACCGTCGGACAAAATATATGAAGGAAAAAAAAGAGAAATATCTTTAAAAAGAGACTCCAAACATCTAACTAACGAAATAGCAGAGTACGAAAAGTAGTAAAATTACTCCGTAATTATCAAGACTTACAGAGAGCAGTTCACGGTAATGAATGCCTTCATTATTATGTAAAGCCAATTCAGTGGAATTTATTCAACGACCTTGAAAGAACGTCCAGTAAAAATCGCTCAGCAGAAACTGTTATTGTTGCTGTTACAGTGATTTTCGAACGATCACTATCGCATCAAGAGTCAGAACATTAAAAAGAAAACAAAAAAACGAACAAATAGAGGAAAGAACATTATCTACTATTTACTGGAAGCATGTGTATGCATGTGTAAAATGCGATGCTCAT